>NC_092159.1:56391015-56512453 GCF_045791955.1 Oncorhynchus clarkii lewisi | reverse complement strand
GCTACGGATTGAACCTACTTTCAAATGTATGGTTTTATGTGGAGCAGTGAGTCTTTACCATTTCTCATCTTCAACATCTGTGATAGGTTTACCCGTCATTTTTTCATGGGCGCTCTTCACTATCTCATAGTGCTCAGATATATCTGTAACAAAGACAATACATTACTTTTGGGGGATTTGTGTTGTTTTAGTTTTTCTAACCTTACCCTAACACTTACTTTAACCACTCAGTAACATGATTTCCCTTCCTTTACTACTACTGGTATGGCATTGACATTTGGCATTGTAATTTACATTTGCAGCTGGAAATTGTACATGTATAACCTGGAATATTGCAGTACATATGTATTTGAACCATACATGTGAGATGGAAACATCAGCAACTATACTTTCATAGTTTCTTTGATTTACCTGGGAGAGGTAGCTCATTGTGGAGTGACTGCTTCACAGCTTCTTTTAGTTTAGACCTTAGCTCCTGCACAATGTGTTCCTAACGGAAGTAAAAAGGAGACATAATAAACATTTTATAAACATTTTCTAATTTTGTATTTGATCATTTTGACAGTACAGTGGTTGTGGCATGAATATATAACCTTTAATGTCCTTGTGTACTTTGTGTCACAAATGTTAAAAGGTTAACATTAGAAACTGTGGCCAGGTAAGCAAAACAAAAGCATGGATTGCTGTCGTACCTTGTCCATAGACTGCTTACAGGGTAACCAATATGTCATGTTGTAGTTTGGGTGAGATATCCATTTTCACCATCATTGTAAAGCCCTATTTATTTGGTTGATTTGAGGAAGTAATTTCTGAAGAGAATAATTTCTTTCATGTGATTAGGGATTCATTTACATTTGTGCCTCATGTTTAAGGCACTGCATGTGCCTGTCACTGCAGTACCTGGTTCAAATCCAGGCTGTGTCACATGATCGGGAGTCCCATAGGGCAGTGCACAATTGGCCCAGAGTCATCTGTGGCAGGCTGTCATTGTAAATAAGAATTTGTTCTTAACTGACATGCCTAGTTAAATAAAAATGATGTTAAAGGGAAACTGCATGCAAGAACCACCTTTTCTGGTTGAAATTGGCCTATTTGGCATTGATATTAGTCATAAACATTTATTCCAGTGCCATCATTTATTAAAAAGTATGATTATTTTGGTAATAAAGTCAGTATATTCAAAAACTGAGTTTTGTGAGGTCCTCATTACATACATGAGGGTTGGGTTTGGATTACAATCACGCCCACTTGCCCAGTAACACAGGATTGTAAAGCCTACGAAGAATTGTCTGTACGAAGAAACAGCTGCGTTGATTCACTCTATCCAATCACAGCAGCAAACCGTGAGAGAGACCTGCCCGTTATGCAGCACCTCAGACGTGTTAACATAAGAAAAGACATCGCCAATGTTATGTTGAAAGAACACGTATCCCCTAAGTCCTTTATGGAGAGGCCACTCGCTGATGTGTTTGATACTGATCACTCCAGTCTGCTACTGTTTTGGGCAAAATGAGAATTGAGACGATGCACACTTGCATCCCTATTGCCACTTGTAACATGATTCGCTATGAAACTGTTACATGAACTGAAACCTTGTTTAATACTGTATGAAATATATATTTTTTTAAACATTAAAAATTTGATATCCAAATAATATTCTAAAGGAAGGTGAGCTGGTTTCACTATTTTTGGCTATTTTCTGGTGTTTTGTGGTGGAAAACTGAGTGCGTCGAGCATAACACCAATTGTGATAATATTAACACTTCAATAATTGAATTGGAACAGTGACATAAAGTATCCTACCCTGAGCTTGGCTAGGAGTGTCAACATCTTCCCCTTAGCATCGTGGAACATGGTGCTCTTTGATGACTCAATGTGACTCTCGAGAATGTCCTGCATTCTCTTTAGGGATCCTTTCCCATGTACTTCTGAAGCCTCTAAAAATCAGAGAGAAAAAGTTGACGAAGTAAGTTATTAAAAAGTCATTGTTAAGAGGTCACTTCTATCCAATGATTTTTAAAGGGACAGTTCAGCGGATTGACATATTTAGATATTATATATTTTTTTACTTACCTTGAAAACAGTCTATGAACCTTGTAACTGAAATCCACACTTTGGTTTTGTTAAACTTGTTTCTTTATTTCTTTATTTTTTTGTTAAGCATTTTTCAGACTAAAAACCAATCTCACCCGTTTAGCATGATTTAAATATTATGCCCAAATCATTATTTGCTGGCAATGGCTAACAAAACGAAAGTGTGGATTGTAGTCATTCCTTGTTTTCAGGGTTAAGGAAATGAATATCTAAATATCAAATTTTGCAGAACTATTATTTTACGATTGCTATTGACATGTATACTAAAGGGAATTACAGTGGCTTGCGAAAGTATTCAACCCCCTTGGCATTTTTCCTATTTTGCTGCCTTACAACCTGGAAATAAATTGGGTGTTTGTATCATCTGATTTACACAACATGCCTACCACTTTGAAGATGCAAAATACTTTTTATTGTGAAACAAACAAGAAATAAGACAAAAAAAAACAGGAAACTTGAGCGTGCATAACTATTCACTCCCCCAAAGTCAATACTTTGTAGCGCCACCTTTTGCAGCTACCAGTCTCTTGTATTGCCAGTCTCTTGGGGTATGTCTCTATAAGCTTGGCACATCCAGCCACTGGGAGTTTTACCCATTCTTCAAGGCAAAACTGCTCCAGCTCCTTCAAGTTGGATGGGTTCTGCTCGTGTACAGCAATCTTTAAGTCATACCACAGATTCTCAATTGGATTGAGGTCTGGGCTTTGACTAGGCAATTCCAAGACATTCCGTTTCCCCTTAAACCACTAGAGTGTTGCTTTAGCAGTATGCTTATGGTCATTGTCCTGCTGGAAGGTGAACCCCCATCCCAGTCTCAAATCTGTGGAAGACTGAAACAGGTTTCCCTCAGAATTTCCCTGTATTTAGCGCCATCCATCATTCTTTCAATTCTGACCAGTTTCCCAGTCCCTGCCGATGAAAAACATTCCCACAGCATGATGCTGCCACCACCATGCTTCACTGTGGGGATCGTATTCTCGGGGTGATGAGAGGAGTTGGGTTTGCGCCAGACATAGCATTTTCCTTGATGGCCAAAAAGCTACAATTTAGTCTCATCTGACAAGAGTACCTTTTCTTTCATATGTTTGGGGATTCTTCCACATGCCTTTTGGTGTACACCAAATGTGTTAGCTTTTTAAGAAATGGCTTTGTTCTTGCCACTCTTCCATAAAGCCCACCTCTGTGGAGTGTACGGCTTAAAGTGGTCCTATGGACAGATACTCACATCTCCGTTGTGGAGCTTTGCAGCTCTTTCAGGGTTATCTTTGGTCTCTTTGTTGTCTCTCGGATGAATGCCCTCCTTGCCTGGTCCGTGAGTTTTGTTGGGTGGCCGCCTCTTGGCAGGTTTGTTGTGGTGCCATGTTCTGTCCATTGTTTAATAATGGATTTAATGGTGCTCCGTGGGATGTTCAAAGTTTTTGATATTTTTTTATATCCCAACCCTGATCTGCACTTCTCCACAACGTTGTCCCTGACCTGTTTGGAGAGCTCCTTGGTCTTCATGGTGCCGCTTGCTTGGTGGTGCCCCTTGCTTAGTGGTGTTGTAGACTCTGGGGCCTTTCAGAACAGGTGTAGATATACTGAGATCATGTGACAGATCATGAGACACTTAAATAAAGTCTACCTGTATGCAATCTAATTATGTGACTTCTGAAAGTAATTGGTTGTACCAGATCTTATTTAGGGGCTTCATAGCGAAGGGGATAAATACATATGCACGCAACACTTATCCGTTTTTAATTTTGTATAATTTTTTGAAATATATATATATTTTCATTTGACTTCACCATTTTGGCCTAATTTGTGAATGAATGTCCATTGCATGAAATCCAAATAAAAATCCATTTAAATTACAGGTTGTAATACAACAAAATAGAGAAAAAATGCTAAGGGGATGAATACTTTTGCAAGGCACTGTATAGTGACAGATTAATGCTGACAGTTAGACTGACCTATATAGGAGGGGAGCATAGAGGTCATGATTGACTTGGTGAGTGAAGAGTAGATTGTCTTCTTCCTCTGGACGATCTCATTTTTAAGATCTGCTTTCAATTTGTGTTCCTTTTTGACACCAGACAAAATACTATTATGAATATTAGTCTTCTTAACATTACACTTTACTAGACCGCCATAATTGGAAGGTAGAGCATAGCACAGTACCATCTATGATACAGCTTCACAGATAACATCCAACCAAATGTACATAACACAGTTGTATTTCCACAAACCTCAGTTTTGAGGAATGCCAGCCGAGGAAACATGGTTTCTTCATCATAGCTCTCTAAGAGGATGCTGAAACTATCAATCTTTGCAGATATAGATTTCTGAGATTTCCTAGAAGACATGATGATAACCATGTTACTCAAGTGGTGTGTCCCAATAAATGTGTCTGGAAGGCACGTAGAACATAACTTACTTGAATGTTTTTGAAAATATATTTCTAATGGAATCGCACAGAGAGTTGCTCAGAGAAGCGTTCATGTTTGTTTTTACTCCATTTGTTGACCTGCAGAACCCCTGGCCGTTGCATACAGCTCTCAGGGTCTGGTGGTACCCCCCTCCTCCTTTTCCTTTCTGAAAAAAACATAAAATATGATCATCCTATTGTCAGATTGGAGAAAAGATTAGAGTTTTCCTAATTGTATCTTGTTCTTAGAGCAGCTCTGCCTCCATTGAAGAAACAATTGTGATTGTTGAAGTTTTGGCAAGAAATGCTTTCCAAGTAATTCCAATTAAGTTTAGAGTTAGGGGTTTGGGGTGGCATATACGAACCAGGGACCATATGTGAGCTTTCATCCAACCAATCACATTTGTTCAAATCAAATTGAATTTGGCACATGCTTTGTAAACAACAGGTGTAAACTTACAGTGAAATGTTTACTTCTGGGCCAAACAATGCAGAGAGAGGAATAAATAGAAAAATAATAACACAAGGAATATATACACAATCAGTAATGATAACTTCACTATATACAGCTGAAGTCAGAAGTTTAAATACACTTAGGTTGGAGTCATTAAAACTCGTTTTTCAACCACTCCACTTCAACCACTCTTGTTAACAAACTATAGTTTTGGCAAGTCGGTTAGGACATCTACTTTGTGCATGACACAAGGAATTTTTCCAACAATTGTTTACAGACAGATTATTTCGCTTATAATTCACTGTACCACAATTCCAGTGGGTCAGCAGTTTACATGCACTAAGTTGACTGTGCCTTTAAAAAGCTTGGAAAATTCCTGAAAATGATGTCATGGCTTTAGAAGCTTCTGATAGACTAATTGACAACATTTGAGTCAATTGGAGGTGTACCTGTGGATGTATTTCAAGGCCTACCTTCAAACTCAGTGCCTCTTTGCTTGACATCATGGGAAAATCAAAAGAAATCAGCCAAGACCTCAGAAAAAAATGGTAGACCTCCACAAGTCTGGTTCATCCTTGGGAGCAATTTCCTGAAGGTACCACATTCATCTGTACAAACAATAGTATGCAAGTATAAACACCATGGGACCACGCAGCCGTCATACCGCTCAGGAAGGAGATGTGTTCTGTCTCCTAGAGATGATCGTACTTTGGTGCGAAAGTGCAAATCAATCCCAGAACAACAGCAAAGGACCTTGTGAAGATGCTGGAGGAAACAGGTACAAAAGTATCTATATCCACAGTAAAACGAGTCCTATATCGACATAACCTGAAAGGCTGCTCAGCAAGGAAGAAGCCACTGCTCCAAAACCGCAATAAAAAAGCCAGACTATGGTTTGCAACTGCACAAGGGGACAAAGATCGTACTTTTTGTAGAAATGTCCTCTGGTCTGATGAAACAAAAATAGAACTGTTTGGCCATAATGACCAAGCCGGAGAACACAATCCCAACTGTGAAGCACGGGGGTAGCAGAATCATGTTGTGGGGGTGCTTTGCTGCAGGAGGGACTGGTGCACTTCACAAAATAGATGGCATAATGAGGGAGGAAAATTATGTGAATATATTGAAGCAACATCTCAAGACATCAGTCAGGAAGTTAAAGCTTGGTCGCAAATGGGACAATGACCCCAAGCATACTTCCAAAGTTGTGGCAAAATGGCTTAAGGACAACAAAGTCAAGGTATTGGAGTTGCCATCACAAAGTCCTGACCTCAATTCTATAGAAAATCTGTTGGCAGAACTGAAAAAGCGTGTGTGAGCAAGGAGGCCTACAAACCTGACTCAGTTACACCAGCTCTGTCAGGAGGAATGGGCCAAAATTCACCCAACTTATTGTGGGAAGCTTGTGGAAGGCTACCCAAAACATTTGACCCAAGTTAAACAAGTTAAAGGCAATGCTACCAAATGCTAATTGAGTGTATGTGAACTTCTGACCCACTGGGAATGTGATGAAAGAAATAAAAGCTGAAATAAATCATTCGCTCTACTATTATTCTGACATTTCACATTCTTAAAATAAAGTGGTCACCCTAACTGACCTAAGACAGGGAATTTTTACTTGGATTAAATGTCAGGAATTGTGAAAAACTGAGTTTAAATGTATTTGGCTAAGGTGTATGTAAACTTCCGACTTCAACTGTACATGGGGTACCAGTACCATGTCAATGTGCAGGGGTACGAGGTAATTGAGGTAGATATATACATATAGGTAAGGATAAAGTGACTAGGTAACATGATAGATAATAAACAGTAACAGCAGTGCATGCTATGAGTCAAAAGAGACAGTGCAAAAACGGTCAATGTAGATCGTTTGGGTAGGTATTGGTTAACTATTTAACTATTTAGCATACTAACAGATTAACAGACCATTGATCTTGAGAAAGAGCTGCATTTAGAACAAGGTTGAATAAATTACGCTCAGAACAAGATTGAATAATCTGGGCTCAGAACAAGATTTAATAATCTGGGCTCAGAACAAGATTTAATAAACTGCGCTCAGATCAAGTTTGAAGAAGTAAAACTCCATTGAACCCTGCTAGAACCTTATGGCCCAGCATAAGGTACCATTGACTTACTGGTGCTATCACTTCCTCCTTGGCTCTTGTCACACATGTCTTCTCTGACTCTAGCACTCCGGCTGAAAGGCACTTGTCAAACTCCATGTGAATGTCTGACATGAACTGGTCAATGTTCTGGAGCTCATCTTCCAGCCTTTGTTCTAGAAGTTTGTGCAATGTTTCTTTTTCGGTCTCCATCTTAAACACAACAGAGAAAAACCAATCCGTAAATTCAGTGAGTTGGTGCAAGGGTAAATTCATCACAAAAGGCTAATGTATTAAAGGCAATACCGATTTGGTGATCTCATGGTTTACCACGTGGACCAGGGAGAGAATCCCATACGCTCCATTCACATAGTCTCTCATCACTTTTTCTGACCTTTGGTCGTTCAGGCTTTTCAGCAGAGCTCTCAGCTCAGGTATCTCTGAAGACAAGATGTCTTTATTAATCTTTCTGTTTATGTAAAATGATCTTTAGGTAAACAATAATTGTATGAGCAGAGACAGTTGTTGTTAGATTCACATTCAGGGTGAGAATATGACTTTAGAATAATGGATATTATATAATAACAGCTCCAACTCCAATGTATG
Organism: Oncorhynchus clarkii lewisi; assembly: GCF_045791955.1. Taxonomy (NCBI): domain Eukaryota; kingdom Metazoa; phylum Chordata; class Actinopteri; order Salmoniformes; family Salmonidae; genus Oncorhynchus; species Oncorhynchus clarkii. The sequence continues at coordinate 56,504,790 of NC_092159.1, read as the reverse complement.
AGGTGCAAAGAGGTATTTGCAAAGGGTATTTGCAAATTGTGCCGGGCACTTGTATTACGTTTGGTTATGTTTAACCTCTGCCATACCCTAACACTTACCCTAATACACGTTCATTATACAGTACCTAACTATCTGTTTGCACCTATTCCTATTGGAGGTTTTGTTGCACAATAATGCAAGTGATCATACCTGTCTCTTCTTGTCTCAGAATGCAGTTGTTATCCTTCTGGAATTCTTGAGAACTAACTGTAAACACCTGCATTTCATCAATAGCCTGAATGTATGTGACAAAAGATGACAAAAGAAAAACAATACATCAATATAATTATCAATCACTCATCAGTCAATCATTGCTGAAGCAGCTAAACTGGTTCGTTTGGAGTTACTTCAGGGACATTTCCAAGTTTTTGAGGAATACCAAATCGCATTTCCCTATTCAATGAACTTCCGGTCTAAGAACGCTAATGCCATTTTAATGGATGTTATATTCTTCTAATTCAAGAGAACACCATTTTCTTCTGACAGATTGCATTTCATGTCCAAATCATCTTAAAGTAACTTTATTGAGCTACACAATCAATTTGAGACACTTTCGGAGGATTTGGACATAAACCACAAAAAACTGCATTGGTTTTTTGACACAAAGCTAAAACATTTGGATTGCTGTCTAACCTCATCCATACACTACAAGGCAAGGAAACTATCCATTTAAGTTAAAACTGGACCTTTTTCTAGTTTCAATCAATCTATATGTCTGAAGTTCCTTTATAGTTTCTTATTTGGTTAAGAAAATAGAGAATAAAACATCTTACTTCATACGGGTTGCTGTAATTCTCTTGAATTTCCATCTTGGCTTGTTGATTTCGGTGCAATATGCATGCACGTTTCTGCTCCTCTGAATAGTTAGAAGAGTCCTAATTGCATGTGAAATAAGAGGAGACCATGGGAGATATCCATACAGTGACATATTCAATTCTCTATAAACCAACTATTTGTTTATAGTTCTGTAAACAAAGTATTTGTTATATTTTGTGTAGCTGTACCTCTATGTGAAGGTCTTCATCGTCCAATTCACTGAAATTAGTTTTTTTCTTAATTAGTGATGTATAAGCAGTGAAAATATATCTATATCTTTGTATTTACAGTGCCTTGAGAAAGTATTCCGACCCCTTGACCTTTTTTCCACATTTTGTTAATTTACAGCCTTTAATAAATACAAATCAAAAGCTATTTAAACACAATACCCCATAATGACAAACCGAAAACAGGTTTTTAGACATTTTTGCAAATGTTTTAAAATACCTGTATAAAATAGAATACCTTATTTACATAAATATTCCAACCCTTAGCTATGAGACTCAAAATTGGGCTCAGCTGCATCCTGTTTCCATTGATCATCGTTGAGATGTTTCAACAATTGGAGTCCACCTTTGGTAAATACATTAAATTGATTGGACATGATTTGGAAAGGCACTCACCTGTCTATATTAGGTCCCACAGTTGACAGTGCATGTCAGAGCAAAAACCAAGCCATGAAGTCGAAGGAAATGTCAGTAGATCTCCGAAATAGGATTGTGCCGAGGCACAGATCTGGTGAAGTGTACGAAAAAATGTATGCAGCATTGAAGGCCCCCAAGAACACAGTGGCCTCCATCATTCTTAAATGGAAGAAGATTTGAACCACCAAGACTCTTCCTAGAGCTGGACACCCGGCCAAACTGAGCAAGGGAGGTGACCAAGAACCCAATGGTCACTCTGACAGAGCTCTATAGTTCCTCTGTGGAGATGGAAGAACCTTCCAGAAGGACAACCATCTCTGGAGCACTCCACCAATCAGGCCTTTATGGTAGGGTGGCCAGACGGAAGCCACTCCTCAGTAAAAGGCACATGACAGCCCACTTGGAGTTTACTTAAGGGCACCTAAAGACTCTCCGACCATGAGAAACAAGATTCTCTGGTCTGATGAAACAAAGATTTAACTCTTTGGCCTGAATGTCAAGCGTCACGTCTGGTGGAAACCTGGCACAATCCCTACGGTGAAGCATGGGGGTGGAAGCATCAGGACGAGGCAAAGATGAACGGAGCAAAGTACAGAGAGATCCTTAATGAAAACCTGATCCAGAGCGCTCCGGACCTCAGACTGGGGCGAAGGTTCAACTTCTGACAGTAAAATGACCCTAAGCACACAGCCAATACAATGCAGGAGAGGCTTCAGGACAAGTCTCTGAATGTCCTTGAGAGGCCAGCCAGAGCCCGGACTTGAACCCAATCGAACATCTCTGGAGAGAACTGAAAATAGCTGTGCAGCAATGCTTCTCATCCAACCAGACAGAGATTGAGAGGATCTTCAGAGAAGAATTGGGGATATTCCCTAAATACAGGTGTGCCAAGCCTGTAGCGTCAAACTCAAGAAGACTTGAGGCTGTAATCACTGTCAAAGGTGCTTCAACAAAGTACTGAGTAAAGGGTCTGAAAACATATATAAATGTGATATTTCAGTTCTATACATTTTTTGGGATAAAAAAAATGTTTTTTGCTATGTCATTATGAGGTATTGAGTGTAGATTGATGAGGATATATTTTTTTATTAGACATTTTTGAATATGTCTGTAACCTAACACAATGTGGAAAAAGTCAAGGGGTCTGAATAATTTCCCAAAGGCATTGTTATTGTATACCATTTTTTTTCAATAATCGCAATATGAAACTGTTAAAGCAGTAGCAAAATATAGGATGAAAATGTCTCACCGCATATAATTGTCTGGGTTGATGATGTCTGTCTTAGTACAGATGAAGGTGATGTTCTGACACTGTCCACCAGGACCCATATTACTGATGCTGTTGTCCAGTATATTCCATGCATCACTGTCCGCTGCGGCCCGGTCAATGTCAGCCACGACCCACACAGAGGAGCACTTAGTAATGTACTATAAAAAAAACATGGTGTTCAGAAATGTTGTTTAGAATGTTAAAACAAATGTAACAGTTGAAATAAAATAAAACATTGGATATAGTCATCGTTCAAGCTGAAACGTTTTAGGTGTACATGATGAGTTCATTGCCAGTGGTTCTAATGCTGGAATTCAATCTAACACGCTGTAGTAATGTTTACAGTGACGTTATTTAAAAAAGAAAAATCCTGCACACATACACACTACACTTCTTTGAAGTAGGTTTTTATAGCTCTTATGAAAACGTTGTTAATAAACAGTACACACGTTTTGTGTACTGTGGAAGGACCACCAGAGGGCAGGCTGGGCTCACGGATAGTAGCCCAACAAGGCATGGGAGACAAGGTAACCAGAGGCAATTAAGCACAGCTGACGGTACTAATGACATAGTCTCCTTCCCCTATAAGAGAGAGAATGTAACCAGTAGAGAGGGGAGGGGAAAACTATCTCTGGAACATGGCCACCGAGACAGAGGAGCTATCCAGGAAGAACCACTAAAACGGTGACAATCCTGTGACTTTTGTTGTAGTTTAAAGATAATCCTATTGTGTTCCTGTTTCATCTGGAGAAGAAGATGTATGTTTTTCCTTGGAAGATTTTCATTGATTATGTTGGAGTGTTTGTGTTGACCAAATGCCCTCAATAGAGAACTGTGTTCAATCAAGAAAACCTACTCCTGACTCGTTTATTCCACCTTTCCGCTTTAGAGTGACGCCCAATTACTTGGTCCGCTCTCAGTACGTTAAATGCATAATTTAGCTTGAATGCAAGAAGTGCTAGAATGTATTCTTAAAATAAATAGTTTGTTCTTTTTGCTTTTTGAGGTTCTGATTTTTAGGGTTCTGCATAAGCAGAAAAGAATCCCATACCTACTGTAAAATGTTTTGTTGGACCTTTGTTATCCTCTATGGCAGTGGTTCCCAAACCTTTTATAGTCCCATGCCCCTCAAACATTCAACCTCCAGCTGCATCCCCGCTCAAGCACCAGAGTCAGCATACCCTCAAATGTTGTTTTTTGCCATGATTGTAATCCTGCCCCCCACACACACACACACACACACTATAAGATACACTCATTCTTATGTTTAATAAATGTGAGTTGTGACAACTCACACTCATTCATATGTTTAATAAATGTATCTTATAGTGTGTGTGTGTGTGGCAGGGTTACAAAGTCTCAGTCTTAAATCATTTTCCAAACACAGTTTTTGCCTGTATTTAGTTTTTAGGACCGAGAATCCACTCTCACATAGATACGTGGTTGCAAAGGGCATCAGTATCTTAACGGCGAGATGCAAATTAATTACTTAAAAATCATACAATGTGATTCCGTCTCTCACAGTTGAAGTGTACCTATGATAAAAATTACAGACCACTACATGCTTTGTAAGTTGGAAAACCTGCAAAATCAGCAGTGTATCAAATACTTGTTCTCCCCACTGTATGTCTATGTCCTGGGAAATGTACTTGTTACTTACAACCTCATGCTAATCCCATTAGCGCACGTTAGCTCAACCGTCCCGTGTGTGGTCACCAATCCCATAGAGCAGGTATTCCCAAACTGCGGTAATCCAAATAAAATGTGATTCACATTTAAGGTGCTATTTTGCTTCAACTGTTCCTGAGGCCCTTGCTAAGGTCATCGGCATCATGAACTTTAGCCAGTACCAGGACATTTTAAACAAAAACCTGGTTGCCTCTGCCAGGAGGCTAAAACTTAGATGCAAGTGGATCCCAGCAAGACAATAACCCAAAGCAGAAATCAGAAACCACAAAGAAATGGTTCATTGACGACAAAATTAAAAAAAATGAAATGGCCATCTCAGTCTCCGGACTTTAACCTCATTGAAAACCTGTGGTTTGAAATTAAGAGGGCAGTCCATAAGCGCAGGTGAAGGATATCAAGGATCTGAAAATATTTTGTATGGAGAAATGGTCTAAGACCTATCCCAATGTGTTCTCCAATCTCAATTTTTTGGGGGAAAAAGACTCAATTATCCTCGCATGGTGAGGTATTGAAAGGTATTGAAAACAGAGGCGCCAATACATTTTTGCCCTGACCTTTTTCTGCACATGAGAAGAAGCTTTGGGATCTGTAATCCGGAGATAAAAAGGTCTGAGAAAAGTCTGATCAATAGCCTCCTGTAAACAACATCTCTTCTATTGTATTGAATAGTATAAAATAATAGAATTTGCAACTTTTTTGAGCGTACAATATAGCTCAGTATTTGTCTTATTTATTTTAAACAATGTTTTTTACTCATCTTTATCAAGGCTGCCAATAATTTGAGTTTGGACCTCTATATAAACTGATGCATGTTTACTATTTGAAAGTGATATAATCATAAAATACAAGTACATTTCTTTGCTTTTAGTTTGAAAACCGGGAACTGACAATATAAAATGTACTTCATTTTGGTAAGGGAGGCCTAACCAAAAACATTCTCTGATTAAACCACAGATACCACATATGACATTGCACCTGAATTGAGACCTACTGTAAATGCATTCAGAAATGATCACAAAAGTAAATGATTACCGATTCCCACATCTCATCTCTGGCCTTGTTGCAGTCTCCAGTTCCTGGAAGATCCACCAACACAATGTGTTCCAGAAGATCCTTGGAGTTTGGCATCTTGATGGTCACATACTTCACAAGTGGCCAGTAGTGTATCTGAGATGAGTTAGATTGTTTCCCATGTATCTTTCTTTTGCTTCGTATGTAGCAGGCGATCTCTGTAGAGAACTTTGTGGCCTGTCAAATAATGTAATATTATTCTTTAGTCACACTCTGCCCCTTTACAACTTTCTGGTATATTTAAACATTGATGGCTATTATGCATTTCATGTTGTATGTCATGCTGTATTGAAGTTCAGGAGATAAAATGGGAATAATTTGGACTCAAATTGGATATCAGACAGCAAAAAAGACCCTTATAAAAGAGGCTTAAAATGACTTACTGTGTCAAATGACAGGATTTTCCTAGTTGATGAGAGAAACTCTGGGATGTCGCTAAATGTCTCTGACTCCAGTGACTTCAGTTCATCAAAGCTTTTCCCGACTGCATCTTCTCCGTACAATGCCTGGATTTTACTGTTCGCCATATTCACCATCCTTTTATCTTTCTCCTCACCATCCATTTCTTTGATTTTCAAAAGTGATTCCAGCTCCTTCTCCCATTCCTAAAAAAGTCTAACATTATTATTTTACTGAATATATTATATGATGGATCAAATGTTTCATTACCCACATATTATAATTCATAAATTATAACTACTTTGATGAGGTAAATGTACTTGATACAACTGTGATGTGTGTGGGGCATAAAAGTATTTAGTCAGCCACCAATTGTGCAAGTTCTCCCACTTAAAAAGATGAGAGAGGCCTGTAATTTTCATTATAGGTACACTTCAACTATGACAGACAAAATGAGAGAAAAAAAATCCAGAAAATCACATTGTAGGATTTTTTAAATGAATTTATTGCAAATCATGGTAGAAAATAAGCATTTGGTCACCTACAAACAAGCAAGATTTCTGTCTCTCACAGACCTTTAAGAGGCTCCTCTGTCCTCCACTCGTTACCTATATTAATGGCACCTGTTTGAACTTGTTATCAGTGTAAAAGACACCTGTCCACAACCTCAAACAGTCACACTCCAAATTCCACTATGGCCAAGACCAAAGAGCTGTCAAAGGACACCAGAAACAAAATTGTAGACCTGCACCAGGCAGGGAAGACTGAATCTGCAATAGGTAAGCAGCTTGGTTTGAAGAAATCAACTGTGGGAGCAATTATTAGGAAATGGAAGACATACAAGACCACTGATAATCTCCCTTGATCTGGGGCTCCACGCAAGATCTCACCCCGTGGGGTCAAAATGATCACAAGAACGGTGAGCAAAAATCCCAGAACCACACGGGGGGACCTAGTGAATGACCTGCAGAGAGCTGGGTCCAAAGTAACAAAGCCTACCATCAGTAACACACTACGCCGCCAGGGACTAAAATCCTGCAGTGCCAGACGTGTCCCCCTGCTTAAGTCAGTACATGTACAGGCCCGTCTGAAGTTTGCTAGAGAACCTTTGGATGATCCAGAAGAAGATTGGGAGAATGTCATATGGTCAGATGAAACCAAAATATAACTTTTTGGGAAAAACTCAACTCGTCGTGTTTGGAGGACAAAGAGTGCTGAGTTGCATCCAAAGAACACCATACCTACTGTGAAGCATGGGGGTGGAAACATCATGCTTTGGGGCTGTTTTTCTGAAAAGGGACCAGGACAATTGATCCGTGTAAAGGGAAGAATGAATGGGGCCATGTATCGTGCGATTTTGAGTGAAAACCTCCTTCCATCAGCAAGGGCATTGAAGATGAAACGTGGCTGGGTCTTTCAGCATGACAATGATCCCAAACACACCGCCAGGGCAACGAAGGAGTGGCTTCGTAAGAAGCATTTCAAGGTCCTGGAGTGGCCTAGCCAGTCTCCAGATCTCAACCCCATAGAAAATCTTTGGAGGAAATTGAAAGTCTGTGTTGCCCAGCAACAGCCCAAAACATCACTGCTCTAGAGGAGATCTGCATGGAGGAATGGGCCAAAATACCTTGTGAAGACTTACAGAAAACGTTTGACCTCTGTCATTGCCAACAAAGGGTATATAACAAAGTATTGAGATAAACTTTTGTTATTGACCAAATACTTATTTTCCAAATAAATTCATAAAAAATCCTACAATGTGATTTTCTGGATTTTTTCTCTCTCATTTTGTCTGTCATAGTTGAAGTGTACCTATGATGAAAATTACAGGCTTCTCTCATCTTTTTAAGTGGGAGAACTTGCACAATTGGTGGCTGACTAAATAATTTTTGCCCCACTGTAGCTATTTTAAGATATATGCATTAATTGTAAGTTTCTCTGTATAATATTGTTTGGGATACCCTGTGCTAAAATACAAAAAAAGTAAATGTGATTATATTTGCATGGTGCCAAAACCTGGTGCCTAGATGACTTACAGATTGAACCCTTAAAATGAAAAAAAATCTATATTCTAATGAAATTCACACTTGAGGTTTATCAACATTGCTAAAATCACCTCTTTAGAAATGAAGTCAATCTCTGCCACGTAGTTGGAGTCAGTCATATTGGCCTCCACCTGGATGATGACTGATGTGCATGCGCCAACAGTCCCTGAGGGCAGCAAGGTCTTCACCCCCAAAATGGCATTCATCAGTGAGCTCTTACCAGCTCCTGACCTCCCAAATACACCAACAACAACTTTGTCGTCAATGATAGCCTCCAAAGCTGAGATTTTGTTCCTGTAAAGAGTGAAGCACAGAAAAGCAATGTCACACTAAAAATGCAATGAATTGACTTGAGGTCTATCTATACATAAACAGTAGAAAGCAGAGGGGTGTACTACGAAGTGAGATAGAGGAGTTAGCAAGCTAACTTTTGTCAACTCTGAATTCAAATTGGGATAACCGTTGATACTGTGGCTCACCTTTTAGCCAGGTACATTTCTATGACAATGAATCCTAAAGTTCTTACTCTACCTGCTTCAGGGCAGGCTAATTCCAATTTACGCTAAATAAAGTTTCTGAGAATAGAGTTACATTTTTCAGCGGAACAATTGCACAAAATGTGACGGGATTCTGGAAGGTGGGCGTTTGATGCTAGTTCCCATTTCACAGGAGGGACGCTTCAAAATACATTTTTAAAATACATGCAAGTGATCTGTACATTTGATTAAAGGTGTTAAATTACGAGCCTAGATTACCAAAAGAAACAACTAAGCTTCAGCTGAAGTCGGAAGTTTACATACACTTAGGTTGGAGTCATTGGGGCGGCAGGTACCCTAGTGGTTAGAGCTTTGGACTAGTAACCGAAAGGCTGCAAGATCAACTCCCTGAGTTGACAAGATAAAAAGCTGTCGTTCTGCCCCTGAACAAGGCATTTAACCCACTGTTTATAGGTCATCATTGAAAACAAAAATTGGTTCTTAACTGACTAGTTAAGTGAAGGACTTTTTTTTAAACTGGTTTTTCAACCACTCCACAAATTTCTTGTTAACAAACTATAGTTTTGGCAAGTCGGGTTAGGACATCTACTTTGTGCATGACACAAGGAATTTTTTCTACAATTGTTTACAGATTTCACTTATAAATCACTGTATCTCAATTCCAGTGGGTCAGAAGTTTACATACACGAAGTTGACAATGCCTTTAAATGGCTTAGAAAATTCCAGAAAATGATGTCATGACTTTAGAAGCTTCTGATAGGCTAATTGACATCATTTGAGTCAATTGGAGGTGTACCTGTGGATGTATTTCAAGGCCTACCTTCAAACTCAGTGCCTCTATGCTTGACATCATGGGAAAATCAAAAGAAATCAGCCAAGACCTCAGAAAAAAATGGAGACTTCCACAAGTCTGGTTCATCCAAATTTCCAAACACCTGAAGGTACCACTTTCATCTGTACAAACAATATTATGCAAGTATAAACACCATGGGACCACGCAGCCGTCATACCGCTCAGGAAGGAGACGCATTCTGTCTCCTAGAGATGATCGTACTTTGGTGCGAAAAGTCCAAATCATTCCCAGAACAACAGCAAAGGACATTATAAAGATGCTGGAGGAAACAGGTACAAAAGTATCTATATCCACAGTAAAATGAGTCCTATATCGACATAACCTGAAAGGCCGCTTGGCAAGGAAGAAGCCACTGCTCCAAAACCGCCATAACAAAGCTAAACTACGGTTCGCAACTGCACATGGGGACAAAGATTTTACTTTTTGGAGAAATGTCCTCTGGTCTGATGAAACAAAAATAGAACGGTTTGGCCATAATGACCATCGTTATGTTTGGAGGGAAAAGGGGGACGCTTGCAAGCCGAAGAACACCATCCCAACCGTGAAGCACGGGGGTGGCAGCATCATGTTGTGGGGGTGCTTTGCTGCAGGACGGACTGTTGCACTTCACAAAATAAATGGCATCGTGAGGGAGGGAAATGATGCATCAGTCAGGTGTCAGGAACTTAAAGCTTGGTTACAAATGGGTCTTCCAAATGGACAATGACCAAGCATACTTCCAAAGTTGTGGCAAAAAGGCTGAAGGACAACAAACTCAAGGTATTGGAGTGGTCATCACAAAGCCCTGACCTCAATCCCATAGAAAATGTGTGGGCAGAACTGAAAAAGCGTGTGCGAGCAAGGAGGCCTACAAACCTGACTCAGTCACACCAGGTCTGTCAGGAGGCATGGGCCAAAATTCACCTACAGTTGGGCAAAAAAGTACTTTGTCAGCCACCAATTGTGCAAGTTCTCCCACTTAAAAAGATGAGAGAGGCCTGTAATTTTCATCATAGGTACACTTCAACTATGACAGACAAAATGAGAAAACAAAATCCAGAAATCACATTGTAGGATTTTTTATGAATTTATTTGCAAATTATGGTGGAAAATAAGTATTTGGTCAATAACAAAAGTTTATCTCAATACTTTGTTATATACCCTTTGTTGGCAATGACAGAGGTCAAACGTTTTCTGCAAGTCTTCACAAGGTTTTCACACACTGTTGCTGGTATTTTGGCCCATTCCTCCATGCAGATCTCCTCCAGAGCAGTGATGTTTTGGGGCTGTTGCTGGGCAACACAGACTTTCAACTCACTCCAAAGATTTCCTATGGGGTTGAGATCTGGAGACTGGCTAGGCCACTCCAGGACCTTGAAATGCTTCTTGTTTGGGATCATTGTCATGCTGAAAGACCCAGCCACGTTTCATCTTCAATGCCCTTGCTGATGGAAGGAGGTTTTCACTCAAAATCTCACGATACATGGCCCCATTCATTCTTCCCTTTACACGGATCAGTCGTCCTGGTCCCTTTGCAGAAAAACATTCCCAAAGCATGATGTTTCCACCCCCATGCTTCACAGTAGGTATGGTGTTCTTTGGATGCAACTCAGCATTCTTTGTCCTCCAAACACAACGAGTTGAGTTTTTACCAAAAAGTTATATTTTGGTTTCATCTGACCATATGACATTCTCCCAATCTTCTTCTGGATCATCCAAATTCTCTCTAGCAAACTTCAGACGGGCCTGGACATGTACTGGCTGAGGCAGGGGGACGCATCTGGCACTGCAGGATTTGAGTCCCTGGCGGCGTAGTGTGTTACTGATGGTAGGCTTTGTTACTTTGGTCCCAGCTCTCTGCAGGTCATTCACTAGGTCCCCCTGTGTGGTTCTGGGATTTTTGCTCACCGTTCTTGTGATCATTTTGACCCCACGGGGTGAGATCTTGCGTGGAGCCCCAGATCGAGGGAGATTATCAGTGGTCTTATATGTCTTTCATTTCCTAATAATTGCTCCCACAGTTGATTTCTTCAAACCAAGCTGCTTACCTATTGCAGATTCAGTCTTCCCAGCCTGGTGCAGGTCTACAATTTTGTTTCTGGTGTCCTTTGACAGCTCTTTGATCTTGGCCATAGTGGAGTTTGGAGTGTGACTGTTTGAGGTTGTGGACAGGTGTCTTTTATACTGATAACAAGTTCAAACAGGTGCCATTAATACAGGTAACGAGTGGAGGACAGAGGAGTCTCTTAAAGAAGATCTGTGAGAGCCAGAAATCTTGCTTGTTTGTAGGTGACCAAATACTTATTTTCCACCATAATTTGCAAATAAATTCATTAAAAATCCTACAATGTGATTTTCAGGATTTTTTCTCTCATTTTGACTGTCATAGTTGAAGTGTACCTATGGTGAAAATGACAGGCCTCTCTCATATTTTTAAGTGGGAGAACTTGCACAATTGGTGGCTGACTAAATACTTTTTTTGCCCCACTGTAACTTATTGTGGAAAGCTTGTGGAAGACTACCTGAAACATTTGACCCAAGTTAAACAATTTAAAGGCAATGCTACCAAATGCTAATTGAGTGTATGTGAACTTCTGACCCACTGGGAATGTGATGAAAGAAATAAAAGCTGAAATAAAGCATTCTCTCTACTACTATTCTGACATTGCACATTCTTAAAATAAAGTGGTGATCCTAACTGACGTAAGACAGGGAATTTTTACTTGGATTAAATGTCAGGAATTGTGAATAAATGTACTTGGCTAAGGTGTATGTAAACTTCTGACTTCAACTGTAAAAAGGGAGAAAGACAGGATTCTTCCTGGGTTGCCATGATTGGCTGAGATAATGGTGCACCTAGACATGCCAAGAGATGAGTTCTATATGGTCTGACATGTCACAGGCTTCTGTCTTTAACAGAATAGGGGCTTCCCAGGTCAGTGAATAGATCAGATTTGCTACCATATTTTTTAAAAGCTATAACTATTGACAACGGCAAAAGTGTTGCTTTAGCTCTCAACAACATTGCTGCCCTAAATTTAACTGGTACTATCGACAAAGTTCAGTTGGAGAAAGTTGTGAGCCACTACTTTCTGGAGAACAATGCCAGACTGACTCTCTTTGACTCTGTATACTGTAAATGAGATGATGAGGAAATGCCTGACTTGGGCTAACATTAGACCTAGTTTGTTAGCTTTACCTGCAGATTCACACTGCATCATTTCATGCATGGTGGCTTGCTTAGTGTATGACAATCAGTTTTCATTGCTATACGCAGGGATTCAAACTCTGCACTTTTGGGAGATATTCACCTTTGTGATCTCAATGGGAATACTTTGCCTACACGGTACGGAGGGCAGCTGAATCAGGTGCAGGTACCTCTAACAGGGCAGGACAAATTTAAAGAAAAAGGAAAGCAAGGCTTTAAAGTTGGCTTTTCTACAGACTAGGAATGCCTTGAAGATCGCAATCGACCGGTTGGTGACCACTGCTATAAACCATAGCTTGTGATTATGGTTTGGGAACTTGTTTAGTTAGCTAGCGAAACAAAGGTGACAAAAGAGAGCCATTCACAAAGAGACCTGTTCACATGTGAATTCTTAAAGAGATGGGTGTGGCTAAGGCTAAAGAGAATGTGAACAATGCTGAATGGCTTTCCAAGAGGTGTTCAGTGTTCCTGAGTAGTCCAGTGTCAGTCCTGACTTGATGTACCAACTTTTTGAAGAATATAAGTACACTTACCTTAAATAACCAATGAAATCCATGTTTGCATATGGAGGTGACACCTTGTCTAGTCTGCTAAGGACTTTTCCAAGGCCCTCTTTGGCCACTTTGATGACATCCATCTCTACACACACACACACACACACACACACACACACACACACACACACACACACACACACACACACACACACACACACACACACACACACACACATATACACACACACACACACACACACACACACACACACACGAGGTGGACAAACAATGAGTTTACAATGTAATAATTGTATTACGCTATGGTATACTTTTTAACATCGGGTTTACTGCTTGTTTCTTAAAGTAGCTATTATAACGAATATATCTTACCGGGGGTAGGTGTTGCTGCAGTTCCCTTTGCTATGGCACAAAGGCGTTTATTACCTTCCCTGCCCTGATCATTTGAAGTAGAGGGGTCATCAGACCCTCTTTTGTGGCCTGAGAGAGAATCACAATCACTCAATGTTCAAGCAGATCCATTATCTGTCCAAGAAGTCAGTATTTCCTTCATGGTAGGCTGTATACCATTTATGTAAATATAATATACATTGGACAACAAGAAGTTATTATAGACATATTAATCCTCAACTGAAGTAATGTGCGTCTTAGACTTTCATGTACCTTGGGTAGGCATGATTTGACACCGTCCGGGGCTTAGACTGAAAAATAAAAAAGAAATTAACTGATTATGGTGATGAAAACAGAGATAATAAATTCACTGATTATGGTGATGAAAACAGAGATAAGAAATTCACTGATTATGGTGATGAAAACAGAGATAATAAATTAACTGATTATGGTGATGAAAACAGAGATAATAAATTCACTGATTATGGTGATGAAAACAGAGATAATAAATTCACTGATTATGGTGATGAAAACAGAGATAAGGGTCCTTAGAGGAGGACCATGCTACTCAGTGAATTTTTTTAAATTGAAGAATTTACGAACGCCCTACACTTGGTTGTTATGACAGGCGTTGGTAAACATCTACTATAAAATTGAATTAAATTGTTGCCAGTAACACAGTTACAGTCACAAGCCCTTTGCATAACATGAAAACACCCTAGCAGCTCTACAAGGGCGAGTAAAATGTTCAGAGTGCAGTGTTCTCCTATTTGTGTCTATAAGCAACTAGCAAGTTAGCCAACTTTAGACAGTTAGCTTGTGTGCTTGACTGCTGTTGTGAGGTCAGAACGCTCGGATCAACTCAGAGAGCATAATGCTTTGAATTTACAAACAGACAATCAGACAATGCTCTAAATTTACAAACACCCAGAGCACACTCCGAGCGCAATCTGACAATATAGAGTGAATTTACGAATGCAACCAAAGTTGCAAATCTCTTACATTACTCAATTTTGCTTATCTAATTTGCAGGAATTTTAGCATTTAATTATCACCTTATAAGATATGAATCAAAATCTGAATCAATCTAGCCCAAGCTTAACCCTAATCAAACATAATTAAATTAATGTTGCTACTTACATATAAAACAAAAATATATTTTATACTCACACAACATGAAGTTGCAAATCTCTTAAAAATGACTGATTTGTTTCCTTACTCTTATAGCAGTCCTAACCTATCACATGAGGAAATTGAAGTTATTACATGTCTTTCCTTTAAATCAAATCAAATCAAATCAAATCAAAATGAGTCCACACTGAAACGTTTAAACAAAATATGCTGATACTTACCACATAAAGGCAATGTTCAGCAAATTCAGCACACTGAAAAACAAGACTATGTGGTGTTGAAAGAAGTACAGCAGTATGGGTATACTGTAGGTGTGGCTGTTCTTTGTCATGTTGTGATGCAGGTTTACATTCATTGGCATGAGTTTTGCCATGGAGGCATGACTGAGCGGTTTCTGCTAGAAGGACCAAATGCAAAGTCAAGATTGATGATAATTGTAAAAATTTATGAAAATGAAAATTAGCTTTTTGGTCTTATTTTAAGGTTAAGGTTAAGCACTAGGGTTAGCAGTGTGGCTAAGGTAGGGTTACGGTTAGGTTTCAAATCAGATTTTATGACTTTGTGGCTGCGTCAGATAGTGACCACTCTGCAGAGCTGCCTTCAGTACATGAGTCATCTCAATAAATGCCAAGCTGCTGTTGTGACTGGTTTTCATATTCATTTGCATGCAAAATTATGCGAGGTACGAAAACACCTCAGTGTGGTAGCCATTCTTAACCCTAATTTCCCCTCTATAAAATATAATGACCTTGCTCAGTATATTACTGTGATTGCGCAATAGTGCTTGAAACAAATGAAACTCAGAAAAGATCCTGTCATACAATAACTTCAACAAAATAATGCTTATGTAGCATGTTCATGTAAGAATGTTTAATGTTTCAAGCTAATGGTTTTATCTCCATAATACATTTTTCTTCCACCAATAATTTAAATAAATAGCTTTCTGTCTGGCATCTTTATTTGAGTGTTTTTCAATCTAAGAATAACAAGTGTTGCCAAATTTGCAAGTTATTTTGCAGTTTTCTACTTGCATAGCAAAAAAAGGCAGTAGACAAAAAGTAGGAACAAATATATATTTTCTATTCTATATCCATGACCATGTATGTAATTAGTGTATATATTCTATATCCATGATCATGTATGTAATTAGTGTATCTATTCTAAGTACATGATCATATGTAATTAGTGTATATATTCTATATCCATGACCATGTATGTAATTAGTGTATATATTCTATATCCATGACCATGTATGTAATTAGTGTATATATTCTATATCCATGATCATGTATGTAATTAGTGTATCTATTCTATATCCATGATCATGTATGTAATTAGTGTATATATTCTATATCCATGATCATGTATGTAATTAGTGTATATATTCTATATCCATGATAATGTATGTAATTAGTGTATATATTCTATATCCATGATCATGTATGTAATTAGTGTATATATTCTATATCCATGATAATGTATGTAATTAGTGTATATATTCTATATCCATGATCATATGTAATTAGTGTATATATTCTAAGTACATGGTTACTAAGACGTTCTGACAGGCAGATGTGGACATTTGTGAAGAAACTTTATAAGCCACGTTCTCAAATGTAAGTTTATTTACTTTTTAGAAGGATAAAGTCCACAGATAAATAGAAAGTGTAAAATGTTGAAATACAAGAGAAGATAGACCAGAAGCAAGCAAAATAATAATTTAAAGAGCACATTTGTATCAAGTTTCCATTCCTGTGAAATGTTGAGCAGGGACAACATTTGCACAATGTAAAAAATATTGTACCCCTTTTACTTTCAAAAATGTAGGAAACTATTTGCATCAACTTTTTAAAGAACACACTATGTGTTCTTTCAGACAAGTAACTCTTAATCCACATTATAGCAGGGGGTGTAGAGCCATAACACATACACTACCGGTTAAACGTTTTAGAACACCTACTCCTTCAATGTTTTTTCTTCATTTTTACAATTTTCTACATTGTATAATAATATTAAAAACATCACAACTATGAAATAGTAACCAAAAAAGTTATATATTTTATATTTGAGATTCTTCAAATAGCCACCCTTTGCCTTGATGACCGCTTTGCACACTCTTGAAATTCTCACAACCAGCTTCATGAGGTAGTCACCTGCATTTCTATTAACATGTGTGCCTTCTTAAAAGTACATTTGTGGGATATCGTTCCTTCTTGTGTTGTGACAAGTTAGAGGGGTATACAGAAGATAGCCCTATTTGGTAAAAGATCAAGTCCATATTATGGCAAGTACAGCTCAAATAAGAAAGAGAAACGACAGTCCATCATTACTTTAAGACATGAAGGTCAGTCAATCTAGAAAATATCAAGAACTTTGAAAAATGTTTCAAGTGTAGTTACAAAAACCATCAAGCGCTATGCTAAAACTGGCTCTCATGAGGACCGCCAAAGAAATGGAAGACCAAGAGTTACCTCTGCTTTAGAGGATAAGGTCATTATAGTTACCAGCCTCAGAAATTGCAGCCCAAATAAATGCTTCACATATTTCAAGTAACAGACACTTCTCAACATCAACTGTTCAGAGGAGACTTTGTGAATCAGGCCTTCATGGTTGAATTGCTGCAAAGAAACAATTACTAAAAGACAATAAGAAGAAGAGACTTGCTTGGGCCAAGAAACACAAGCAATGGACATTAGAGCAGTGGAAATTTGTCTTTTGGTCTGGAATCTACATTTTTAGATTTTTGGTTCCAACCACTGTCTTTGTGAGACGCGGTGTAGGTGAACAGATGATCTCCTCGTGTGTTTTTCCCACCGTAAAGCATGAAGGAGGAGGTGTGATGGTGCTTTGCTAATTTATTTAGAATTCAAGGCACACTTAAACAGCATGGCTTCCACAGCATTCTGCAGAGATACACCATCCCATCTGGCTTGGGCTTTAAAAAAACAACATTTAACCTTTATTTAACTAGGCAAGTCAGTTAAGAACAAATGAGTGTTTACAATGACGGCCTACCATGGAACAGTGGCTTAACTGCATTGTTCAGGGGCAGAACGACCGATTTCTACCTTGTCAGCTCGGGATTCGATCCAGCAACCTTTCAGTAACTGGCCAAACGCTCTAACCACTAGGCTCCCTGCCACTCCACCAAAGGAATGGAAGACCCAGAGTTACCTCTGCTGCAGAGGATAAGTTCATTATAGTTACCAGCCTCAACAATATTGGGGACTATCATTTGTTTTTCAACAGGACAATGACCCAACACACCTCCAGGCTGTGTAAGAGCATTTGACCAAGAAGGATAGTGATGGAGTGCTGCATCAGATGACCTGGCCTCCACAATCCCCAGACCGCAACCAAAGTGAGATGGTTTGGGATGAGTCTGACCGCAGGGTGAAGGAAAAGCAGCCAACAAGTGCTCAGCATATGTGGGAACTTCTTTAAGAATGTTGGAAAAGCATTCCAGGTGAAGCTGGTTGAGAGAATGCCAAGAGTGTGCAAAGCTGTCATCAAGGCAAAGGGTGGCTATTAGAAGAATCTCAAATATAAAATATATTTTGATTTTTTTTAAAAAAATGGTTACTACATTCTGTACAGGGGGTACGGGTACAGAGTCAGTGAGCGGGGATACAGGTTAGTTGAGGTAACACCAAAATAAAGATGACCAGGGTCCCTGCTCATCTGCGTAAACGTGCCTTAGGCATGCTGCAAGGATGCATGAGGACTGCAGATGTGGAAAGGGAAATAAATTGCAATGTTCATACTGTGAGACGCCAAAGACAGAACTACAGGGAGACAGGATGGACAGCTGATCGTCCTCGCAGTTGCAGACCACGTGTAACAACACCTGCACAGGATCGATACACCCGAACATCACACCAGCGGAACAGGTACAAGATGGCAACAACAACTGCCCGAGTTACACCAGGAACTCACAATCCCTCCATCAGTGCTCAGACTGGACTGAGGGCTTGTAGGCCTATGGGCACAAACCCACTGTCGCTGGACCAGACAGGACTGGCAAAAAGTGCTCTTCACTGACGAGTCGCGGTTTTGTCTCACCAGGGGTGATGATCGGATTCGCGTTTATTGTTGAAGGAATGAGCATTACACCAAAGCTTGTACTCTGGAATGAATTTGGAGGTGGAGGGTCCGTCATGGTCTGGGGCGGTGTATCACATCATCATCGGACTGAGCTTGTTGTCATTGCAGGCAATCTCAACGCTGTGCACTACAGGGAAGACATCCTCCTCCCTCATGTGGTACCCTTCCTGCAGGCTCATCCTGACATATCCCTCCAGCATGACAATGCCACCAGCCATACTGCTCGTTCTGTGCGTGATTTCCTGCAAGACAGGAATGTCAATGTTTTGCCATGGCCAGCAAAGAGCCCGGATCTCAATCCCATTGAGCATGTCTGGGACCTGTTGGATCGGAGGGTGAGGGCCATTCCCCCCAGAAATATCTGGGAACTTGCAGGTGCCTTATTGGAAGAGTGGGGCAACATCTCACAGCAAGAACTGGCAAATATGGTGCAGTCCATGAGGAGGAAATGCACTGCAGTACTTAATGCAGCTGGTGGCCACACCAGATACTGACTGTTACTTTTGATCCCCCCCCCCCCCTTTGTTCAGGGACACATTATTCCATTTCTGTTAGTCACATGTCTGTGGAACTTGTTCAGTTTGTGTCTCAGTTGTTGAATCTTGTTATGTTCATACAAATACAGTGCCTTGCGAAAGTATTCGGCCCGCTTGAACTTTGCGACCTTTTGCCACATTTCAGGCTTCAAACATAAAGATATAAAACTGTATTTTTTTGTGAAGAATCAACAACAAGTGGGATACAATCATGAAGTGGAACGACATTTATTGGATATTTCAAACTTTTTTAACAAATCAAAAACTGATAAATTGGGCGTGCAAAATTATTCAGCCCCTTTACTTTCAGTGCAGCAAACTCTCTCCAGAAGTTCAGTGAGGATCTCTGAATGATCCAATGTTGACCTAAATTACTAATGATGATAAATACAATCCACCTGTGTGTAATCAAGTCTCCGTATAAATGCACCTGCACTGTGATAGTCTCAGAGGTCCGTTAAAAGCGCAGAGAGCATCATGAAGAACAAGGAACACACCAGGCAGGTCTGAGATACTGTTGTGAAGAAGTTTAAAGCCGGATTTGGATACAAAAAGATTTCGCAAGCTTTAAACATCCCAAGGAGCACTGTGCAAGCGATAATATTGAAATGGAAGGAGTATCAGACCACTGCAAATCTACCAAGACCTGGCCGTCCCTCTAAACTTTCAGCTCATACAAGGAGAAGACTGATCAGAGATGCAGCCAAGAGGCCCATGATCACTCTGGATGAACTGCAGCGATCTACAGCTGAGGTGGGAGACTCTGTCCATAGGACAACAATCTGTCGTATATTGCACAAATCTGGCCTTTATGGAAGAGTGGCAAGAAGAAAGCCATTTCTTAAAGATATCCATAAAAAGTGTTGTTTAAAGTTTGCCACAAGCCACCTGGGAGACACACCAAACATGTGGAAGAAGGTGCTCTGGTCAGATGAAACCAAAATGTAACTTTTTGGCAACAATGCAAAACGTTATGTTTGGCGTAAAAGCAACACAGCTGAACACACCATCCCCACTGTCAAACATAGTGGTGGCAGCATCATGGTTTGGGCCTGCTTTTCTTCAGCAGGGACAGGGAAGATGGTTAAACTTGATGGGAAGATGGATGGAGCCAAATACAGGACCATTCTGGAAGAAAACCTGATGGAGTCTGCAAAAGACCTGAGACTGGGACGGAGATATGTCTTCCAACAAGACAATGATCCAAAACATAAAGCAAAATCTACAATGGAATGGTTCAAAAATAAACATATCCAGGTTTTAGAATGGCCAAGTCAAAGTCCAGACCTGAATCCAATCGAGAATCTGTGGAAAGAACTGAAAACTGCTGTTCACAAATGCTCTCCATCCAACCTCACTGAGCTCGAGCTGTTTTGCAAGGAGGAATGGGAAAAAATTTCAGTCTCTCGGTGTGCAAAACTGATAGAGACATACTCCAAGCGACTTACAGCTGTAATCGCAGCAAAGTATTAACTTAAGGGGGCTGAATAATTTTGCACGCCCAATTTTTCAGTTTTTGATTTGTTAAAAAAGTTTGAAATATCCAAAAAATGTCGTTCCACTTCATGATTGTGTCCCACTTGTTGTTGATTCTTCACAAAAAAATACAGTTTTATATCTTTATGTTTGAAGCCTGAAATGTGGCAAAAGGTTGCAAAGTTCAAGGGGGCCGAATACTTTAGCAAGGCACTGTATTTCCACATGTTAAGTTTGCTAAAAATAGATGCAGTTGACAGTGAGAGGACTTTTCTTTTTTTGCTGAGTTTACATGCTGTACCCCTTGTACCCCTGCACAATGACTCGGTGCTGGTACTCCTGGTATATAGCCTCGTTACTGTTTTTATTGTGTTAATATTTCCTTTTTTATTCCTTTTTTATTTAGCAAGTAAGTAAGCATTTCACTGTAAAGTCTACACCTGTTGTATTTGGTGCATGTGATAAATACAATGTGATTTCATATTTGTGATGTATAATACATTGTGTAATAAAAATACAATTATTGATTGATTTTATTACAATGATGTATGTATTATTGTACATTGCATTATTATACATTAAAGTAAAGAGATTATCACCTCAATTGTAAACACAAACACTCCCCTAAGTGTTTATTTGGACAATGAAGCGAAATCTAGATTTTTTTGCTCATCTCAGAGTAGGAAGATAGGGAGGCCCCCTCACTGGGAAAGAGGCTCATATTATATAAATTATGATGATCCTGAAGACTTAGATGGAGATAACTTTAGCTGTGAGATGTTAAACCGCAACTGCACATGGGCCCCCAGTGCCTCCTCAAGAGGAAGTGCTAGCAGTTTCGAACTCTGACAGATGGCTACAGGAAGCTGGGTTATTTCAACGACAAGCGATACCCATGACCACCTTGCTCTTGAGGAAGCACTGGGGGCCCACTGGGGGCCCATAATACTTTAGCACTGATAGCCCTACTACACTTTATTATTATATTTTTGCAGACTGTTTCACTCATATTCTTTCATTCTAGCACTTTGATTGTCATTTACACACACAAAAAAAACATGACAAAACACAAATATTTTTTAACTTAAAATCCCTCTCACAGAGGTTGTTCAATCTTACGGATACTTATTTAATTTAATGG
This sequence comes from Oncorhynchus clarkii lewisi, assembly GCF_045791955.1. Lineage (NCBI taxonomy): Eukaryota > Metazoa > Chordata > Actinopteri > Salmoniformes > Salmonidae > Oncorhynchus > Oncorhynchus clarkii. The sequence goes on along the minus strand of NC_092159.1, from coordinate 56,482,987 downwards.
ATTTATTGTAAATGGCTGGGAATGCTAAAATACTTAAATGTAATGTAAACTACATATGATCGATTAATCTGTTTAGAGATATCTGATTGATTCATTGATTCATTGATTTAATGTATTACATATTTAAAAGTAGCAGGCTGCTCCAGCCAGAGACAACATTACATACATTAAACATGAATAAACATTATCAAGGATAAAAACACAATAAATCCTCTTAGACAGTGAGATGGCAGGTGGGCAAGATAGACCCATCATACTCAATTCAATTAAAAACAACAACAGTATTATCAATTACAAATATATACAACAAGTTACAACAACATCAACAGTACAGAGGTGCTCCCTTAAGTCTGATCAGCAGCCAACAGACTTTCTCAGTTTGTTATACAACGCAAAGGGGATTCGGTGTAAAAGTTCTGCCTCCATACAGGGGTTGATGATTGACGAAGGAGACAGGAGACAGGGTTCGTTCGAGCCAGGGTTGGGGTTGATTCTGAATTCCTGAATTTAATTCAATTATACCCATTAATTAATGTTGAATTTGAATTAGACTTACCCCACAGCAAGAATCATTTAATTAAAGGCAATTCAAATAAATTCAACTCAGACAAGAAACACGAAAGTCTCATTCTTTTGACAAAACATTTACCAAAACCATCTGCCACTTATTCCTGCAAAGAATCCAGATACATTAAAAAATGCTTTATTATAACTCAAACAGTATGTTTTGTCATTAGATGTTAGGTTGTTCCCTTCCATTCAGAAGTGTTTGATTTAATGCATCCTGGAAGAAAAACTAAATCTCATATTTAATGACGTGTGTAAATTATGATAATAATAATAATCCTAATGATAATAATTAACAACATTTCCTTTCTTAATTAAACTAACACTCACACTTGACTTGTTCCTACTAGCACTGACTTTGCGGATATCTACTTTATTGTCTCACCTAGCCATTTTAAGATGAATGCACTAACTGTAAGTTGCTCTGGATAAGAGCTTCTGCTAAATGATTCAAATGACAAATTTAGATATAAACTCTGCAAGACAACATGGCAAACAAATTCACTTTTTGGCCTACATAAAAAAAATTACAGATTTGAGTTGAATCCAGTACAACTCAACACAGAGTGAAACCGTCTGTATTTCAAGAATTGTGGTGGCAGCATGTTATGGGTATGCTTGTCACAGCCAGGGACTGCAGAGTTTGTCAGGATCAAAAGGAAAAGACTTTACTTCACATCTCTTACTGTCTCCTTTACTTCACATCTCTTTACTGTCTCCTATACTTCTCATCTCTTTACTGTCTCCTATACTGCACATCTCTTACTGTCTCCTATACTTCACATCTCTTTCTGTCTCCTATACTTTAATATCTTAGTGTGTCCTTTACTTCACATCTCTTTACTGTCTCCTTTACTTCACATCTCTTTACTGTCTCCTATACTTCACATATCTTACTGTCTCCTATACTTCACATCTCTGACTGTCTCCTATACTTCACATCTCTTTACTGTCTCCTATATGTCACGTCTCTTTACTGTCTCCTATATGTCACATCTCTTACTGTCTCCTATATGTCACATCTCTTACTGTCTCCTATACTTCACATCTCTTTACTGTCTCCTATACTTTAATATCTTACTGTGTCCTATACTTCACATCTCTTTACCTACTCCTTTACTTCGCATCTCTTTACTGTCTCCTATACTTCACATCTCTTTACTGTCTCCTATACTTCTCATCTCTTTACTGTCTCCTATACTGCACATCTCTTACTGTCTCCTATACTTCACATCTCTTTCTGTCTCCTATACTTTAATATCTTACTGTGTCCTATACTTCACATCTCTTACTGTCTCCTATACTTTAATATCTTACTGTGTCCTATACTTCACATCTCTTTCTGTCTCCTATACTTTAATATCTTACTGTGTCCTATACTTCTCATCTCTTTACTGTCTCCTATACTGCACATCTCTTACTGTCTCCTATACTTCACATCTCTTACTGTCTCCTATACTTTAATATCTTACTGTGTCCTATACTTCACATCTCTTTACCTACTCCTTTACTTCGCATCTCTTTACTGTCTCCTATACTTCTCATCTCTTTACTGTCTCCTATACTGCACATCTCTTACTGTCTCCTATACTTCACATCTCTTTCTGTCTCCTATACTTTAATATCTTAGTGTGTCCTTTACTTCACATCTCTTTACCTACTCCTTTACTTCACATCTCTTTACCTACTCCTTTACTTCACATCTCTTTACTGTCTCCTATACTTCTCAACTCTTTACTGTCTCCTATACTGCACATCTCTTACTGTCTCCTATACTTCACATCTCTTACTGTCTCCTATACTTCACATCTCTTACTGTCTCCTATACTTCACATCTCTTACTGTCTCCTATACTTCACATATCTTACTGTCTCCTATACTTCACATCTCTTACTGTCTCCTATACTTTAATATCTTAGTGTGTCCTTTACTGCACATCTCTTACTGTCTCCTTTACTTCACATCTCTTTACTGTCTCCTATACTTCACATCTCTTACTGTCTCCTATACTTCATATCTCTGACTGTCTCATGTATTTTACATCTCTGACTGCCTCCTACACTTCACATCTCTGACTGTCTCCTATACTTCACATCTCTGACTGTCTCCTATACTTCACATCTCTTACTGTCTCCTATACATCACATCTCTTACCGTCTCCTATACTTTCAAATAAAGCTGTACATATGAAACAGTTCTCCTCTAGATCAGTGGAGGCTGTTGAGGGGAGAGTGTTCTAGGTATCAGTACAGGACAGTGGTATACTATCTATCTCCCCTTTCTGTCTTTTCTCTCCCCCTCGGGATCCCGAAGCCAAGTCAGGGTCAGAACACCTCAATCTCAGGTCAGCTAAACCAACAGGGGTGAGTACAGTCGCCAACCTCTCGACTTCTCCCTCTCTCTTTATTTCTCTGCCCTACTTCTTTAATTCCTTAACTCATAAAAATCTAATGATACAACTCACAGGAGGTTGGTGGCACCTTAATTGACGAGGATGGGCTAGTGGAAATGGCTGGAGTGCAATTTGTGCAAATACATTAAACACATGGTTTCCATGTGGTTGATGCCATTCCATTTGCTCCATTCCAACCATTATTATTAGCCATCCTCCCCTCAGCAGCCTCCACTGATACAACTACTCTCTTAGAAAAAAGGATACCCCTTTTGGATAACCCTTTTGGGTTCTGTAAGGAAATGTTATTCTTAGTACATAGGTACTCCTAGGTACTCATAGGTATGTTTATCCATGGTTAAGTCAATACAATTACTCTATCTGTGTGATAAAGCGCAGTTCCCATCTATGAAGTGTGAGAAAGAGACCTGAAACAGAACTGCTGTTTAAATGTACTGATGATTACTAAAGCCCTATCGCGTGATGTTTTGTTTACACATATTGCTACATAGTAATTAATAACAAATGTAAAGAGCTATCTTTCTTTGTTAGGGTGGCAGGTAGCCTAGTGGTTAGAGCGTTGGACTAGTAACCGAAAAGTTACAAGATCGAATCCCTGAGCTGACAAGGTACAAACCTGTCATTCCGATCCTGAACTTGGCAGTTAACCCACTGTCCCTAGGCCGTCATTGAAAATACGATGTTCTTCACTGACTTGCCTTGTAAAATCAAGCAAAACTATATAAAATTAGGAGTTTTGAGGATACAAGCCAGTTCCTGTTGATGCTATGTTCCAGTCTTACTTCTGCTAGCACATGATAGCAATAAGAGGAAGAAGGATTGGGTAACTAACTGCCAATAAGCCGAACTCTGCCCAGCAGAGACAACTATGTATTAACAACTCATAATTATGAGTTTATATGGTATTAAGTTACGGGACATCACACTGGGCGGGGTGAACCATAGTAGGGGATATAAAGGGAAAACTGAGAACTGAGTGTGTTACTTGCAAATTACTCTAAGTCTATACTCTGGGTTGCAATCTTTATTAACCTCTACGGGATCGGTGACAGAAAGAGTGAGTGAGGCGCTCAGACAGCCTTAAGAAGCAGAACTCTCTGGGATAACAGGTTCCTCCCTCACTTTCTCTGTGACCCCTCAAGCACTGCACTGCAATGCCTTAGACAGCTGTGCCACTCAGAGACCCAATGTGAAAACTTTTAAAGAAACATGGATTGTCTTCTGACACATTTAGTCAGGGGTGTAGATTGTCTTCTGAGACATTTAGTCAGGGGTGTAGATTGTCTTCTGAGACATTTAGTCAGGGGTGTAGATTGTCTTCTGAGACATTTAGTCAGGGGTGTAGTCAAGGGTGTGGATTGTGTTCTGACACATTTAGTCAGGGGTGTGGATTGTCTTCTGACACTGTTAGTCAGGGGTGTGGATTGTCTTCTGAGACATTTAAACAGGGGTGTGGATTGTCTTCTGACACTGTTAGTCAGGGGTGTGGATTGTCTTCTTACAAGATTAGTCAGGGGTGTGGATTGTGTTCTGACACTTAGTCAGGGGTGTGGATTGTCTTCTGACACTGTCATTCAGGGCTGTGGATTGTCTTCTGACATTGAAAGTCAGGGGTGTGGATTGTCTTCTGACACTGTTAGTCAGGGGTGAGGATTGACTTCTGACAGTGTTAGTCAGGGGTGTGGATTGTCTTCTGACACTGTTAGTCAGGGGTGTGGATTGTCTTCTGACACTGTTAGACAGGGGTGTGGATTGTCTTCTGAGACATTTAGTCAGGGGTGTGGATTGTCTTCTGACACTGTTAGACAGGGGTGTGGATTGTCTTCTGACACTGTCAGTCAGGGCTGTGGATTGTCGTCTGACACCGTTTTTTCAGGGGTGTGGATTGTCTTCTGAGACCGTTAATCAGGGCTGTGGATTGTCTTCTGACACTGTCAGTCAGGGCTGTGGATTGTCTTCTGAGACCGTTTATCAGGTGAATGGATTGTCTTCTGAGACCGTTAGTCATGGGAATGGATTGTCTTCTGAGACCGTTTATCAGGGGAATGGATTGTCTTCTGAGACCGTTAATCAGGGGAATGGATTGTCTTCTGACAGGTGGTGCCACTCCTTCACTCATAACCTCAACATAGTCAACGCTCCATCTGACGTAAGACAATGAGGTTTGTGTGCAGCAAAACACACTTGTGTTTTTTTCCAGATACAGACACAATCTAGAGATAGAGGTCATTGTTTCCCATGAAGGAAGAGAAGTGAACAGTCTTCTACTGGTCCTGAGAAATGGACATGCCTTTATAACTGCCCTTTTCTCTTTCTTGCTCACACACACACACACACCCACATGCTCACACACACCCACATGCTCACACACACCCACATGCTCACACGCTCACACACACGCTACTGCAAGGACGCATGAACACATGGATGCACACAGGCATACACACATGCACACAAACGTATTCTTCCCTCTTTACATAATCCTTCTGTGATCCCTAGCTTTATTCTTTGCTATTGTAGCCTTTACAATGTCAAATGACCCTGCTGGTAGTCACATAGATAGTTGTCATGTAAAAAAAGGTATATTTATTTCTAATATAATTTTTCAGTTGATGGGCTCTCTCCGTCTGGTTCATGGTGCTGAACAAGGCTTTTATCAATCTCTGCTCTGTGTGAAGTCTGTAACATTTCAAAGAGGTTTGTGTGGGGTGTGTGCCGTTTTAATACATTAATGTGTTTTGCTGAGAAACGTCAATGCCAAATTAATGATAATGTAATATTGAATGTACTATTTTCATATTTATTTTACACTGTATAAATAGAACCATGCCTTGGTTTCAGATGGTCTGTTAACCTGCATGTTGGAGCTGTCGCTGACAGACAAGCCTATGTCCTTTAGATTAGAATATCTCACACACAGAAATGTAGCTGCCTTTCACATATAAACATGACTGAGATATCTGAAAGCTGCCAGTGTATATGAGAGGATTTACAGAGAAAACATTAACAATGAAAACCAATGTAAGTCTCCAGTGTGCAGTAACTATAACATCCTTATCTCAAAGCAGTCTTCTTGTAGCCTGACTGACACGCAGGCCCACGTGGTACACAGTGAGAGGAGAGCTTGTGGTACTTACAAGCGCATTAGCCAGGCAAGTCTTTTTTCCCCACCAAGGGGCTGATGTATCCGACCTAGGGCAATCCTGGATGTATTACTTCAGATTTACCAATGATATTAAGTATTGATATTTAAATGGCTGTGTGTATTCATATGAGTGAATATATTCTGTAAGCAGTCATTGTTATTGCTGGAAAAATCATGACATGCAACATTTACATTTCAAACTGAGATAGAGATGACATTGAGTGAGCAGAAATGAATGATCAATAGAAAACACACCATGCTGTTGTAGAGTCCAGTAATATATTACAGACTAAAGAGATGTATTATTAAGTTAACATCTACAATATAAAACGTCATACATTGTTACAAATCACACAAAGATACAGTACCTATTCATATTAATGTACAATGACTATATGAAAAGGAAGGAAAAAAAACAGTAGAACTGTATTAAACATTTGTCAAATCCAGTTGATGGACCAGCACAGGGACTGTTGTTGTGGACAGGTGACTGGTAAGCGGTCCCTCAGGCATGAGAACGATGGGTTTGATAAATACTGCTGTGTAACAAAGTTTATGTCACAACTTCCTTGTTCGGGTGGCGTTCGGCGTTCGACGTCACCGGTCTTCTAGCCATCGCCGCTCAACCTTTCATTTTCCATTTGTTTTGTCTTGTTTTCCCACACACCTGGTTCACATTCCCTCATCTGACTGAATGTATATTACCCTCTGTTCCCCCCATGTCTGTGTGTGGAAGTGTTTGTTGTTACGTGTATGTGCACGTCAGGCTGGTTTGCGCCGGGTTATATCAACCCGTATTTGTTTCGTTTTCTTAGTGCTGTGTGTTTGTTCGCGGTAATAAAGGGCTCCGTTTCCTACAGTTCTGCTCTCCTGTGCCTGACTTCCCTGCAGCCAGTTACGCTACAGTTTAAATTGACAAAATTACAAAATAACATCTCTTAACATAGAGTATAGCAAATATACTAGATTTATAACATGCTGATCCAAACATTTATCCTAGTGTTTATCATTATCCAGTTCCTTCTACCCATAACCTTTACATTACTAATATTAAACATGAAGTCATTGTACTGTTGGGTTAGTTAAAGGTGCATATCAAATAGGCAATGACAGAGAAGAGAAAATACATTGAGACAAAAAACCAAAACATTCTTTGTGATTATCTAATTAGCCTGCAAATCACCGAATGGCTGTGCTCTTAGATATACTTTGTCTTGATCAGGCAGTTGTTGTTGCTGCATTGGTGCTGCTGGGCAATTTCTCGTAGCACTTCTTCATCTCTTCATATTCCTCAGAGACATCTGCAAAGAAGCATTTTATTTTTTATTTTATTTCACCTTTATTTAATCAGGTAGGCTAGTTGAGAACAAGTTCTCATTTGCAACTGCGACCTGGCCAAGATAAAGCAAAGCAGTTCGACACATACAACACAGATTTACACATGGAATAAACAAACAAACATACAGTCAATAATACAGTAGAAAAATCTATATACAGCATGTGCAAATGAGGTAAGATAAGAGAGGTAAGGCAATAAATAGACAATTGTGGCAAAGTAATTACAATATAGCAATTAAACACTGGAATGGTATATGTGCAGAAGACGAATGTGCAAGTAGAGATACTGGGGTGCAAAGGAGCAAGATAAATAAATAAATAAATACAGTATGGGGATGAGGTAGTTGGATGGGCTGTTTACAGATGGACTATGTACAGGTGCAGTGATCTGTGAGCTGCTCTGACAGCTGGTGCTTAAAGCTAGTGAGGGAGATATGAGTCTCCAGCTTCAGTATTTTTTGCAGTTCATTCCAGTCATTGACAGCAGAGAACTGGAAGGAAAGGTGGCCAAAGGAGGAATTGGCTTTGGGGGTGACCAGTGAGATATACCTGCTGGAGTACGTGCTACGGATGGGTGCTGCTATGGTAACCAGTGAGCTGAGATAAGGCGGGGCTTTACCTAGCAGAGACTTGTAGATGACCTGGAGCCAGTGGGTTTGGTGAAGAGTATGAAGCGAGGGCCAGCCAACGAGAGTGTACAGGTCGCAGTGGTGGGTAGTATATGGGGCTTTGGTGACAAAATGGATGGTACTGTGATAGACTGCATCCAATTTGTTGAATAGAGTGTTGGTGGCTATTTTGTAAATGACATCGCCGAAGTCGAGGATCGGTAGGAGTGTCAGTTTTACAAGGGTATGTTTGGCAGCATGAGTGAAGGATGCTTTGTTGCGAAATAGGAAGCTGATTCTAGATTACATTTTGGATTGGAGATGCTTAACGTGAGTCTGGAAGGAGAGATTACTGTCTAACCAGACACCTAGGTATTTGTAGTTGTCCACGTATTCTAAGTCAGAGCCGTCCAGAGTAGTGATGTTGGACGGACGGGCAGGTGCAGGCAGTGATCGGTTGAAGAGCATGCATTTAGTTTTACTTGCATTTAAGAGCAGTTGGAGGCCACGGTAGAAGAGTTGTATGGCATTGAAGCTTGTCTGGAGGTTAGTTAACACAGTGTCTAAAGAAGGGCCAGAAGTTTACATAATGATGTCGTCTGTGTAGAGGTGGATCAGAGAATTACCAGCGACATCATTGATGTATACAGAGAAGAGAGTCGGCCTGAGAATTGAACCCTGTGTGTGTGTGTGTGTTGAAACTATAATTTCAGTTCCTGTTGATACTATGTTCCAGTCTTACTTCTGCTAGCACATTGTAGCAATAGGAGGAAGAAGGATTGGGAAACTAACTGCAAATAACAAGAAGCTGAACTCCGCCTAGCAGAGACATCTTTGTAATAGCAACTATTAATTATGAGCTTATATGGTATTAAAGATAAGGGACATCACCCTGGGCGGGGTGATCCTCAGTAGGGGATAAAAAGGGAAAACACCATCTTTTGTACTGAGTGTCTAGCTTGCAAATTACTGTAAGTGTAAACTCCAGGTTGCAATCCTTATTAAACAAGCTAACCTCTGATCAAATAAGTGTCCTGTGGTCACTTGTGTGCACATAGGGCAGAATTCCATTACAATTCTCTGCCTAAATGACTACAGACCCGTAGCACTCACTTCTGTAGCCATGAAGTTCTTTGAAAGGCTGGCCATGGCTCACATTAACACCAATTATCCCAGAAACCCTAGATACACTCCAATTTGCATACAGCCCCAACAGATCCACAGATGATGCAATCTCCATTGCACTCCACACTGCCCTTTCCCACCTGGACAGAAGGAACACCTATGTGAGAATGCTCAAAGCTCATCACTAAGCTAAGGGCCCTGGGACTAAACACCTCCCTCTGCAACTGGATCCTAAACTTCCTGACGGGCCAACCACAGGTGGTAAGGGTAGGTAACAACACATCCGCCACACTGATCCTCAACAGGAGTGCTTGCTCACTCCCCTCCTGTACTCCCTGTTCACTCATGACTGCATGGCCAGGCATGACTCCAACACCATCATTAAGTTTGCTGATGACACAGCTGTGGTAGGTCTGATCACCTACAAAGACGAGACAGCCAATAGGGAGGAGGTCAGAGACCCCATTCTCATCGATGGGGCTGAAGTGGAGCAGTCTGAGAGCTTCAAGTTCCTTGGTGTCCACATCACCAACAAATTATCATGGTCCAAACAGACCAAGACAGTCTTGAACAGGGCACGACAAAGATTATTCCCCCTCAGGAGACTGAAAATATTTGGCATGGGCCCTCAGGTCCTCAAAAAGTTCTACAGCGTCATCATCGAGAGCATCCTGACTGGTTGCATCACTGCCTGGTACGGCAATTGCTCTGCCTCCAACCGCAAGGCACTAGAGAGGGTAGTGCGTACGGCCCAGTACATCACTGGGGCCAAGCTTCCTGCCATCCAGGACCTCTATACCAGTTGGTGTCAGAGGAAGGCCCTAAAAATTGTCAAAGACTCCATCTACCCTAGTCATAGACTGTTCTCTCTGTTACCGCACAGCAAGCGGTACCGGAGCGTCAAGTCTAGTTCCAAAAGACTTCTTAATAGCTTCTACCCCCAAGCCATAAGACTCCTGAACAGCTAATCAAATGGCTACCCAGACTATTTACATCCCCCCCTTTTTTACACTGCTGCTACTCTCTGTTTATCTATGCGTAGTCACTTTAACTCTACCGACATGTACAGATTACTTGTAGTTTTTCATGTTGTTTGTCTGTCATTTTTGTAATGACTTGGTGCTGCCTATCTTGGCCAGGACGCTCTTGAAAAAGAGATTTTAAATCTCAATGAGCCCTTCCTGGTTAAATAAAGGTTTAATAATAATTTAATAAAATATTACCTCAATTACCTCAACTTACTGGTGCCCCCACACATTAACTCCGTACCCCCTGTATATAGCCTCACAATTGCTATTTAACTGCTGCTCTTTAATTACTTGTTACTTTTATTCTTGTATTTTTTACCTATTTTTTTTACTTAACACTTATTTTTCTTGAAACTGCATTGTTGGTAAGGGCTTGTAAGTAAGCATGTGTTGTGTTGCTACCATGTTGTTGTCATGTTGTGTTGCTACCATGCTGTGTTGTTTTTCTGCCTTGTTATGTTGTTGTCTCAGGTCTCTCTTTATGTAGTGTTGTGTCTCTCTTGTTGTGATGTGTGTTTTGTTCTATATTTATATTGTATTATTACTATTATTATTTTTATATTATTTTTTATTTTTATTTTTCCTTCCCCGCAGGAGGCCTTTTGCCTTTTGGTAGGCCGTCATTGTAAATAAGAATATTGTTCTTAACTGACTTGCCTAGTTAAATAAAGGTCATATAAAATAAATAAATAAATAAAACATTTCACTGTAAGGTCTACCTGTTGTTTTCGGCACAAATGACAAATAAAGTTTGATTTGATTTAGTATATTCCTCACCGTGAAAACAGTTGATGGGACTGGAAAACTGGTCATTTAGCTAATAATCATTGGTAGTGATTGGCGAAACCATTCTACTTAAATACTTCATGGCCAAATCAACTAAAATCCACTGAAATCAACTCAATATTCAGTTTGACCTTACTTAAAGGTGATTTGGCCATTTTAAAAAGGTTGTTTATATTTAGAACAGATTTGTAATATCTGTAAAACATCACTTACTCATTCTGCTACTAATTCAAGCTAACTTAATTCATGCTGCCACTGATTTGAAAGAAAAAAGAAGTTGCAAATCTCTTACATTACTTTTCCTTATCTCATTTGCAGTAATGTTAGCATTCAATTATCACCTTACAAGATCTGAATCAAAACCCTTGGTAAACCCTCATTTAATATCATTTATTTTAATGCTGCTACTTATTTAAAGCCATTTCAGGCATTTCTAAGCAGTTTCAGAAACCTATTTCACGAGGAAATTTAAATGACCAATTAATTGTCTTTCTTGTAAATGAGCCCACATTGATCAACTAAGAGTTTTCCGTGAAATGTTTGGAAAGTTCAAACAAAAATATGCTGATACTTACCACATAAAGGCAATCTTCTACAAATGTATTCTGTGCTATTGACTCACCTCTCTACAGCAAACAAACACACTGAACAATGTATGTGGCGTTGGGTAAAGGAGTACAGCAGAATGGGTGTTGCTGTTCTTTGACTTGTTCTGACTGGTTTTCAGATTCAAGCTACAATAAAACACCTCAGTGTGGTAGATAACCCTAATTTCCCCTCTATAAAATAGAATGACCTTGCTCAGTATATTACTGTGATTGAACAATTGTGCTTAAACTAATTTAAACTAATACAAAATCCTGTCATACAATAACTTTGGCTTTATTCAGCTACATAATTTCTTGGCTGTAACATGATCATGTAAAAAATGTCATGTTTCCAGCGAATGGCTTTAGCGGCAAAATTGTATTTTTCTGATCATTTAAGAAAATAGCTTTCTTGCATCTTTTATTGAGTGTTTTTAAACATAATGATAATGTGTTGCCAAAACTGGAAGTTATTTTGCAGTTTTCTACTTCGGTAGGGAAAAAATGACATGATACAAAACAATTGTACCACACCGGCACCATTAGAGATAGTATATTAAAATAGTTAAGTATATTTTATTCAATTTCCATTGTCATACTGTATCTGTAAATAGTGTATCTATTCTAAATACACGGGTAATAAGAAGTTCTGACGGGCAGATGTGGAAATTAGTGCAGAAACTTTGGAGGCCACTTTCTCAAATTTAAGTATGCAGTTAGTTATGTATTAACATTCAGAGGGATAAATTCCACAGACAAATGTTGAAATACAGGAGAAGATAAACATGGAACTGGACATGAAGTTATGAGGATGTAGAAGTGAACATAGTTTTTACAAACACAATATAATAACACACTTTTCATAACTTAACAAGAAGAAGAGAACCTTTGGGATCAACATTTTCAATACAGTGTTTATTTCCAGTCTTGTTGAGCATGGACAACATTTCCCTTCACAACAGTTGCAAACATACAGTACCTGCTGTAAGAAATATAATAACAAAGAAACAAGGTGAAGGGTGAAAGTAAAGAGTCACATCCTAATGTATGTACTAATCAGTCACACCTCACCTTTAAACTCTGTCAAAGCAAAATACAGTAGACCAAAACACTGTTTTTACAATCATGTTGGAATAATAGAGCACCTACTGTGTGGGGAGCATCAGTTGAGGCTAATTCTCTGTCACAACTGAATTCAACATTATTTGGTTGGATTTATTTGTTCATAAAAAGTGTGAATTTATCTAAATAATCTAAGGTCCCTGCACTGAGGTGGGTTTTAATATTAAATGTCGTTATTAACTGGGCGTAGAGCATATTAAAAAACATAAAAGTGAAAATCACAGTGGATAGAAAATGAATCTAACTGGAATTAATCGACCTCCTCATTCTGAGACCACACCTAAGCACAGTTGTCTATTTAAATACTTGTCTTTTCACAGACTTAAACCCTTTTGAAGGCTTTATGCAGAAACACAGGTGTTTTTGAATGATTCCCCATTCAAGAGCATTGGTGGAAGTTTTGGGGATATTGGTTTCTCAATGGGTCAGTGTAGTTTCACATTTCAATCTGCTCTCTCCACAAAGGTTACATGCAAACATATTCAGAAAATGACATTATCTAAATTTGCATTTACTTACTTTGCATTTAGAGAGAGCCTATTCTGGCTCTAACCAGAATAGGTATCATCATACAGGCAGAAAAACTTGTACAGGTGTGTTGGACCGGAAAGTTAGTGAATTCTTAAACTGTCTATGGTTGATTGACGCACCGGTGCGTAAACCTAATGAACATTTTTTAAATCCCATCAAAATCCATCAGTTTAAGCTGGAGATATGTCTCAATCCACCACTTCCACATCTGCGGTGAAAGGTGTCAGAGCTAGAGAGATGTTTGTCAGACCATGAGACATCCCATCTGCGGTGAAAGGTGTCAGAGCTAGAGAGATGTTTGTCAGACCATGAGACATCCCGAAAATCTGTATTCCTGAAAACTTCTGTAGTGTCAGAACATTTTAGCCTACAGAGTATTATGACAACTCTATGGAAAGGGGAGACTCTCACAATACGTTTTGCTCTATGACCCTCACAAGTGTCACAGGACTCATCTATAGGTAACCGGTACCGGGTTAAAAATACACGAATGGAAGAATGAAGGTAGATGTCTTTTGGGTGATGAATCCTAAAGAGTATTCCAGAGCATGAGTTAATGTTTCTGTTCTATATGGTACCAGAGAGAGATGGTTCCAGTTTGCAGTCGGAGGGACAGACACGGGTCATTTGATAGTAAAGAAATTAACCACCACATTTGGAGACGAGGATGTGATGTGAATCTTCACTTGGTGACCGCTCCTGACAACATAGGTAAATCGTGCACGAGGGATCCCTCATACTTGGGATCTCAGGGAGACCCCACTTTGGGAACGAAGCAGATGGACCCACCTTTGATCTAAGAGACAGTGAGCCGAGTGGATACCACATCTCAAACGTAGTTTTTTTTTTAAAGAAAGAGGTGAGCGAACTACACGTAAGTAAGCAGTTCACTGTAAGGTCTACACCTGTTGTATCTGGCACATGTGGCTAATAAACTTTGATGTGATTTGTAAAGCTCACCGTCATTAGACTCTGGAGCAGTGGAAACACACTCTCTGGGGTGATGAATCACGCTTCACCATTTGGCAGTCCGACGGACAAATCTGGGTTTGGTGGATGCCAGGAGAACTCTACCTGCCCCAATGCATAGTGCCAACTGTAAAGTTTGGTGGAGGAGGAATAAAGGTCTGGGGCTGTTTTTCATGTTTCGGGCTAGGCCCCTTTGTTGCAGTGAAGGGTAATCTTAATGTTGCAGCATACAATGACATTCTAGACGATTCTGTGTTTCCAACTTTGTGGCAAAAGTTTTGGGAAGGCCCTTTCCTGTTTCAGCATGACAATGCCCCTGTGCACAAAGCGAGGTTCAGAAATGGTTTGTCGAGATCAGTGTGGAAGAACTTGACTGGCATGCACAGAGCTCTGACCTTAACCCCATCGAACACCTTTGGGAGGAATTGGAACGCCGACTGAGAGCCAGGCCTAATTGCCCAACATCAGTGCCCAACCTCATTACATGCAACTTTTAGTTTATCTTTTCTCTTAAAAAATGCATGATTGTACTCGTTTTTTTTCTCTCCTGCACATGCACTTTTCATTTGTCTTTCAATTCTCATCATATGGTTGTCTTTTTCTTTTGCAATATATATATATATATTTTAATAACTAAATGTTGGGATTACATTCATACAACACACCTCTATGACTTTTAAGACTTTTAAATCAAAGTACTTTAGGATCCAGGGGAGAACACACCTGTCCTTTTTATTGCAGCAACAGCTCAATTGTACTATTGTACTTTCACCTTTGGATCATATTTATCCTGTCAATGTACTTTTCCATAACTGTTTTCTTATGGCTAATGGTGAAATCATAGGGGAAGGAGTCCCCCCAGCTCAGGCCACTGAGGTATGGGATTTGAGCGGGAAGAGAGTGAGGGGAAGAATATAAACTGGACTGAAAGGGAGAGCCTCCACTCTTAACACGTTCTACCAAGTTAGCTAGCTATAGTGAGCCATAGTGTTTATTGTTTTGAACTGCCCTGCTAACCTTCTTTAGCCTGTATTAAGATGGCAATAAAACCCTGTTGTCTGGTTCAACTTGATCTGCCATCTGCTTGTTCTCCTAGTTAACCAACTGAGGAGTACACCCAGTAATTCCACACTATGATAAGTAGTGAAAATACATTGTAAAGGATGTATAACCATGTAAGTAAAGTATTGCCAACTGTACAGCAGTGTGAGAATCTTCATTTGTGAGCTGATTCCGAGCAGAGAAACCAGTACACCTAAAAGCATAACACATACATTGCGTCGTGTACAGGTCCTAAACTAACACATCATGTCAAACACTACATGGTGCATCTCCTTAGACCCAGATGTATCTCAGCAGTATTTGTTGTGTGTCAGTATGATAGTTGTGGCATCAGTAGCCTCTGAAACATTGGAAACCTGTCCACTCGTCTGACATACCACAGATCCCCTACACAACCACACACACAGACCACGTTTTGGCCACGTTTTACTTTCACTCTCGATTCTGCTAAATCAAAAGTGTAGGATCAATTGTTATGGAGAATACACGTGTATCCTTCCCAGAAACAAGGGCTGGGGGATAATGCAATAACTTTTCCTGCAAGCACTAACATTAGTAAGAGATAAGAACAACAAATAATTAAAGAGCAGCAGTAAATAACAATAGTGGGGCGATATACAGGGGGTACCAGTACAGAGTTAATGTGTCAAAGTGCGGGGGCACCGGTGTCGAGACAACATTACATTCATTAAACATTATCGAGGATAAAAACACAATAAACCCTGAACGCTTCTTTTCATTTTGGTCATCTTAGACTGTGAGATGGCAAGTTGGCAAGATTGACCCATCATACTCAATGCAATTAAAAACAAAAAGAGTATGATCAATTACAAATCTACATATCAAGTTACATCAATATCAACAGCACAGAAGTGCCTGCTTAAGTCTGATCAGCAGCCAACAAGCAGATTCTATCTCAGTTTGTTATACAATTAGTCCCTCCAGAATTTAGCGGGAAAAAAAGTGATTTCTTCCGCCAAAAATGATTCATTTTGCGGCAGCTTTTCTGAAATTCTGCGAAACATTTTGCAATTATCTTTCACATTCATTTCGTATAAAGCAATAAAAAGTAATATGTGCTCAGTTTTAGGACTATATTAAGCAGAATACATAATACAAAAACAATTAACATTTAAAGTGCTCAATTTTGTTAATTGTCCAGAACAAACAGTTATTTTTCTGAACAAAAAAATGTGTGGAAGCTAGCTCAGAGTTCCAACAACAGGCATTCCTCCGTTTTCAAAAAAATTAAACTGGCACAAAAGAAACACCTGGGGTCCAATCTGCAATTAAGACACATTATATCTCAAGTTCATCTTCCATGAAAACAATTAGAGACAAAGTGCTCTTTTGTGCTGTTTATTTTTCTTGAACAAGCACAGTTATTTTTCTGAACATAACAAGAGGTGGGGGGTGACCAAGGGCCTAGCTCATCTAGGCCTATATCTCAATGTAATTATCCATTTCATCCTCCCTATCCTCCTCCTTATCAATTCCTCCACTGCGGAGTCGTTGGTTGTGGTACATGAAGACCAAGGCTCGTAAGTTGTTGTTAGAGGTTTATCGCCTACAGCTGGACAACACAAGCTTGTAGATACTGTTGCTTCGCTCAGCATCAGCAGAGTTTGAGACGGCATCTTTGTAGTGTTTGGTCAGAATGTTCAGCACAGGAAGTCTCTCTTGAAGTCTATCCCAGAAGATATCCAAATCCACCACCCCACTCGCTGTGGCTCTCAGTGGTGCTGGTCCTACATTGGTGAAGTAGGCATCGGGTTCATCTCTCTGTACCTTACTGAAGCCTGGAATAGCCGTGAAGCTGGACACTCTGTCATCCATAAACGCAATGTGACGTGGATCAAGCACCCTAACTTCTTGGAGGAACTCCATGGCAGGCTGACCATCTGACATGTACTTTGTAAGTTTTTCCTCTGCATTGCTGTATGAATCAAGAGTTTGGTTTTCACAGCAAAGGGCAAGTCATCAACTGTGTCAAAGCAGTGTGAACAAGCCTCATACTGTAGTTCTTTGTTGGCTGCAATGTTCATCTGCAAGTCCTCTAAATACTGAAAGATCTTTGTTGTCACGGGGCGTCTGCTCTAGAAGATGTCGAGAAGCTGCAGGATGACTTTGCACTTGTCTGTCATGATGTTCAGCTGAATCTGCAGCGGCTGAACCTGCTCTTTAACTTGTAGCATCTCATGGAGATTCTCTACAGACTGTGGTGCACTTTGACCACACACCTGTGAGTGACAAGGAATAAAAAAGAGGAACATAGGAAATATTACTTATATTCACTGTGAAATTACATCACGTCTTTCTGCATAATTACAATGATATAAATGACAATGACTTAAGCAATTGTAAGACGTACAGTTGAAGTCGGATGTTTACATACACTTAGGTTGTAGTCATTAAAACTTGTTTTTCAACCACTCCACAAATGTATTGTTAACAAACTATAGTTTTGGCAAGTCGGTTAGGACATCTCCTTTGTGCATGACACAAGTCATTTTTTCCAACAGTTGTTTACAGATAGATTATTTCACTTCTAATTCACTGTATCACAATTCCAGTCAGTCAGAAGTTTACATTCACTAAGTTGACTGTGCCTTTCAGCTTGGAAAATTCCAGAAAACGATGTCATGGCTTTAGAAGCTTCTGATAGGCTAATTGGCATAATTTGAGTCAATTGGAGGTGTACCTGTGGATATATTTCAAGGCCTACCTTCAAACTCAGTTCCTCTCTGCTTGACATTATGGGAAAATCAAAAGAAATCAACCAAGACCTCAGAAAAAAATGGTGACCTCAAGCATACTTCCAAAAGTTGTGGCAAAATGGCTTAAGGACAACAAAGTCAAGGTATTGGAGTGGCCATCACAAAGCCCTGACCTCAATCCTATAGAACATTTGGGGGCAGAACTGAAAAAGTGTGTGCGAGTGGTACTGCACTGCTGAGAACCATGAGTTCCAGCATCTTGCACATGAATTGGGAGCCATAGTTGCTCTCTTCCGTCCTGCCAGTTTGGTGGTGAGGAAGGTAAGGTATCTTATCTTGCGTGCCCCTGCCTGGTAAAACATCTGCGAAAAACTTAGCATGAATGCGTTCAGCTGGTCAAAAGGTTAGCGGAAAGCACTCCCTATCAGATTCATGATGTGAGCCATGCATGTTATGTGCAGAGAGTTGGGGAACAATGACTGAAGTGCAGCTTTGTAGGCTTTCATGTACGCAGCATTGTCTGTGTCAAAGACAATGAATTTGTCATCATTGGAGATATTGTAGTCTCCCAATCTCCCAAGTTTTCCTGTAACTGGTGATATCCAGGGATGGCACTTCCATTGATGACTTTCTCCTTCAGAAACTGCCTAATTGAGGGGTGATCACTTTTGAAACAGGGCATGTTGACTGCTGTGCAAGTGCGTACCCAATCTTCACAAATCTGAAAAATAACAATTGCCCCAATTCATTAGATAAAATATATCCGTGTGTCATAATCCACTCACACATTCACTCTCACACATCTCTCCATCAGGCACGGGGCTTGCTATCAACACGAGATGCACCTCCCATTCCCACTCACACTCTCTCCAAAAAAAAACAAATAGATTCAAAGCTGATCAATCGATTTCAATTTGAGGATCAATATTCCTTTCGCATAAAATAGAGTATTGTGGTTGATATGTGCTTTTAAAACAGTATTACCATTTCTATAAAAAATCCAGACAGATGGTGCTTTCGTGATCCGTATGAAGTTTAACAGAGAGTTTAAAACGATAAAGCTGACAAATTGCACTCGGTGCTCTGAGCAGCGCTCTCCATAGACAGACTGGGAGAGCAGAGTTCCACCTACCCTACTAAGGTTAGCGGAGTAAAAGTTTGAGTAAAACGCCACTCACCTTGATTCTTTCAGCGCTTGCCACAGTCTTCCCTGCTACCACTTCAGTCATGGTGATCTGCCACTGCTGTGGGAACTGTTCTGACATTCTCATATGGTTTGCTGATTTGAAGTGACTGTTGATTGTCGACTTTCTATTGTGTTCTAGCGCAATCATCTTCGCATGTGAATACGCTGACAGGACAGGGTGAAAAAACTTTCATGATGTGTAGTTGGATTTAAAATATATATATATATATATATATATATATTAAAAAATAGATTTTTTAAAAAAATGTGTAGTTGGATTAGGCCTTTTTCCACGGTAACAGTGCAGTAATTGGTCAAAATTACGAACCCGCTTTTGATTGGACCCTTTTATGCGCTAAAAGTGCGGGGATTGGTAAAAATTGTGTTCTCTCGCATAATATGCGCTGATTGGTTGATTTTGCATTGAATTATGCGATCGCAGAATCCTGGAGGGACTGTACAATGCAAAGAGGGATTTGGTTTTAAAGTTCTGTCATTCAGAAGTGTTTGATCTAATGCAGTCTGGAAAATGTATTTTTATTCTGCTATTTAGTAATGGGGGCAATTGACCATTTTATTTTAAATAATCCCACAGCATTTACTCGGGGGTGTGAAGACATTATGCATATTCATATTTTTATTTGTAATTCATTTGAAAAATGTTCTAAATTTTTCTGATATTTTCGATTGAATTTTAAGGCATCAAAATGTGAAGACTGTGCAAAAGTGTGTAGACTTTCACTAGGTATATGCATCTGACTGTACGTAATCATAATCACACACAGCATTTAGCCTCTGAGTTTCGCACTTATCATGGACGAGCCGTGGGGCACGTGACTGGACAAAAGCCTCCTCAAATCCAACAGTAATCTGTGCCGCTCGTTCATGTCGTCAACAAGGCAGCATTGTGCATTGTACAGAAATAAACATCTCTTCCATAACATATGTTTAGATTTTAAACTAGTTTTCATTGTGAACGCAGATAAAGCATTTTTGAAATCAAAAGCAATTTCCTTTGCATGTGAATACACAGAATCATACACGTCACTCCACATGCTTAATTTCGTCACTTTTGCCTCACACCTGTGAGGCAGCCCGGTTCCAAAACATTTGCAATCAACTTTCACCCAGTGCAAAACACACCTACCCAGGTAACCTCTCACTAACACACACAAACCATCACCTTGGTAGATGTCATTGGGTTGAAGCATTGGGAAACATTACTGTTTTAGTTTTCTACCTCTCCTGCACTTGTACATTTCTCTTGTCTTTTAATTCTCATCTTCATATTGTATTGTCTTTTTCATGTGCAAATTATTCAATAAAATACAGACCGAACTGTTGACACAATTGGCTGACAATATGTCTTCTATACTTCACATCGCTTACTGTCTCCTATAGTTCACATCGCTTACTGTCTCCTATAGTTCACATAACCTACTGGTTCCTGTACTTCACATCTCTTACTGTCTCCTATAGTTCACATCGCTTACTGTCTCCTATAGTTCACATAACCTACTGGTTCCTGTACTTCACATCTCTTACTGTCTCCTATAGTTCACATCGCTTACTGTCTCCTATAGTTCACATCAACTACTGTCTCCTATAGTTCACATCTCTTACTGTCTCCTATACTTCACATCTCTTACTGTCTCCTATACTTCACATCAACTACTGTCTCCTATAGTTCACATAACCTACTGGTTCCTGTACTTCACATCAACTAATGTCTCCTATACTTCACATCAACTACTGTCTCCTATAGTTCACATAACCTACTGGTTCCTGTACTTCACATCAACTACTGTCTCCTATACTTCACATCACTTACTATCTCTTATAGATCACATCGCTTACTGTCTCCTATAGTTCACATCTCTTACTGTCTCCTATAGTTCACATCTCTTACTGTCTCCTATAGTTCACATCTCTTACTGTCTCCTGTAATTCACATCTCTTACTGTCTCCTATAGTTTACATAACCTACTGGTTCCTGTACTTCCCATCTCTTACTGTCTCCTATAATTCACATCAACTACTGTCTCCTATACTTCACATCACTTACTGTCTCCTATAGTTCACATAACCTACTGGTTCCTGTACTTCACATCTCTTACTGTCTCCTATACTTCACATCGCTTACTGTCTCCTATAGTTCACATAACCTACTGGTTCCTGTACTTCACATCTCTTACTGTCTCCTATACTTCACATCGCTTACTGTCTCTTATAGTTCACATAACCTACTGGTTCCTGTACTTCACATCTCTTACTGTCTCCTATACTTCACATCTTGACTGTCTCCTATACTTCACATCTCTTACTGTCTCCTATACTTCACAGATGAATTGTAGGAGACAGTACAAGATGTGAAGTATAGGAGGCAGTTGGTGATGGGAATTATAGGAGACCGTAAGATATGTGAAGTATAGGAGACAGTAGGTGATATGAATTACAGGAGACAGTAAGAGATGTGAAGTATAGGAGACAGTAAGAGATGTGAAGTATAGGAGATGGTAAGAGATGTGAAGTATAGAAGACAGTCAGAGTTGTGAAGTATAGGAGACAGTATCGCCTATACTTTACATCTGTTACTGTCTCCTATACTTCACATCTCTGACTGTCTTCTATAATTCCCATCAACTACTGTCTCCTATACTTCACATCTCTTACTGTCTCCTATACTTCACATCTCTTACTGTCTCCTATACTTCACATCTCTTACTGTCTCCTGTAATTCATATCACCTACTGTCTCCTTTCTTCACATATCTTACTGTCTCCTATAATTCACATCACCAGCTCTCTCCAATACTTCACATCTTGTACTGTCTTTTATACTTCAAATATCTTACTGTCTCCTATACTTCACATCTCTTACTGCCTCCTTTACGTCACATCTCTGACTGGCTCCTGTACTTCACATCTCTGACTGTCTCCTTTATGTCAAATCTCTGACTGGCTCCCGTACTTCACATCTCTGACTGTCTCCTTTATTTCACATCCCTGACTTGCTCCTGTACTTCACATCTCTGACTGTCTCCTTTATTTCACATCCCTGACTTGCTCCTGTACTTCACATCTCTGACTGTCTCCTTTATTTCACATCCCTGACTTGCTCCTGTACTTCACATCTCTTACTGTCTCCTTTATGTCACATCTCTGACTGGCTCCCGCACTTCACATCTCTGACTGTTTCCTATACTTCACATCTCTGACTGTTTCCTATACTTCACATCTCTGACTGTTTCCTATACTTCACATCTTGACTGTTTCCTATACTTCACATCTCTTACTATCTTCTATAATTCACATCAACTACTGTGTTTTATACTTCACATCTCTTACAGTCTCCTATACTTCTGTCGTGTCTTTACTATCATTAAATTGAAGACTTTAAGTTTTTATCAAAGATTCTCTGTAATTAGTATTACGCGATCAACTGATTCATTGTGTAACTGTAATTAACTAGGAAGTCGGGGCACCAAGGAAAAATATTCAGATTACAAAGTTATCATTTCCTAAAATAACTTTTCAGATATTTTATCTGATCAATTAGTCTTTGAATTAATGAATTATTTACTTTACCTCACGTTAGTCTCATTCCAAACATCGTAAATTGTTGGTTATCTGCACAAACCCAGTCTTCACTATGAGTCATCCATACATCAATTGTCTTAAATCATTTATTTATTACTAACTAAGTAATTCACAGAAATGCATAGACAAACAAGGTAAATGAGGTTACAAGAAATGACAGGGGAATGTGCCCTAGTGGGCTAAACCGGCATCGCGGCTTGTTAGACAAAAAAGGAAATGGGGGTCGACGAAGAAGTCACTACAGAGTGATGATTATAACAATTGAAATGCTAATCCTTTGCACATGAACGCTCACTCATTCGGGAACAATTGCAATCAATTTTTATATATCTTGATCGCTGGTGAAAAGTTTGTTTCTTTAGGAGAGTTTCGTCCTCTCTCTCTCTCTCTCTCTCTCTCTCTCTCTTTGTCTTGGTTAGAGGGGATAGTTCAAAGTGACATTCATTCATTTGTAATAGAATGGATGTTTCGGGGGTTGTCGTTCAATGATACCGAATTCCTAGCTGCAGACTAGTAATTAATATCAAACACTTGTTCTTCGTCTGTCGGTATCGATAGTCTAAGAGTGTAACCCCGTGGTATGGTTGAAAAGATTCAGCAATGGTCTACAACCTTTGTCCTCTCCTAATGGAGAAAAACATGGTCTGGTGATAATTTCTCAAAGTTGGGTTTTATTCGGAATTGCAGAAAAGGGGCTGTCCAGGACGCCTGACCCTGGGCTCAGGGGCGGTCCTCTGATTTAGTTAACTCCAATTCCCTTTTTGAGTTTTCCTTCATTAAACAGTCCAAAATCACATTGTAAAATTGTGTAAACAGTATCATACTCACTCATTAATCTTATACAACAATTAGATGTAAACCTCATATCTGAGGCTATTATATAAACAGCGTTATGGTAATGTGGCCACACCGTCTCCCATTAGCTTCCCCAAGTTGTAACAAACGGACCAGTTCGTAGCTGGATTCTTCACCGATCTTCTACACTTTCTCAGGGAACATGAAATTTGTTCAGACCTCGAGTTCTGTGAGGTGGAAGAAATTCTCCTGTTCTCTATGAACATTTACTCTCTCTATACTGTGTTTCCATGAGGAGAACCTCAGGAATTTACGACGTCTCTCTGACCACAGCAGCCTAGTTGAAGGAGGAAAGGGGGAGGCAGGGAGGGGGGGGTGGGGCTCGCCACACCCAAAAGAGGGCAACGTCATGACACTTCACATCTCTTACTATCTCCTATACTTCACATCTCTTACCGTCTCCTATACTTCACATCTCTTACTATCTTCTATAATTCACATCTCTTACTATCTTCTATAATTCACATCAACTACTGTGTTTTATACTTCACATCTCTTACTGTCTCTTATACTTCACATCTCT
The DNA here is from genome assembly GCF_045791955.1 of Oncorhynchus clarkii lewisi. Classification (NCBI taxonomy): domain Eukaryota; kingdom Metazoa; phylum Chordata; class Actinopteri; order Salmoniformes; family Salmonidae; genus Oncorhynchus; species Oncorhynchus clarkii. The sequence goes on along the minus strand of NC_092159.1, from coordinate 56,458,826 downwards.
TACTGTCTCTTATACTTCACATCTCTTACGGTCTCTCTACAGGGTAGCCAATTGGATAGAGCGTTGGGCTAATAACAGAAAGGTTGCAAGTTTGAATCCCTGAGCTGCCATGGTACAAATCTGTCGAACTGCTCCTGAACAAGGCAGGTAACCCACTGTTCCTAGGCTGTCATTGAAAATTAGAATTTGTTCTTAACTGACTTGCATAGGTAATAAAGGTTAAATAAATAAATTAGACATCCTGAAGAAGCAGAACTCCCTTGGATAACAGGTTCCTCACTCCATTACCCCTGATGTTTCTATCAGCCTATGTTCAGCCCCCCTCTATGGTGATGGTGCTGTCCAATTCTCTCTGTCCAGGGCACATACCACCCAATGGATTGTTAAACTGTATAATTCCATAGATCTTTATTCTATTATGAACAGTTGATATATTCCTCAGGTTTGAACACTGCTGTGCAGTCTTTTGCTAAGATAATTACTGCATAATTGCTGCTAGCTAGCTACAGTTGAAGTCGGAAGTTTACATACACCTTAGCCAAATACATTTAAACTCAGTTTTTCACAATTCCTGACATTTAATCCTAGTAAATATTCCCTGTCTTAGGTCAAAACTTGCCAAAACTATAATTTGAGGAGTGGTTGAAAAACGAGTTTAATTGACTGCAACATTTGTCTCTAAAAACAGAAAGAAATCACTTTATTTTAAGAATGTGAAATGTCTGAATCAACAGTAGAGAGAATGATTTAATTTCTGCTATTATTTCATTCATCACATTCCCAGTGGGTCGGAAGTTTACATACACTCAATTAGTATTTGGTAGCATTGCCTTTAAATTGTTTAACTTGGGTCAAACGTTCCGGGTAGCTTCCCACAATAAGTTGGGTGAATTTTGGCCCATTCCTCCTGGCAGAGCTGGTGTAACTGAGTCAGGTTTGTAGGCCTCCTTGCTCGCACAATATTTTCAGTTCTGCCCACACATTTTCTATAGGATTGAGGTCAGGGCTTTGTGATGGCCACTCCAATACCTTGACTTTGATGTCCTTAAGCCATTTTGCCACAACTTTGGAAGTATGCTTGGGGTCATTGTCCATTTGGAAGACCCATTTGTGACCAAGCTTTAACTTCCTGATGTCTTGAGATGTTGCTTCAATATATACACATAATTTTCTCGCCTCATGATGCCATCTATTTTGTGAAGTGCACCAGTCCCTCCTGCAGCAATGCACCATTACAACATGATGCTGCCACCCCCGTGCTTTACGGTTGGAATGTTCATCGGCTTGCAAGCCTCCCCCTTTTTCCTCCAAACATAACGATGGTCATTATGGCCAAACAGTTCTATTTTTGTTTCATCAGACCAGAGGACATTTCTCCAAAAAGTACAATCTTTGTCACCATGTGCAGTTGCAAACCATAGTCTGGCTTTTTTATGGCGGTTTTGGAGCAGTTGGTTCTTCCTTGCTAAGCGGCCTTCGATATAGGACTCGTTTTTACTGTGGATATAGATACTTTTGTACCTGTTAACTCCAGCATCTTCACAAGGTCCTTTGCTGTTGTTCTGGGATTGATTTGCACTTTTCTTACCAAATTACGTTCATCTCTAGGAGACAGAACGCGTCTCCTTCCTAAGTGGTATGATGGCTGAGGGGTTCCATGGTGTTTATATTTGGGTACATTGTTTGTTTTTTTCCGAGGTCTTGGCTGATTTCTTTTGATTTCCCCATGATGTCAAGCAAAGAGGCACTGAGTTTGAATGTAGGCTTTGAAATACATCCACAAATACACCTCAAATTGATTCAAATGATGTCAAGCCTATCAAAAGCTTCTAAAGCCATGACAGAATTTTATGGATTTGTACAAGCTGTTTAAAAGCAGTCAACTTAGTGTATGTAAACTTATGACCTACTGGATTTGTGATGCAGTAAATTATAAGTCAAATAATTTGTCTGTAAACAATTGTTGGAAAAATTACTTGTGTCATGCACAAAGTAGGTGTCCTGACCGATTTGCCAAAACTATAGTTTGTTAACAAGACATTTGAGGAGTGGTTGAAAAACGAGTTTAATTGACTGCAACATTTGTCTCTAAAAACAGAAAGAAATCATTCTAAATGACGAACTGGCTTTATTTACTACAGTGTGAAAGTGTGATTGCCTTTCTATAAAGTGATTTTCTGAAACAAGGGGTCCTTCTACTTCACTTATTAAGCTACTTCACTTATTTATGTAAGGCACTAGTTTATTTAGGCAACTTAATATATTAGTTTAGGCTTGGCCTATTTAGTAGGTTATTTCACAGCATAAAGCTATATTTGTTGGCATAAAGCTGAGTGACTCACTCATTTGTGGCTTTGGATCAAAATAAATTAATACCAACATTATTTATAATCGTCTTCAATAAAGAAATGTTTTGACCAAGTGTTGTGTGTGTTCAATTATTCGTGACATTGTGGTTACAAGGAAAATTCTAAACAAAATAAATCAAATAAATCCTAAAATCAGATGCGTGTTGCAAGCTTGTCATTTTTCCTTATTTACATTTTTTTAACGATTTTATTTTATCTTTATAAACAATACCAAACATACACATACAAACGACAACTACATAACATCTGCTCACACCCCCATCTCCAGCGCCCACATCACTCTCCACCACATGGCCTCAAACTGCACCATTTTGTGTTTAACCTTCTGAATGAATGATTATATTGAAGCTAGAAGCCACCTCTTAATGAGTTCTGAGTGCCGATCAGTTACCCAACAAAATAATACCAATTTATTTGTTTACATTGAGTATAGAATATGTAAGGGATCAACACATTGAGTATATAATATGTCAGGGATCAACACATTGAGTATAGAATATGTAAGGGATCAACACATTGAGTATAGAATATGTCAGGGATCAACACATTGAGTATAGAATATGTCAGGGATAAACACATTGAGTATATAATATGTCAGGGATCAACACATTGAGTATAGAATATGTCAGGGATAAACACATTGAGTATATAATATGTAAGGGATCAACACATTGAGTATAGAATATGTCAGGGATAAACACATTGAGTATAGAATATGTCAGGGATAAACACATTGAGTATATAATATGTAAGGGATCAACACATTGAGTATAGAATATGTAAGGGATCAACACATTGAGTATAGAATATGTAAGGGATAAAATCATTGAGTATATAATATGTAAGGGATAAACACATTGAGTATATAATATGTAAGGGATCAACACATTGAGTATAGAATATGTAAGGGATCAACACATTGAGTATAGAATATGTAAGGGATAAACACATTGAGTATAGAATATGTCAGGGATAAACACATTGAGTATATAATATGTAAGGGATCAACACATTGAGTATAGAATATGTCAGGGATAAACACATTGAGTATAGAATATGTCAGGGATAAACACATTGAGTATATAATATGTCAGGGATCAACACATTGAGTATAGAATATGTAAGGGATCAACACATTGAGTATAGAATATGTAAGGGATCAACACATTGAGTATATAATATGTAAGGAATCAACACCTAGGAGCTATGAGTTCTCTGAGCATCATGGCGCATCTTATGCAAAGCTGCATTTTTATCAGAGCACTGATAGACCCTAAATGTTTATCCTGCTTATACCACGTTCATCACGTCAGCAAACATAACATTAATAACTACGGCAAAACTTCTGATACGAACAACTACTGATAAATAAGCTACTGAAAATGTGATACATTTTTATAGCCAAGGGTTTTGAATGGTTTACCATCATGTCACTACTTCTGCTTTATGACTCTTCTCAACAGTCAGATTTGGCTTGTGCGATCTCTTAGAGCCAACATCTTGTAGGTCTCCATGTTTTTCAACTGGTCACTGACATCTGAAGTAAATCACAAGCATAACCTTCAGTCAGAAGTCAGGTAGGGGATATAGAACATAACAGGGCTAAGTTAAGAATAGAGCAACTTGTCATTTACCTGGGAGAGATAAACTGTTAGGGGTCTTCAGGGACTGCTTCAATGACTCCAGTATTTCGGTACTCAGCGTCTGCTCTATGTATGCCTATAACACATCAAATGTAGTCTGATCACTATTTCATGTCTTTTTGCTATTGATTTATAATTGTTTATTGACAATTTTAATGGTGAAATAAAAGCAACAAACCATTAGTTTCTTAAAACCTTCCAACATCTTTTTCTGAGCATTGGCAAACATGTATTTCGATGAGTCGATGTGCTGGACCAGCAGATCCCGAGTCTTCGTCAAGGTTCCCTTTCCAGATATGTTTGAAGCCTCTTAAAACACACAATAATTGTTGTTTGTGAACATGAGATAATCTATTATACATGGTACATACACTGAGTGTACAAAACATTAGGAACAAGAGCCTCAATTCATCAGGACATGGACTCTACAAGGTGTTGAAAAAGTTCCACAGGGATGCTGGACAAAGGTTGACTCCAATGTTTCCTACAGTTGTGTCAAGTTGGCTGGATGTCCTTTGAGTGGTGGACCATTCTTAATACACACTCAAACCGGTGTGCCTTGCACCTACTACCATAACCTGTTCAAAGGCACTTCAATATTTTGTCTTGCCCATTCACCCTGAATGGAACAGTCATGACTCAATTTTCTCAAGGCTTAAAAATCCTTCTTTAACCTGTCTCCTCCCCTTCATCTACACTGATTGAAGTGGATTTAACAAGTGACATCAATAAAGGATCATATCTTTCACCTGGTCATTCTATGTCATGGAAAGAGCATGGAACTGTTTTCTACACTCAGTGCATGTATTATCCTCTTCAATACAATAGTCATAATGACCTTTAAAATAAAAAACATAGATTGAAATTAAGTAATCACAGCTAGGTTTAAATAATCAAATACGTAATTAGAAGGTTCGTTATTACCTTTATTAAAATCTTGCTGTCTAAAGATTCTTAGTTCATCATAATCAAACTGGTGACTCACCCTCATAACATGGGCACATTATGATCTTGACTTCGTCAGTCAGAGATTCATAAATCACTTTCTTCTTCAGGAGGACATCTCGTTTTAGTTTATCCTTCAAAACATTTTCCTTTGGGATGGAGAAGATATTTTATTCAGGCGCATTTTTCTCTTATAATTTATGTGCCTTGCTTTAGCAAGACCCCTCTAGAAGTTTCCATATTTCTGACTTTGGCCCACTACTGCTCAACTGTTTAAAGTAAGCTCGGCAAAACCCCACCTCAAATTTAAATCTAAAACAGACTGTTTTTTTTTTTTAAATGCTTGCAATTTCCTCATGAGTTGACACTTAACAGCAATATTTTGTTACTAATAGCATTCTCACTTAACATTAAACCATTATTGTTCCTGTGTAATAAAACAAATTACTTTTGGACAAACATTTTATTAGCATGCTGTTACATAGTACTGTGGTAATTTCATTTTAATTGCATAGTAATGAGCTGAACGTTTTTGTTACTACTGTACACACACAAGTCACAAGTCCTATGTAACAACAATGTCGCTATACTTATAATCACAAAAATATTAAATGTTTAAGAACTTGATGTAAAATGTTACTGTATTACCTTGTGTCTCACTCATTGTGAAAATATATTTGTTAGTAATTTTTACTTTTAATTGAAATTCTATCAACTATACTGAACGAAAACAAACCCAACATGCAACAATTTCAGAGATTTTACTGAGTTACAGTTCATATAAGGAAATGTGTCAATTGAAATCCTAATCTATAGATTTCACACGTGACAGGGAATACAGATATGTATCGGTTGGTCACAGTATTTGGTGTGATGTCCATTTGCGTCATGCAACGCGACACATCTCCTTCACATTGTGTTGATCAGGCTGTTGATTGTGACCTGTGGAATGTTGTCCCACTCCTCTTCAATGGCTGTGCGAAGTTGCTGGATATTGGCAGGAACTGGAACATGCTGTTGTACCCTTTGATTCAGAGCATCCCAGACATGCTCAATGGGTGACATGTCTGGTGAAGAAATAGGAAATTTTCAGCTTCCAGGAATTGTGTAGAGATCCTTGCGACATGGGGCCGTGCATCATCATGCTGAAACATGAGCTGATGGTAGCGGATGAATGGCACGACATTGGGCCTCAGAATCTCGTCAAGGTATCTCGGCGCATTCAAATTGCAATTGATAAAATGCAATTGTATTTGTTGTCCATAGCTTATATCTGCCCATACCATAACCCCACCGCCACCATGGGGCACTCTGTTCACAACGTTGACATCAGGAAATTGCTCTGCCAAACAACGCCATACATGTGGTCTGCAGTTGTGAGAATGGTTGGACGTACTGCCAAATTCTCAAAAACGACGTTGGCTTAAGGTAGAGAAATTAACATAAAATTCTCTGGCGACAGCTGTGGTGGACATTCCTGCAGTCAGCATGCCAATTCTACGCTCCCTCAAAACTTGACATATCTGTGGCATTGTGTTATGTGACAAAACTGCACATTTTAAAGTGGCCTTTTATTGTCCCCAGCAAAAAGCACACCTGTGTAAGTATCATGCTGTTTAATCAGCTTCTTGATATTCCACACCTGTCAAGTGGATGGATTATCTTGCCAAAGGAGAAATGCTCATTAAACAAATGTATGCACAACATTTTGGGCAAGTAAGCATTTTGGCATATGGAACATTTCTGTTATCTTTTATTTCAGCTCATGAAACATGGGACCAACACTCCAGATTTTGCATTAAAAATTTTGTTCAGTATTTTTGATGTGGCTCTGCCGTCGTTGCAAATAAGAATTTCTTCTCAACTAACTTGTCTAGTTAAAGAAAGGTTAATGTCATGAATCCCCCGGTACTGCTGCTCATTCTGTCCACCAGTTCCGGAGGTCGATGTCACCGGCCTTCTAGGCTGCACTGAACTGTGTCATTATGCACATCTGGTTACAATTCCTCACTGATTGTATTTGTATAAATGTGCCCTTTGTTTCCCCATTGGGCTGTCGATTATTGTTCCCATGTCCGTTAGTCGTGTGAGTACCTACAGTATGCGTTGTCTTGGCTTCTGTGCTGCGTGTTTTGTGCAGTGTGTATTACGGGTCTCGTCCCGTGTCGTTCTAAGAGGTTTACCCTTGCTCTTTTGTTTGGGTACATCCCAGTGTTTTCTATACGTGTTTGTTTTGGGTGTATTAAAAACTCAGATTATGTATTCCTGCGCCTGTCTCCAAATCCTTTATACCAGCATGACAGTTAAATAAATACAAATAAGTACTACTACTACTTCTACTACTACTACTACTACTACTACTACTATGCTACAATCACTAGGCTATTTCAACTACCACTGAATTTACTAAAGTGAGTTTTCTAGCGGGCAGCTGGGCCATGGCATATTCCCAAAATTCCCCGCACACTGGATAGGGTAATCAATTAACTAGGTGCAGCTAATTTCTCTTACTCGCTGTAGCATCTTGGTGAAAAAGTCACACCCACAACACATGCTGATTCAATGGACTGGATAATGCCTGACATTATGATAGTAGCTAAACTTTTCACTGTGAGAGCACCATTGTCAGGACTTCCGCCAAATTCAGTCCCTCTCCTTGTTCGGGCGGCGTTCAGCGTCACCGGCCTTCTAGCCACCGCCGATCCACTTTTCATTTTCCATTTGTTTTGTCTTTGTTTTACACACCTAATTTCAATCCCACAATTACTGGTTCATTATTTAACCCTCTGTTCCCCCATGTTTTTTTGTGAGTGATTGTTTGTTGTATTTTCAGTCTGTCATGGTGTGCATGTATTTGTTACTTTGTATATTTGACAGTTTGAGTAAAAGTACGTTGATTACTCATATCTGCAGTCCTGCGCCTGACTCTCTACACCAGCTACACCTAGGACCCATTACAACCATTGTAGTTACAGTAAGAAGCTTACAAAGACATAAACACACTCCAAGCAACAAAGGTTGGCAACCTCTGTTGCATTCCACTAAAAGCTAACCGACTACTACAAATACAGTCACTACTTCTACTAAAACACATTGGCTTTTCTACTACCATAAAAATACTTTTGGAAAGCTAAAGCAAGCACAACATTTCCTTCAGGAAAATTACACTATCTAGTCAAATATATCATGCTTGCAGAGTGCCAATGACAAATCATACCACTATACCTCGGTGGTGAGAAACATCAGATACAGAGACATGGGGGTGTTCTCCCACTCCTTGGCCATGTTGTCTGAGATGATGCTGAAGTTGCAGATCTTCTCATAGATTGATTCTCCTGTTGTTCCAGCATTTCTTTGAAACAATAAATTATAACCACACCATTAGTTGTCCTTTATTCAAATAGAGATAATGAATTGACTAATGTGAAAGAATAATTGGCTCTGTGAGAATAGTACTTACGGGAAAATTACAGCAAATTTCTCATTTATGGCAGTGTACATAGATTCAGCCAACGTTTTGTTGAGGTCTGTGATGTCTCCATTTGTTGACCTACAGAACCCATTATTCCTGCATAAAGATGACAATGTACGATGGTATCCTCTGCCATCCTTCCTCTAAAAAGAATTTGACAATGGAAAAATATTAGCACATTCTATCAAAAACAAGAAGGACGAACGCACTCTTCTTGCAATTAAAATATGAATTATTGAATTGTTCAATGGAACAACATGCATAAAACTCTGATGCTTTCAGCATGTCTAGCCTTCTGCCGGGACTCTGACAAAGTGTAGACATGCCGAATTGCTTTGATAGGTATCACAAGAGATAAGATAATTAGCTACTGTACATAGAGTATATAAACATGATTTTCAGTTAGCTTAAACTCACTGCCTTTGGTGTGATTACTTTGTCGTTGGCAATCTGCAAGCATGATTTTTCTGACTTGGCAACTCCCTCTGACAGGAGTTTTTGAAGGTCGTTGTAATGTTTTGTCATGAGGGATGTGATGGTAGAAATCTGCTCCTCCAGTGAATCCTTTAGCAGTTGGTACATGTTTGATTTCATCTCAACCTAAGACACAAAATCAAAGAAGGACAATTCATTCAAGACTTACTTTCACTAGATAGATTTTTGCATGTCATACCATCGTCGAGTCGTTGGAGTTGGCCGCTTTGATCAAAGAGAGGATCCCATAGACTCCAGATACATAGTCTTTAACTGCAGTCATTGAGTGTCTCTCATTCATATCCTCCAGAACTTGTTTGAGTTGTGGTATCTCTGCAACATTAGTGAAAAAAGGCTCAATAGCATAGGTGAGTTCAACAATTTCAGTTGAATGGGTTGAATGAACATGCAAAAATATTACGGTGAAGTCGCAAATAGCTCATTTTTGTAGGGGTTACTGTGGCATTTTAGCGACAATGTTCAACTTGAAAATGATTTTGCTGTTCTTACTACATGTAATAAAAGATTCAATCATCACATTATTAATTGTAGTGGCAGTTTAGACCCAAAACAGTTACTTTCGTTGTTACTCACATCCTTCTCAGACTGTTAGCTACTGTTAGCCAATGTTCATGGTTACAGAAAATAAATTGAATTTGTTAGCTTTTTTTTAGCTAACAATGGTGTTTGTCTTGCTGAACGCCTTTCATGTCAACACTTATCTTACCTGTCTGTTCTTGTTCCAGAATGGGATTCTCATCATTCTGAAATTCCTCAGCACTCACTGTAAACACTTGGAAGATGTTTTCCATTTGAATGAAAGGTTTCTGGAAGAGTTGTATGAGAAAAATAAATAAATTCTAAATTATATTTTCCATATTAGGCTTTCAAATACAATAGCTCGGATTCGCCTCATACCCATGTCTGCAGCACAGCCTCGCTTATACACAAAACACAAGGCATTTGATAGAATGGAGTAGATGTTCTTATTTAAAACATTAGAAAGATCTGACTTGAGGTTTATTTATTAGATGGGTAAGAACAATTTACACATTACACTAATGCAGTAAGAGATGGGCTGTATTTCTGTTACATGCCGTTGAAAAACAGTTTTTCAATTACTTTTAAGTATTTTGTCATTTCTATTTGAAAGGCCTTAAAACTCAATAATTATCTTAAAATTTTTTTTTATAGTGGTTCACAAATCCTATCACCCCAAATGTGCTGCATGAGTATCAGAAGTTTGATGATCCTGAGGCCTTGAGGTGTTGGTGAATGAGTGGAAGAGCAAGGATCGGTGTTCCGTCAACGGAACAGTTGTAATTCATGCAGCGCGTTATGTCAAGATCGCAGATTTTAGAGAAACAACAAATATCTGCTAAAAACATAAATGATTGTTAATATAACTGCACTGTCCAATTTACAGTAGCTATTACTGCGAAAAAAATTGCCATGCTATTGTTTGAGGAGAGCTCCTAACAACAAAACACTTTTTCACCACGATAGGTTTGATAAATTCACCTCTGAAGGTGAAATGTGTACTTACATGCTGAAATCTTGCTCTGATTTATCATCCAAAGGGTCCCAGAGATAACATGAAGTGTTGTTTTGTTAGATAAAATATTTGTTCATATCCTTAGCCTTTTGTGACTAGGGGGCAGTATTTTTATTTTTGGAAAAATAACGTTCCCGTAGTAAACGGGATATTTTGTCAGGACAAGATTCTAGAATATGCATATAATTGACAGCTTAGGGTAGAAAACACTCTAAATTTTCCAAAACTGTAAAAACATTGTCTGTGAGTATAACAGAACTGATATTGCAGGCGAAAGCCTGAGAAAAATCCAATCCGGAAGCGACTCATCTTTTGAAAGCTCTGCGTTCCAATGCGTCCCTATTGAGCAGTGAATGGGCTATCAACCAGATTACTTTTTCTCCGTATTCCCCAAGGTGTCTACAGCATTGTTACGTAGTTTTACGCATTTATGTTGAAGAATACCCGTAAGCGGCTACATTGCGCAAGTGGTCACCTGATGGCTCCCAGAGTGATTCTAGCGTAAAATACAGAGGTAGCCATTATTCCAATCGGTCCTACTGAAAAACCAATTGTCCCGGTGGATATATTATCGAATAGATATTTGAAAAACACCTTGAGGATTGATTATAAACAACGTTTGCCATGTTTCTGTCGATATTATGAAGCTAATTTTGAATATTTTTTGCCGTTTTTGTGACTGCAATTTCTGGGCGATTTCTCAGCCAAACGTGAAGAACAAACGGAGCTATTTCGCCTACAAAAATAATATTTTTGGAAAAAAGGAACATTGGCTATCTAACTGGGAGTCTCGTGAGTGAAAACATCCGAAGCTCATCAAAGGTAAACTATTTAATTTGATTGCTTTTCTGATTTCTGTGACCAAGTTACCTGCTGCTAGCTGGACAAAATGCTATGCTAGGCTATCGATAAACTTACACAAATGCTTGTCTAGCTTTGGCTGTAAAGCATATTTTGAAAATCTGAGATGACAGGGTGATTAACAAAAGGCTAAGCTGTGTCTCAATATATTTCACTTGTGATTTTCATGAATAGGAATATTTTCTAGGAATATTTATGTCCGTTGCGTTATGCTAATTAGTGTCAGTCGATGATTACGCTCCCGGACCCGGGAGTTACTAGAGGTTAAACGGATCTGTATAACATGCACAATCAATTTTGTATTTCCACTCGTTCAATTTGCAAAGAAAGGAACCTGTGAAAATCTCACCCTAACGTTGTTTCAACGAGTCAAATCACGTTTGTATCTATTCCTCAGAGAATCCTAGAAGGTAACAAGACTTCCCTATTTCATTAGGGGTGTATTATATCCTATAGGACACCATATTTGGTCCGAGAGCGACGCCTTCATGGCACGCCGATGATGCGGGCAGCCATCACTTGAACAACTGTATCTTTGTCAAATTAGCACCAATCGGGGTCAAACAAAGCTAGCTAGATAGTCAAATAGCTGGGCTTTATGGGACTATCTGGAAACCATGTATATGTCGTAAAATGTAGCTGCTAACCTTGTACCACAGCAAGCCTTTTCATTTTGGACAAAAATTATAAGGATATTCAGAGTTATGAAGTTATGAAAAATGGTTGTTTTGCAAATGTTGAACTTATAATATGGCTACTAATACTTGGAAAGCTAAATCAAAGTCCAAGTATACAGATTTGACGATATTCTTGCAGAAAAATGGAATATGAATGCGAATGTCTCCTTCACAATTTGCCCAAATGTACCTGGGGACTTCACACTAAAAGTCTTGAGGTTCAGTCATACTTTAAGTTATCCATCTGAAACTTTGTACATACACTTCTGCCATCTTGTGGACACTATCGGGATTACAACCAGAGTGATGGCTATAACTGTGACCTTTCTCTTGCATTTCAAAGATGGTGGTAAAAAAAACACTGGCTGTTTTTAACTTAGTATTTTCTTCTACCAGATATATTGTGTTATACACTGCTCAAAAAAAATAAAGGGAACACTTAAACAACATAATGTAACTCCAAGTCAATCACACTTCTGTGAAATCAAACTGTCCACTTAGGAAGCAACACTGATTGACAATAAATTTCACATGCTGTTGTGCAAATGCAATAGACAACAGGTGGAAATTATAGGCAATTAGCAAGACACCCCCAATAAAGGAGTGGTTCTGCAGGTTCCTGGCTGATGTTTGGTCACTTTTGAATGCTGGCGATGCTTTCACTCTAGTGGTAGCATGAGACGGAGTCAACAACCCACACAAGTGGCTCAGGTAGTGCAGCTCATCCAGGATGGCACATCAATGCGAGCTGTGGCAAGAAGGTTTGCTGTGTCTGTCAGCGTAGTGTCCAGAGCATGGAGTCGCTACCAGGAGACAGGCCAGTACATCAGGAGACGTGGAGGAGGCCGTAGGAGGGTAACAACCCAGCAGCAGGATCGCTACCTCCGCCTTTGTGCAAGGAGGAGCAGGAGGAGCACTGCCAGAGCCCTGCAAAATGACCTCCAGCAGGCCACAAATGTGCATGTGTCTGCTCAAACGGTCAGAAACAGATTCCATGAGGGTGGTATGGGGGCCCGACGTCCACAGGTGGGGGTTGTACTTACAGCCCAACAACGTGCAGGACGTTTGGCATTTGCCAGAGAACACCAAGATTGGCAAATTCGCCAGTGGCACCCTGTGCTCTTCACAGATGAAAGCAGGTTCACACTGAGCACATGTGACAGACGTGACAGTGTCTGGAGACGCTGTGGAGAACATTCTGCTGCCTGCAACATCCTCCAGCATGACCGGTTTGGCGGTGGGTCAGTCATGGTGTGGGGTGGCATTTCTTTGGGGGGCCGCACAGCCCTCCATGTGCTCGCCAGAGGTAGCCTGACTGCCATTAGGTACCGAGATGAGATCCTCAGACCAGATCCTCAGATCCGCTTGTGAGACCATATGCTGGTGCGGTTGGCCCTGGGTTCCTCCTAATGCAAGACAATGCTAGACCTCATGTGGCTGGAGTGTGTCAGCAGTTCCTGCAAGAGGAAGGCATTGATGCTATGGACTGGCCCGCCCGTTCCCCAGTCCTGAATCCAATTGAGCACATCTGGGACATCATGTCTCACTTAAACAACACCATGAGGTAGTTTGGTGTCTAGTCAATACAAATGTACTCAAATGTTTCTCTTAGAGTTTACACAGTTGAGGGTGTTTTGGTGAGCATGAGTCCAAGTCACAGTTATTCAAGTCACAAGCAAGTCTCAAGTCACAAGGTCTGAGTCTCAAGTCGAGTCCCAAGTAGAACGGGTCAAGATTTTGGTCGAGTCCAAGTCGGACATTCTATGAGTAAGTCAAGTCGAACGTTGCCAGGTCTCGAGTAAAGTAAAAAACGATTGTTCAACTACAAATCTGTGTCTATTTACTGTCTTAAAGGGCATGAAATCAGCAGAAGGCAAGGCAGGTTGACGTGCTCAGAGTGTAGATTTATTTACAGGTCTTGGTGATCCAATGGTGAAAGAGCAATATCATACAAAATATACAAGTAGAATTACCAAATGTACATGGGTAATAGCCCAAAATAAATAGCCTCTGCATCAGGCTTAACCTGTCCTATCTGAACAGACACAGGTAGAGGGCACGACTGTACAGCCTCCCCTTGAGAAACCAAATGCATGTGTCTAACAGGAGCTCAAACAGGTAGACCTACATAATATAAGCACTTGGCCCCCAAGACCATACAATTACCCAATTGGCAATTACAACTGATAAACTGGATCTACAATGTAAAAGGCCATTTCCACATCCATTGTTACATTGGTATATAAATCTTAATCAGACAATGATTATTCTTGATATTTCAACACCATGCATACGTGGAACAATAATTTTTTCTTATTCAAAGTTCTGGCTCAAACGCGTGGAGCACAGGCCACGTAGTATATTTCTATGGGCATTGAGGCACGCACTCCTATTACTCACAACAAAAATGACAGACATATGACACGGACACACAGAACTCTGACATAAACCGGGAAATATGAACAAAGAAAACCATGCACCTGATCCTATAGCTGTACAGAAAATCAGCAATCTGTTTGCTAGCTCACCCGACCTGTGTTTTCTAGTCCAATCAGAGTACAGAGTGTGCGTTTCACTAGCCAATCTGTTACAGTTATTTTTGCAAGGATGACGCCTACTGTCTCTGGATGCATGGAGAGTAATCCACATAGACTCTGTGTCACAAAATGAGTGACAAAACGTTACAAAACCTGGCCAGATAATTTCAAGTCATCAGTCTCAAGTCAAAGTCGAGTCCTGAGTCGTGAGGTTCCTGTAATCAGACAATGATTATTCTTGATTATTCCAAGTCAAGTCTCAAGTTAATGTTTCAGACCCGAGTCCAAGTCATGTGACTCTAGCTTTGTGATGTGTACATAAAAACTAACCTTTTTCACAACTTCGTCGTTGAACCTCTCTCCCAACATTATCTTAGCTTGTTCATTTCTGTGCTGGATGCAGCCTCGTTTCCGCTCAGCTGCTCCTTTCTGATTGAAAAGCAAAATATAGAACATTATCATTTACACAGTTTTGAAGGATCTTAACATCAGTTTTAGCTGGTGTAGGTGTTGATTACCTTTTCCAGGTTGAGGTGCAGTTCAGTGTTCTTTAAACCTGGTGATCTATAATTGTAATACTTATGTTAGAAATGTAAATTGCTCTATGGGCACATCCATTATAGCTGTGTTGCTCGATTGTTCCTCTATACATTGTGTACATTGCTGACCTGCTTGTGGCATGCACAATTTTAAGTATTTGCAAATAATAAATGAAGATAGCTGTGTAATCTAAATTAATTCTGAGGTGAGGGAAAGTTCAGCCACTAATAATTTCAGTTTGTGTACAAATGTAATGCAAATAAAACGTTTAATAGTATTTTATTAGGATCCCCAATTAGTTGCGGCTAATCTTCCTGGAGTCCAAACAGTGAACAACCAAACAGATTAAATACATAAATATACATATCACTACATTAACATTATAATTTTGTCATTCAGCTGACACTCCCATCCAGAGCAACCCACAGCTAGTGCATTCATCTTAAAAGTTGAGCTGACAGCCGGTTTGCACTGATTCGCTATGGCTTTAGTCATCTATCTAACAAGAAGGAAATATTTTATTAATGTAATAGAAAGCTATGAACTTTAACTTTCACCTGGAACTATTTATTTATGTCTGAGAATAAAACACTTTTCAACCTATATGATCTAGTAAACAGTACAATTATAATAAAACATACAAATATGATGATATGCAAAAATAAGCATTTTTATGAATAAGCCTTTTCATACTTTATAATATGTCCATATATTGGTATAATCTGTTATAATCTCCCCAAAAATATTTAACTTTCTTTATTACTTTACCAAATATATCATAACATTAGTGATAGTCAAAATCTGTGAAATTTGTGAACATCTAAATCAACAATTGGGCCTTTTAAAATAGCTTTGCGTCCCTCCTATAGACAAGGGGAGAAGGGCAATGTAAAGGGCTACATTTTTTTGTCATTCTGAGCATATGCAATGGATCTGCCTCCAAAGTAAAACAAATGTTTGACTTCCACACAAATTTACTTCTTTACTTATGTTAGGTTTAAGGAGGTGCGTAGGTTACATTCTTTATTATAAAGCTATCAAAGTTATGCATTTAGATCAGCCAGCTTGAGTCAAATTCAGCGATTGCTTTGCCATGTCTGTGCATACAAATACGATTTGAAAAAATATGGCCCTTTATAATGTCCACGGGATGCTGTATATAGCATTTTAATGAAAGAGATGGAGACACGCACACAGTCGAAAAAGAGTAATACATCTATATAGCATTTTAACGTATTAAAACAAAATAAGAAGCTCTCAATGTATTGTAGTTGAGTAGCCAGACTAGGCTACTGCTTAAATGTTGCTGTAATAGGCTTACATGTTTCTCCTTTGCATGGTGTTTTGTTGCAAGTTTTGTTTTTTGGTTATTCATTCTGAAGAGTTAATAACCAAAACCTGCAATATTTAATAGCCTACAGTAGCTAGCACTGTGGCTCGTGTCTGTACACTTTCCCTCCGCTGTGCGCTGTAAACGGGACACAGGAAAGCAGCACAATTCACTTTGAATTCACCGATCTGAGTGCAGGCTGCAATTTCACAAAGTAGAGGATTCAAATGTTGACTAATTTATACTCGCTTGTCCTATTGTCCTTTAGTAGTAACCGTCACGTGAATCGTTTATCTTATAACCTTTTGACAACCTTGATGGCATTTTCTGTAGATTACAGCAATGAACCGTTCGAACCAAAACTTGGAAATTTAGCCTACATTTAGTCTAGACCATGTTTAAACTTTCGGTTCATTAGAAGATTCAGGTTGTGTCAATAGTGATGACATGACAAAGTGCATTGGCTGGCGTGTGTGTGTGTGTGTGTGGGGGGGGGGGGGTCTGGCAGGAGGGGTGTGTCTGAAGCAATGCACTGCCATTTAGCATGCAGCACTTTGGCAGTGTTTGCTGTGACTTGTACTGCAGCATCATCACCATTGAGCAATTTAATATGACAACTTTCAGGATGAATTAAACCACTGTATTTATTCATCAATATATTTATTGCGTAATGTGTCTTCAAACTGATTTCTTTATGATTCATATATACTTTCCTAACCCTAAAATGTGCTTAAGTAATCTACTAACTCTACCTGTTGATGCTGAAAAGGAAACGAATATGCATAAAGGGTGTTCTTTCATTGATCCCTATATTCTGAACCTGTTCTCTCGATGTATTTGATTGAGTCTGTCAACAAAACTCCAATTAAAGGTAGAGTACACTGTATTTAAAGGAATTTTTTAATTAAGATAAACATACTGAAAGCCATATTGAATAAAAACTCAACGATAAAATCGCTTGGCAAGTGGGAGGATTTTCAGAGGTGGAATTAAATGTATTCAGTGAGGTCAATGGAACCACGCCTGCAAAGCCCGCTACACACCTGCATAAGGTAAGTCTGAATTCCAACTAATGACAAGTGAGTAGGAAAGGTGTACAATTCCTAAGTCAGAATCGGCCCCTATAGATTTCAGGATACAAAGGATCACTGGTTTAAAAATCAGGCAGGAAAATATACAAGCCCCAGCTCACCCCAGGTAGTTCTTAGGGTTGATGGCATCTGTCTTGGTGCAGATGAAGGTGATATTCTCACATTCTCCTCCTTGTATCAGATAACTGAAGCTGCTTTCCAAAATCATCCATGGCTCTCTTTCAGAGGCGGCCCGTTGGATGTCATTCACGATCCACACAGACGAGCACTGACTTAAATGCTTTAAAAATAGAGCATTAATACAAATGTGCATGTTGATGTACTTTTCAGACACCTCAAAAGAAAATGAAAGGTTTTTACACCTTATTATATGAAAGTAGACAATCTGTCCTACAGTTGCCCATAACCTTGGCTTGACATTACTTGAGAAAGTCATGCGCCATTGTTATTGTTTTTGTTTTGTTGATGAAGCGGAGGTGAGCAGCGTCGTCCAACAAAGTAAAACATTTTTGCAGTACATATTCTGCTGTTCCATCTTGCGTGAAATTATGTCTGAGGGAAAAAATGTAGTTTGTTTTTTGCAGCATATTCTTTGCTGTTTTAATATCGCACACAGAAGTGGCAGTTATACCATTAAAGCTGGAATCCTTAATGGTGAAACTGCCATGTCAATTTGGGATATTACAACCACAAATAAGTTAATGCAAACAACAAACTGTTTTTTTCCTGAGAGATCGCTCCAGATTCAAAGTGAAATTTGATGGTTTATTAGATCCCCAGGATGTCGGGGGACTCCGTCAAAACCGTCCACCAGGGGCACAAAAGAGAAAAATAAGTTCTTCACCTCCATTTAGTCAACTAAACAAAAACAACCAGTGGGCGACCAGTGGTGCTGTTTCACCTTTCACAGATCTCAGTTTTAAGGATTAAGGTATAGATCTATTGGCTGATAATTTGGCAGGTCCTGGTAAAATTTTACCAATCACATTGCTCAGGGACATAAAAAGAAGTGCTAGTCATTATAAATGGCAGATTGAGACCATAAGAGGGAAATACATTAATACCGATTTCCACATATCATCTCTGGTCTTGTTGCAGTCCCCAGTTCCAGGAAGATCCAACAGCACAATGTGTTCCAGAAGCTCTTTGGTGTTGGGCACCTTAATTGTCACACACTTCACAAGTGGCCAGTAGTGTTTTGCTGCCATCTTATTATCACTCCTTGTGTAACAGGCAATCTTTCCAGAAAGCTCTGATGCCTGTCAGTGTCAAAAGCATAGCTCTCTCAAAATACACTTGTACATTATTTATTTTGTTGATCGACCCAGACATGTTTAAAGGTAGACTCAGCAAAATGACGTTTTAATGAGCAGCACTGCTGATATTGAAATTAACAAGATGCAAGACTTCGTTCTCACAGTCACACACAGTATCTGCACATGTGCAAGAGTTCGCTTCACCCTGTTCACAGCATGCTAGCCAGTGCACCTAAACAGCAGAGAAGTTGAGCCTCACGTTTCAACGCTTTTAGTTGTTGCGGAAATTGACCCACTATGGTTTTAATTTCTGCATCTACGTCCTATCGCTGAGTTTACCTTTAAGTGTATATTCAGCTATTGCCTGTGTCACTAAAAACATTCTCAATGTGTGGGGAAAAACATCAGCCAGGATTTTAGTTTATATACAAACAAATCAATTAATTTGGGGGGAAATGATATACTTGGAATGTAGTTTTGTTCACAGATTTTTCAAGAGTCACATTCTATTAATAATATTTTTACTTCCCCATATATTTGTTAAATGTAAATATTATTTTGCATTTTTTATTGAAAGTAAACTAACAAGCTTTTCATTATTGACAAAATTAAAGGCAACATGTGACATTAAATATCTGATTTAATTAATTAATTAAAGTTGTTGATTAACCAATTAATCTGCACAAATTGCCTAATTATATGTAAAAAAATAAAAATAAAATAAAAGATTTTTACCGTGCCACATGAAATCTTCTTAACAGTGTTTGTTGGTGATAGAAATTCTGGAATTTCTCGGAAATGCTCCCCTTTCATCAGGTCATTTAAGCTTTTCCCAACTCCATCTTTTCCGTAAAAGGCCTGAATTTTTGCAGTTGCCACCTTGACTAATTCTTCATTTTTGTTGTCATTTTCATCTGACATGATATCCAGGTGAGATTTTAAATCCTTTTCCCATTCCTAAAACAAAAATAATCATGTGTGAATTGCATTTAGAATATTCAATTTTTACTAACCATTGATTAGTAATTTATGTATTACTCTTTCACACAGCAATTTTGTAAGAATGACCTGTTAGCCTACTAATGGAAAACGTAGCACACCCCCCCCCCCCCCCCCCCCCCCCCCCCCCCATAGATAGTACTCGTTTGTGCTCTTAGTGCCACTGACAACACATAAACAGCTTAAACTTCCCTATTTCAATTGATATTTCGCTAAGCCCCTCCCCAAATTGTTAAGCAACCAATTGGAGCGCTCCAGTGGATAGCAACTGTTCCTAACTAAGCTTGAATCTGACCAGCCTCCAGCAAGCTCTTAAATGCATAGTCAATTATTGCAATGGCAAAAACTGAGCATTTTCATTAAAAAAGTAATAGTTTAAATAATTGAACAATGCACAAGGGGGGGGGGGGGGGGGGGGGGGGTTAATGAAGGGTCAATTGAAAGTAAAGGTTTTGGAATCAATTAAGAATAACATCAATGGTCATAGTTTTAGAGACATTGATTACATTACAATAGATAAAGCTACCTCTTTTGAAATGAATTCAATTTCTGCCTCGTAACTGTAGTTAGTCATGTTGGCCTCCACTTGGATCATGACTGAGGTACACGCGCTGATGTTTGCACCATTGGGCAGAAAATTCTGCTCACCCAAGATGGCATTTATCAAAGAGCTCTTACCAGCTCCTGTCTTCCCAAATATTCCAACTAAGACTTTGTTTTTAACACCTGTCCTTAACTTTGTCATTTTACCCCTGTAAAAAAGTACAAAACATAATCAAATGTCATTCTTTCAAGAAATTGTACGTACAATGTGAAACACTTTGAGTTTTGTTTTTTAGTTGCGACTAGTGACCTGGCTGTGATTGTGCCAAAGGTTAGCTGTATGATTTTTTTATTTTATGGTCCATATTTAAGTAATGCAATGTCCACATTAAGTTAGTAAATCAGACAACTTGTGCTTTCAAGAGTCAGTCGGTAAACATTATTTTATATGGGATGGATGCGATTGTCATGACGTGATGGCAGCGTATTCATTTATTCAAATTACACATATTTTACATTTTTGTGAGTGCTTACTTGAGGTAGTCAATTAATTCATTCTTGGGAAGAGTTTTGAGTTTGTCAAGGACTTGTGTCACACACGTCTCTGCTGCCTCCATGGCTTGTCTCTCTGTGTTATTACATACAATGAACATGAATGAGTATGAATGTCTAGATATTTTGGCCGATTAACTATAGCAAAACAATCTATCCGGTTTTGTAATAAAGGAGTAACTTTGGAAGTACTTACCGAATTTAGAGGTTGGTTGTGTAGGTTTGGAGAAACACAGTTGCTTTGGTGGTGTACTGGTTGAAGGGAAGGTATGAGGATGTTTTATTTTGCCTGAGAAAAAACATAAATCGTTACTGTAATGTTTATTTTTATACGATTAAGCTCCAAAACCTTGTTTATTCTTTAAGAATGGTGCTGGCATAAATAGAGGAAATATATGATTAAATGAGCACGGTACATAATGCCATTTTTATTTACAAAACAAAATAATCTGTACCTTGTGGACTAATGCTGGGAGCTGCCGCCTTACACAATGGAACGTTGCAAGATAAAGGAAAGTAAATACATATTGTTTTAAATAAAACCATCATATAGCTATCATCCTTAATTTACACTAAGAGTACATACATGTTTTAAGGGTAAGCATTCTTTATGCTTTTATACTGCATTATACTTTACAAAGCAAAGGTCTGTAAGTGTCTGCCCGGTATGCTGAGAGACTTGGTTCACAACTCAATGCATACCTGGTCCAAGGAAGCCCATGCCATTGTGGAGGATGTTTGAACTTGGCTGCCAGTTGCTGTCCCATCATTTTCTAACTCCTTTTGTATCGCCTGTCATCAATAAATAAAGTAGTATAAAGTGCATTTAAACCCCTTTGAACTATTTATAATTAAGCAATAAGGCCCGAGAAGGTGTGGTATATAGCCAAAATAATGGCTGTTCTTACGCACGATAAAACGCAAACGCCTGAATACAGCCCGAAGCAGTGGTATATTGGCCATATACCAAAAAAAAACTATGTGCCTTATTGCTGTTATAAACTGGTTACCAATGTAATTAGAGCAGTAAAAACAAATGTTTGTCTTACACGTTGTATACGGTCTGATATAGACTGTAGAACTGTTTGGCCATAATGACCATTGTTATGTTTGGAGGAAAAAGGGGGAGGCTTGCAAGCCGAAGAACACCATCCCAACCGTGAAGCACGGGGGTGGCATGTTGTGGGGGTGCTTTGCTGCAGGAGCGACTGGTGCACTTCACAAAATAGATGACATCATGAGGAATTAAAATGATGTGGATATATTGAAGCAACATCTCAAGACATCAGTCATGAAGTTAAAGCTTGGTCACAAATGGGTCTTCCAAATGGACAATGATCCCAAGCATACTTGCAAAGTTGTGGCAAAATGGCTTAAGGACAACAAAGTCATCACAATGCCCTGTTCTCAATCCTATAGAAAATTTGTGGGCAGAACTGAAAAAGTGTGTGCGAGCAAGGAGGCCTACACACCTGACTCAGTTACACCAAAAGGAATGAGGCAAAATTCACCCAACTTATTGTGGGAAGCTTGTGGAAGGCTACCCAAAATATTTGACCCAAGTTAAAAACTTTAAAGGCAATGCTACCAAATACTAATTGAGTATATGTAAACTTCTTCCCCTCTGGGAATGTGTTGAAAGAAATAAAAGCTGAAATAAATCATTCTCTTACCTATTATTCTGAGATTTCACATTCTTAAAATAAAGTGGTGATCCTAACAGAACTAAGGCAGGGACTTTTTACTTGGATAAAATTTCAGGAATTGTGAAAAACTGAGTTTAAATGTGTTTGGATAATGTGTTTGTAAACTTCCGACTTCAACTGTACAGTTCATTCGGAAAGCAGTCAGCACTCTTGACTTTTTTCAAATTTTGTTACGTTACAGCCTTATTCTAAAATGTATTAAATTATTTATTTTCCTCACCAATCTACACACAGTACCCCATAATGACAAAGCAAAAACAGTTTTTTAGAAATGTTTGCTAATTTAGAAAACATATTAAACTTAAATATCACATTTACATATGTTTTCAGACCCTTCACTCAGTACTTTGTTGAAGCACTTTTGGCAGTGATTACAGCCACGAGTCTTCTTGGGTATGATGTTAAAAGCTTGGCACACCTGTATTTCAAGAGTTTCTCCCATTGTTCTCTGCAGATCCTCTCAAGCGCTGTCAGGTTGGATGGGGAGCGTCGCTGCACAGCTATTTTCATGTATCTCCAGAGATATTCGATCAGGTGCAAGTCCGGGCTCTGGCTGGGCCACTCAAGGACATTCAGAGACTTGTCCTGATGCCACTCCTGCGTTGTCTTGGCAGTGTGCTTAGGGTCGTTGTCCTGTTGGAAGGTGAACATTCACCCCAGTCTAAGTTCCTGAGCGCTCCAAAGCAGGTTTTCATCAAGGATCTCTCTGTACTTTGCTGCGTTCATCTTTCCCTCGTTCCTGACTAGTCTACCAGTCCCTGCCACTGAAAAACATCCCCACAGCATGTTGCTGCCACCACTATGCCTCACCTTCGGGATGGTGCCAAGTTTCCTCCAGACATGACACTTCGCATTCAGGCCAAAGAGTTCAATCTTGGTTTCATCAGACAAGATAATCTTTGTTTCTCATGGACTGAGAGTTCTTTAGGTGGCTTTCGGCAAACTCCAAGCTGGCTGTCATGTGCCTTTTACTGAGGAGTGGCTGAGGACAGAGGAGCCTCTTAAAGAAGAAGTTACAGGTCTATAGAGAGCCAGAAATCTTGCTTGTTTGTAGGTGACCAAATACTTATTTTTCACCATAATTTGCAAATAAATTCATAAAAAATCCTACAATGTGATTTTCTGGATTTTTTTCTTCTCATTTTGTCTGTCATAGTTGAAGTGTACCTATGATGAAAATTACAGGCCTCTCTCATCTTTTTAAGTGGGAGAACTTGCACAATTGGTGGCTGACTAAATACTTTTTTGCCCCACTGTATATATAAGATATATCTGTTTTTTATTTGTAATACATTTGCAAAACTGTCTAAAAACCTGTTTCCACTTCGTGATTATGGGGTATTGTGTGTAGATTGACGAGGGACATTTGTTTTAATAAAGCTGTAACGTAACAAAATGTCCAAAAAGTCAAAGGGTCTGAATACTTTCCGAAATGCACTTTAAATATGAAATCCTTTCAACAAAGTCATGCAGTCATGCACTTTGTTGAGCAGTTGAGTAAATAAGACATGACAAAGTATTAAGATTTCAGTAATTTTGTGACATAGTTTACAAAAAGCTAAAAAAATAAATATTTGGTTGATCTATCCCTAAACTATGCCTAAAGTATAGGGCTTTGTGATACGTTCAATATGTGAAAAACAGAAATTGATCAATACGAATCAAATAAAATAGCTTCTTTACATACCTTGTGTTTCTCTTGAAATGTGTACCTTGGACCAAGTTTTGGAATCAAGTTGGCAAAGGCTTTTTCATCTAGGAGCAGGAAACTCTCCTTGTCAATTTCTTCATCTAGATGTCAGGATACAAATGAAGTCGTAAAGAATCAGGACAACTCACAGCACAAGAGAATTATACAATTCAGTGATGAAACAATAAAAGCTCAAAGTGAATCATGTTTCTAAATTAATTTGCCAGTTCATTCCATCCCTGTCTATAAAATATATGTATAAAAACACTTTATAAATATGCTTACCTTTGAATCTGTCAATATACTCACTGAAGTTCCATTCAGTTAATTTGTCTCTGACAAAGTTATCCATTAAACCACATTAGGCTAAAACATAAAATGAGAAAGACATACACATTTACAGTTATTACACTTAAGGTTATGCTTACAATATTTGCTAAGTCTTTTGCAAATGTTACCCACACCTCCTTAAAGAGCAACAGACTGAGCGATGGGACTTGATGGATTTATTGGTTACGTATGGATTACAAAGTAGGCGTGACTTTAACTTATATAAACTTATAACGTATACCATATCTAAAAAACACCAAAGTGTTTCAGCATAGAGGCTTCATCAGGGTATATATCATGGTGGATTTACAAAGAGTAGACCTGGGATAAACTCTTCATTCTGATACCACAGCTAAGCATTTAATGAATAGACCTGGAAAAAACTTATATTTTCTGAGACCACAGCTAAGCACAGGTGTTTATTTAAATACGTGTCTGTCTCCCATGACTTAAACCCTGATGAAGGCTTTATGCAGAAAGTGTTTTTGAATGATTCCCCATTCCAGAGTGCCAGTGGCAGTTTTGGGGATATTGTTTTCTCAATGGGTCAGTGTAGTTTCACATTTCACTCTGCTCTCTCCACAAAGGTCACATGCAAACATATTCAGAAAATGACATTATCTAAATTTGCATTGACTTTCCCTTGAGTTTGTTTAATTCATGTCCCGATGGGCAGGCTTGTTCTCTATCTGAATTCAACCTTATTTGGTTGGGTTGACATTGTTTCAAAGCAGTTGTTCTTGGCTACAGCAAATATTACCCTGATGAAGGCTCTGGGTGGAATCGGTGGAGATACTTCTTATGAAAAGAACAGAACACAAGTCACAAAAGTAGGCCTACTTCATTACAATAAAGCTTTGTGTGTAAAATAATAAACACAAAAATAAAGAGCAGAGCAGCAGCAGCCAAGTATGAGTGTAAAAGTGTGTGTGAGTGTGCGTGTATGTGTGAATGTGTGTTTGTGTTGTGTCGGTTTGCGTGTCTGTTATGTGTGTGTGTGCATATGTAGTGTATGTGAATGTGAGTGGGTTTTGTGTGGGAGTGACAATATAGTGTGCGTGAGTGTGTATATATGGTGTGTATTTAAAGTCTAGTGTGTGTGCGTAGTGTCAATGCAAGATAGAGTCAGTGCAGATAGGCAGATGGTATAAATCTGCAAGATCTAATAGGATCTCTATGGTTGTAAAACGACACAGGATGAGACCCAGATGCAGACACAGGAGGCAGATGGTTCGCGTCTCTGATATTTATTAAAATACAAGGGGCAGGCAAGAGGCAAGTTGAGGACAGGCAGAAGATCGTAAACCAGGTCAGAGTCCAAAAGGTACAGAGTGGCAGGCAGGCTCGAGGTCAGGGCAGGCTGAATGGTCTGGCAGGCGGGCTCAGTGTCAGGGCAGGCAGAAAAGGTCGGAACCGGGAGGACTAGAAAAAACAGGAGTACGGAACAACACACTGGTAGGCTTGACGAGACAAGACGGTGGGGTTGGTCGAGACGAGGCACTGAAGATTCGTCTCCAGGTCCTGATTGGCACCTTCTGACTGGCCATTGGACTGGGGGTGAAACCCGGAGGACAGACTGGCCGACAAACCAATGAGGGTGCAGAACGCCTTCCAGAATCAGGATGTGAATTGAGGACCACGATCGGAGACTATGTCGATAGGGCGTCCATGGATTCGAAAGACGTGCTGACCATGATCTGGGCCGTCTCCATGGCTGAAGGTAACTTGGGGAGGGGGATGAAATGGGCGGCTTTAGAGAACCTATCCACTGTAAGGATGATGGTGTTGCCATCAGATGGAGGAAGCCCAGTGACAAAGTCCAGGGAGATATGGGACCAGGGGCAATGAGGAACAGGGAGTGGTTGAATGAGGCCAGCCGGAGCTTGCCACGGAGTCTTATTCTGAGCACATACCATGCATGCAGCGACGAAGGCTGAGACGTCAGGAACCAAAAGCGTTGTCGGAGGAAGGCCAGGGTTTGACGGGAGCCAGGATAGCAGGTGAGCTTGGAGCTGGGACAAACATCCGGTTAGCGTTGTGCCTTGTGGACCAGACAACATTGTGCCTCTCGATGCCACAGACAACTGTAACTGCAAGACATGAGGTAGGGAGAATGGTCTCAGAGTCAGAAGGTGTGGCAGCAGAACTATACAGGCGAGAGAGAGCATCAGGCTTCACATTCTTGGACCTTGGGCAGTAGGAGATGGGAAAGTTGAATCTGGTGAATAACAGAGCCCAACGGGTCTGCCTAGAGTTAAGGCGCTTGGCTGTGTGGAGATATTGTAAATTCTTATGGTTGGTCCACACCAAAAATGCATGTTCCGCCCCTTCAAGCCCCCAATCCAACGTCAGAAGGGTCGACCTCAACCACAAACTGAAGGGACGGGTCCGGATGGATGAGGATGGGGGCTGTGGTAAACCGATGCTTAAGGTCCAAAAACGCCCTGTTAACAGCCGGGTTGACCATGTTAATGGCACCTTGGGAGAATCGAGTGCAGAGAGGGGAGAAGCCAGGGTGCTGTAGCCCCAAATGAAGCGACGGTAGAAATGAGCAAATCCCAGGAAAATTTCCGCTGCACTCTGGATGTGGGTTGGGGCCAAATATTTCATGGCCAAATCAACTGAACTCCACTGAAATAAACTCGATATTTGGTTTGACTTTAGGTGATTTGGCCATTAAAAAAGTTTGTTTCTATTGCAGAACAGATTTGTAATGTCTGTAAAACATCACTCAGTCATTCTGCTACTATTTCAAGCTAACCTAATCATGCTGCCACTTACAGTGCCTTGCGAAAGTATTTGGCCCCCTTGAACTTTGCGACCTTTTGCCACATTTCAGGCTTCAAACATAAAGATATAAAACTGTATTTTTTTGTGAAGAATCAACAACAAGTGGGACACAATCATGAAGTGGAATGACATTTATTGGATATTTCAAACTTTTTTAACAAATCAAAAACTGAAAAATTGGGCGTGCAAAATTATTCAGCCCCCTTAAGTTAATACTTTGTAGCGCCACCATTTGCTGCGATTACAGCTGTAAGTCGCTTGGGGTATGTCTCTATCAGTTTTGCACATCGAGAGACTGACATTTTTTCCCATTCCTCCTTGCAAAACAGCTCGAGCTCAGTGAGGTTGGATGGAGAGCATTTGTGAACAGCAGTTTTCAGTTCTTTCCACAGATTCTCGATTGGATTCAGGTCTGGACTTTGACTTGGCCATTCTAACACCTGGATATGTTTATTTTGAACCATTCCATTGTAGATTTTGCTTTATGTTTTGGATCATTGTCTTGTTGGAAGACAAATCTCCGTCCCAGTCTCAGGTCTTTTGCAGACTCCATCAGGTTTTCTTCCAGAATGGTCCTGTATTTGGCTCCATCCATCTTCCCATCAATTTTAACCATCTTCCCTGTCCCTGCTGAAGAAAGGCCCAAACCATGATGCTGCCACCACCATGTTTGACAGTGGGGATGGTGTGTTCAGCTGTGTTGCTTTTACGCCAAACATAACGTTTTGCATTGTTGCCAAAAAGTTCAATTTTGGTTTCATCTGACCAGAGCACCTTCTTCCACATGTTTGGTGTGTCTCCCAGGTGGCTTGTGGCAAACTTTAAACAACACTTTTTATAGATATCTTTAAGAAATGGCTTTCTTCTTGCCACTCTTCCATAAAGGCCAGATTTGTGCAAAATAAGACTGATTGTTGTCCTATGGACAGAGTCTCCCACCTCAGCTGTAGATCTCTGCAGTTCATCCAGAGTGATCATGGGCCTCTTGGCTGCATCTCTGATCAGTCTTCTCCTTGTATGAGCTGAAAGTTTAGAGGGACGGCCAGGACTTGGTAGATTTGCAGTGGTCTGATACTCCTTCCATTTCAATATTATCGCTTGCACAGTGCTCCTTGGGATGTTTAAAGCTTGGGAAATCTTTTTGTATCCAAATCCGGCTTTAAACTTCTTCACAACAGTATCTCGGACCTGCCTGGTGTGTTCCTTGTTCTTCATGATGCTCTCTGCGCTTTTAACGGACCTCTGAGACTATCACAGTGCAGGTGCATTTATACAGAGACTTGATTACACACAGGTGGATTGTATTTATCATCATTAGTCATTTAGGTCAACATTGGATTATTCAGAGATCCTCACTGAACTTCTGGAGAGAGTTTGCTGCACTGAAAGTAAAGGGGCTGAATAATTTTGCACGCCCAATTTTTCAGTTTTTGATTTGTTAAAAAAGTTTGAAATATCCAATAAATGTCGTTCCACTTCATGATTGTGTCCCACTTCTTGTTGATTCTTCACAAAAAAATACAGTTTTATATCTTTATGTTTGAAGCCTGAAATGTGGCAAAAGGTCGCAAAGTTCAAGGGGGCCGAATACTTTCGCAAGGCACTGTATTTAAAATAAAGGAAAAGGTTTATACTCACATCACATAAAGTTACAAATCTCTTACATTACTCACTTTTCATCATTTGCACTAATGTTAGCATTCAATAATCAGCTTACAAGATATGAATCAAAATCTGAATCCAATTTAACCCTAGCTAAACCCTCATTTAAGATAATTTATTTTAATGGTGCTACTTATTTAAAACAAAAAGATTGTTATACTCACATCACATAAAGTTGCAAATCTCTTCAAAATTACGGATCTTTTTCCTTACCCTGAAAGTAGTCCTAAGCCATTTCAGGCATTTCTAAGCAGTTTCAGAAACCTTTTGCATGAGGAAATTTAAATGACAAAAAAAATGTATTTCCTTTAAATGAGCCCACACTGATCAACTGAGAGTTTACCATGAAATGTGTGGAAAGTTTAAACTAAAATATGCTGATACTTACCACATAAAGGCAAAATTCTACAAATGTATTCTGTGCTATTGACACACCTCTCTACAGCAAACAAACACACTGAACAATGTATGTGGTGTTGGGTAAAGGAGTACAGCAGGATGGGTGTTGCCGTTCTTTGACTTGTTCTGACTGGTTTTCATATTCAAGCTACAAAAAAACACCTCCTTGTGGTAGCCTTTCTTAACCCTAATTTCCCCTCTATAAAATAGAATGACTGTGCTCAGTATATTACTGTGATTGAGCAATAGTGCTTAAACTAATTAAGACATCTTGGTAAGTACATTTTTATTGTTTATTTACCTGTTTCTGTGTGAATGTAATGTGTAAAAGGTTTCTTTCCCCTCTCTCTCTCTCTCTCTCCAGGTTTCCCCTCTCCACTGAGCTCCAATGAGGTAGGGAGAATGGTCTCAGAGTCAGAAGGTGTGGCAGCAGAACTATACAGGCGAGAGAGAGCATCAGGCTTCACATTCTTGGACCTTGGGCAGTAGGAGATGGTAAAGTTGAATCTGGTGAATAACAGAGCCCAACGGGTCTGCCTAGAGTTAAGGCGCTTGGCTGTGTGGAGATATTGTAAATTCTTATGGTTGGTTCACACCAAAAATGCATGTTCCGCCCCTTCAAGCCCCCAATCTAACGTCAGAAGGGTCGACCTCAACCACAAACTGAAGGGACGGGTCCGGATGGATGAGGATGGGGGCTGTAGTAAACCGATGCTTAAGGTCCAAAAACGCCCTGTTAACAGCCGGGTTGACCATGTTAATGGCACCTTGGGAGAATCGAGTGCAGAGAGGGGAGAAGCCAGGGTGCTGTAGCCCCAAATGAAGCGACGGTAGAAATGAGCAAATCCCAGGAAAATTTCCGCTGCACTCTGGATGTGGGTTGGGGCCAAATATTTAATGGCCAAATCAACTGAACTCCACTGAAATAAACTCGATATTTGGTTTGACTTTAGGTGATTTGGCCATTAAAAAAAGTTTGTTTCTATTGCAGAACAGATTTGTAATGTCTGTAAAACATCACTCAGTCATTCTGCTACTATTTCAAGCTAACCTAATCATGCTGCCACTTACAGTGCCTTGCGAAAGTATTCGGCCCCCTTGAACTTTGCGACCTTTTGCCACATTTCAGGCTTCAAACATGAAGATATAAAACTGTATTTTTCTGTGAAGAATCAACAACAAGTGGGACACAATCATGAAGTGGAACGACATTTATTGGATATTTCAAACTTTTTTAACAAATCAAAAACTGAAAAATTGGGCGTGCAAAATTATTCAGCCCCCTTAAGTTAATACTTTGTAGCGCCACCTTTTGCTGCGATTACAGCTGTAAGTCGCTTGGGGTATGTCTCTATCAGTTTTGCACATCGAGAGACTGAACTTTTTTCCCATTCCTCCTTGCAAAACAGCTCGAGCTCAGTGAGGTTGGATGGAGAGCATTTGTGAACAGCAGTTTTCAGTTCTTTCCACAGATTCTCGATTGGATTCAGGTCTGGACTTTGACTTGGCCATTCTAACACCTGGATATGTTTATTTTGAACCATTCCATTGTATATTTTTCTTTATGTTTTGGATCATTGTCTTGTTGGAAGACAAATCTCCGTCCCAGTCTCAGGTCTTTTGCAGACTCCATCAGGTTTTCTTCCAGAATGGTCCTGTATTTGGCTCCATCCATCTTCCCATCAATTTTAACCATCTTCCCTGTCCCTGCTGAAGAAAAGCAGGCCCAAACCATGATGCTGCCACCACCATGTTTGACAGTGGGGATGGTGTGTTCAGCTGTGTTGCTTTTACGCCAAACATAACGTTTTGCATTGTTGCCAAAAAGTTCAATTTTGGTTTCATCTGACCAGAGCACCTTCTTCCACATGTTTGGTGTGTCTCCCAGGTGGCTTGTGGCAAACTTTAAACGACACTTTTTATAGATATCTTTAAGAAATGGCTTTCTTCTTGCCACTCTTCCATAAAGGCCAGATTTGTGCAATATACGACTGATTGTTGTCCTATGGACAGAGTCTCCCACCTCAGCTGTAGATCTCTGCAGTTCATCCAGAGTGATCATGGGCCTCTTGGCTGCATCTCTGATCAGTCTTCTCCTTGTATGAGCTGAAAGTTTAGAGGGACGGCCAGGACTTGGTAGATTTGCAGTGGTCTGATACTCCTTCCATTTCAATATTATCGCTTGCACAGTGCTCCTTGGGATGTTTAAAGCTTGGGAAATCTTTTTGTAACCAAATCCGGCTTTAAACTTCTTCACAACAGTATCTCGGACCTGCCTGGTGTGTTCCTTGTTCTTCATGATGCTCTCTGCGCTTTTAACGGACCTCTGAGACTATCACAGTGCAGGTGCATTTATACAGAGACTTGATTACACACAGGTGGATTGTATTTATCATCATTAGTCATTTAGGTCAACATTGGATCATTCAGAGATCCTCACTGAACTTCTGGACAGAGTTTGCTGCACTGAAAGTAAAGGGGCTGAATAATTTTGCACGCCCAATTTTTCAGTTTTTGATTTGTTAAAAAAGTTTGAAATATCCAATAAATGTCGTTCCACTTCATGATTGTGTCCCACTTCTTGTTGATTCTTCACAAAAAAATACAGTTTTATATCTTTATGTTTGAAGCCTGAAATGTGGCAAAAGGTCGCAAAGTTCAAGGGGGGCGAATACTTTCGCAAGGCACTGTATTTAAAATAAAGGAAAAGGTTTATACTCACATCACATAAAGTTGCAAATCTCTAACATTACTCACTTTTCATCATTTGCACTAATGTTAGCATTCAATAATCAGCTTACAAGATATGAATCAAAATCTGAATCCAATTTAACCCTAGCTAAACCCTCATTTAAGATCATTTACTTTAATGGTGCTACTTATTTAAAACAAAAAGATTGTTATACTCACATCACATAAAGTTGCAAATCTCTTCAAAATTACGGATCTTTTTCCTTACCCTGAAAGTAGTCCTAAGCCATTTCAGGCATTTCTAAGCAGTTTCAGAAACCTTTTGCATGAGGAAATTTAAATGACAAAAAAAATGTATTTCCTTTAAATGAGCCCACACTGATCAACTGAGAGTTTACCATGAAATGTGTGGAAAGTTTAAACTAAAATATGCTGATACTTACCACATAAAGGCAAAATTCTACAAATGTATTCTGTGCTATTGACACACCTCTCTACAGCAAACAAACACACTGAACAATGTATGTGGTGTTGGGTAAAGGAGTACAGCAGGATGGGTGTTGCCGTTCTTTGACTTGTTCTGACTGGTTTTCATATTCAAGCTACAATAAAACACCTCAGTGTGGTAGTTAACCCTAATTTCCCCTCTATAAAATAGAATGACTGTGCTCAGTATATTACTGTGATTGAGCAATAGTGCTTAAACTAATTAAGACATCTTGGTAAGTACATTTTTATTGTTTATTTACCTGTTTCTGTGTGAATGTAATGTGTAAAAGGTTTCTTTACCCTCTCTCTCTCTCTCTCTCCAGGTTTCCCCTCTCCACTGAGCTCCAATGAGGTAGGGAGGATGGTCTCAGAGTCAGAAGGTGTGGCAGCAGAACTATACAGGCGAGAGAGAGCATCAGGCTTCACATTCTTGGACCTTGGGCAGTAGGAGATGGGAAAGTTGAATCTGGTGAATAACAGAGCCCAACGGGTCTGCCTAGAGTTAAGGCGCTTGGCTGTGTGGAGATATTGTAAATTCTTATGGTTGGTTCACACCAAAAATGCATGTTCCGCCCCTTCAAGCCCCCAATCTAACGTCAGAAGGGTCGACCTCAACCACAAACTGAAGGGACGGGTCCGGATGGATGAGGATGGGGGCTGTAGTAAACCGATGCTTAAGGTCCAAAAACGCCCTGTTAACAGCCGGGTTGACCATGTTAATGGCACCTTGGGAGAATCGAGTGCAGAGAGGGGAGAAGCCAGGGTGCTGTAGCCCCAAATGAAGCGACGGTAGAAATGAGCAAATCCCAGGAAAATTTCCGCTGCACTCTGGATGTTGGTTGGGACCAAATATTTCATGGCCAAATCAACTGAACTCCACTGAAATAAACTCGATATTTGGTTTGACTTTAGGTGATTTGGCCATTAAAAAAGTTTGTTTCTATTGCAGAACAGATTTGTAATGTCTGTAAAACATCGCTCAGTCATTCTGCTACTATTTCAAGCTAACCTAATCATGCTGCCACTTATTTGAAATAAAATAAAAGGTTTATACTCACATCACATAAAGTTGCAAATCTCTGTATTTCCTTTAAATGAGCCCACACTGATCAACTGAGAGTTTACCATGAAATGTGTGGAAAGTTTAAACAAAAATATGCTGATACTTACCACATAAAGGCAAAATTCTACAAATGTATTCTGTGCTATTGACACACCTCTCTACAGCAAACAAACACACTGAACAATGTATGTGGTGTTGGGTAAAGGAGTACAGCAGGATGGGTGTTGCCGTTCTTTGACTTGTTCTGACTGGTTTTCATATTCAAGCTACAAAAAAACACCTCCTTGTGGTAGCCTTTCTTAACCCTAATTTCCCCTCTATAAAATAGAATGACTGTGCTCAGTATATTACTGTGATTGAGCAATAGTGCTTAAACTAATTAAGACATCTTGGTAAGTACAGGCCAGCAAGCCCCGGGGAAGGCTCAGTCAGATGTGTGTGTGTGTGTGTGTGTGTGTGTGTGTGTGTGTGTGTGTGTGTGTGTGTGTGTGTGTGTGTGTGTGTGTGTGTGTGTGTGTGTGTGCGTGTGCGTGTGTGTGTGTGTGTGCATGTTGTTGTACATGTACTTGTATGTGTGTGGTTACCAATTGTTGGTAATCCCTGTTGTGCTTCCATTTCTAGAATAATGTTTTGTGTACACTATACAACATTTTGTGGACACCCCTTCAAATGAGTGGATTAGGCTATTTCAGCCACACCTGTTGCTGGAAGGTGTATAAGATCGAACATACAGACATGCAATCTCCATAGACAAACATTGGCAGTAGAACAGCTTTACTGAAGAGCTCAGTGACTTTCAAAGTGGCACTGTCATAGGATGCCACCTCTCCAACAAGTCAGTTTGTCAAATGTCTGCCCTGCTAGAGCTGCATTGGTTACGTATGGATTACAAAGTAGGCGTGACTTTAACTTATATAAACTTATAACGTATACCATATCTAAAAAACACCAAAGTGTTTCAGCATAGAGGCTTCATCAGGGTATATATCATGGTGGATTTACAAAGAGTAGACCTGGGATAAACTCTTCATTCTGATACCACAGCTAAGCATTTAATGAATAGACCTGGAAAAAACGTATATTTTCTGAGACCACAGCTAAGCACAGGTGTTTATTTAAATACGTGTCTGTCTCCCATGACTTAAACCCTGATGAAGGCTTTATGCAGAAAGTGTTTTTGAATGATTCCCCATTCCAGAGTGCCAGTGGCAGTTTTGGGGATATTGTTTTCTCAATGGGTCAGTGTAGTTTCACATTTCACTCTGCTCTCTCCACAAAGGTCACATGCAAACATATTCAGAAAATGACATTATCTAAATTTGCATTGACTTTCCCTTGAGTTTGTTTAATTCATGTCCCGATGGGCAGGCTTGTTCTCTATCTGAATTCAACCTTATTTGGTTGGGTTGACATTGTTTCAAAGCAGTTGTTCTTGGCTACAGCAAATATTACCCTGATGAAGGCTCTGGGTGGAATCGGTGGAGATACTTCTTATGAAAAGAACAGAACACAAGTCACAAAAGTAGGCCTACTTCATTACAATAAAGCTTTGTGTGTAAAATAATAAACACAAAAATAAAGAGCAGAGCAGCAGCAGCCAAGTATGAGTGTAAAAGTGTGTGTGAGTGTGCGTGTATGTGTGAATGTGTGTTTGTGTTGTGTCGGTTTGCGTGTCTGTTATGTGTGTGTGTGCATATGTAGTGTATGTGAATGTGAGTGGGTTTTGTGTGGGAGTGACAATATAGTGTGCGTGAGTGTGTATATATGGTGTGTATTTAAAGTCTAGTGTGTGTGCGTAGTGTCAATGCAAGATAGAGTCAGTGCAGATAGGCAGATGGTATAAATCTGCAAGATCTAATAGGATCTCTATGGTTGTAAAACGACACAGGATGAGACCCAGATGCAGACACAGGAGGCAGATGGTTCGCGTCTCTGATATTTATTAAAATACAAGGGGCGGGCAAGAGGCAAGTTGAGGACAGGCAGAAGATCGTAAACCAGGTCAGAGTCCAAAAGGTACAGAGTGGCAGGCAGGCTCGAGGTCAGGGCAGGCTGAATGGTCTGGCAGGCGGGCTCAGTGTCAGGGCAGGCAGAAAAGGTCGGAACCGGGAGGACTAGAAAAAACAGGAGTACGGAACAACACACTGGTAGGCTTGACGAGACAAGACGGTGGGGTTGGTCGAGACGAGGCACTGAAGATTCGTCTCCAGGTCCTGATTGGCACCTTCTGACTGGCCATTGGACTGGGGGTGAAACCCGGAGGACAGACTGGCCGACAACTCAATGAGGGTGCAGAACGCCTTCCAGAATCAGGATGTGAATTGAGGACCACGATCGAAGACTATGTCGATAGGGCGTCCATGGATTCGAAAGACGTGCTGACCATGAGCTGGGCCGTCTCCATGACTGAAGGTAACTTGGGGAGGGGGATGAAATGGGCGGCTTTAGAGAACCTATCCACTGTAAGGATGATGGTGTTGCCATCAGATGGAGGAAGCCCAGTGACAAAGTCCAGGGAGATATGGGACCAGGGGCAATGAGGAACAGGGAGTGGTTGAATGAGGCCAGCCGGAGCTTGCCACGGAGTCTTATTCTGAGCACATACCATGCATGCAGCGACGAAGGCTGAGACGTCAGGAACCAAAAGCGTTGTCGGAGGAAGGCCAGGGTTTGACGGGAGCCAGGATGGCAGGTGAGCTTGGAGCTGGGACAAACATCCGGTTAGCGTTGTGCCTTGTGGACCAGACAACATTGTGCCTCTCGATGCCACAGACAACTGTAACTGCAAGACATGAGGTAGGGAGAATGGTCTCAGAGTCAGAAGGTGTGGCAGCAGAACTATACAGGCGAGAGAGAGCATCAGGCTTCACATTCTTGGACCTTGGGCAGTAGGAGATGGGAAAGTTGAATCTGGTGAATAACAGAGCCCAACGGGTCTGCCTAGAGTTAAGGCGCTTGGCTGTGTGGAGATATTGTAAATTCTTATGGTTGGTCCACACCAAAAATGCATGTTCCGCCCCTTCAAGCCCCCAATCTAACGTCAGAAGGGTCGACCTCAACCACAAACTGAAGGGACGGGTCCGGATGGATGAGGATGGGGGCTGTAGTAAACCGATGCTTAAGGTCCAAAAACGCCCTGTTAACAGCCGGGTTGACCATGTTAATGGCACCTTGGGAGAATCGAGTGCAGAGAGGGGAGAAGCCAGGGTGCTGTAGCCCCAAATGAAGCGACGGTAGAAATGAGCAAATCCCAGGAAAATTTCCGCTGCACTCTGGATGTGGGTTGGGGCCAAATATTTCATGGCCAAATCAACTGAACTCCACTGAAATAAACTCGATATTTGGTTTGACTTTAGGTGATTTGGCCATTAAAAAAGTTTGTTTCTATTGCAGAACAGATTTGTAATGTCTGTAAAACATCGCTCAGTCATTCTGCTACTATTTCAAGCTAACCTAATTCATGCTGCCACTTATTTGAAATAAAATAAAAGGTTTATACTCACATCACATAAAGTTGCAAATCTCTGTATTTCCTTTAAATGAGCCCACACTGATCAACTGAGAGTTTACCATGAAATGTGTGGAAAGTTTAAACAAAAATATGCTGATACTTACCACATAAAGGCAAAATTCTACAAATGTATTCTGTGCTATTGACACACCTCTCTACAGCAAACAAACACACTGAACAATGTATGTGGCGTTGGGTAAAGGAGTACAGCAGGATGGGTGTTGCCGTTCTTTGACTTGTTCTGACTAGTTTTCATATTCAAGCTACAAAAAAACACCTCCTTGTGGTAGCCTTTCTTAACCCTAATTTCCCCTCTATAAAATAGAATGACTGTGCTCAGTATATTACTGTGATTGAGCAATAGTGCTTAAACTAATTAAGACATCTTGGCAAGTACATTTTTATTGTTTATTTACCTGTTTCTTTGTGAATGTAATGTGTAAAAGGTTTCTTTCCCCTCTCTCTCTCTCTCTCTCTCCAGGTTTCCCCTCTCCACTGAGCTCCAATGCTCCTTCCTGTCCACCTGTGGGTGCCCACCTGGGAGGCCAGCAAGCCCCGGGGAAGGCTCAGTCAGATGTGTGTGTGTGTGTGTGTGTGTGTGTGTGTGTGTATGTGTGTGTGTGTGTGTGTGTGTGTGTGTGTGTGTGTGTGTGTGTGTGTGTGTGTGTGTGTGTGTGTGTGTGTGTGTGTGTGTGTGTGTGTGTGTGTGTGCGTGTGTGTGTGTGTGTGTGTGCATGTTGTTGTACATGTACTTGTATGTGTGTGGTTACCAATTGTTGGTAATCCCTGTTGTGCTTCCATTTCTAGAATAATGTTTTGTGTAGACTATACAACATTTTGTGGACACCCCTTCAAATGAGTGGATTAGGCTATTTCAGCCACACCTGTTGCTGGAAGGTGTATAAGATCGAACATACAGACATGCAATCTCCATAGACAAACATTGTAGAAGTAGAACAGTAGAACAGCTTTACTGAAGAGCTCAGTGACTTTCAAAGTGGCACTGTCATAGGATGCCACCTCTCCAACAAGTCAGTTTTTCAAATGTCTGCCCTGCTAGAGCTGCCCCGGTCAGCCGTAAGTGCTGTTATTGTGAAGTGGAAAACCGTCTGGGAGCAACAACGGCTCAGCTGCGAAGTGGTAGGCCACACAAGCCTACCACATAAAATACACAATAACGCCGAAGGCTTCTTTCCATTGTGGTCCTCTTAGACAGTGAGATAGCACGTGGCTAAAATTGACCAATCATACTCACTGCAATTTCAAAAAACAACAGTATCATCAATTACAAATATATTCAAGAAGTTCCCTCAATATCAACAGCACAGAGGTGCTTGCTTAAGTCTGATCAGCAGCCAACGAGCAGATTCTATCTCAGTTTGTTATGCAATGCAAAGAGAAATTGGTCTAAAAGTTCTGCCTCCATTAACTGGTTGATGGAGGAGACAGGAGACTGCACTCGTTTGAGCCAGGGTTGGGGTTGATTCTAAATTCCTAAATTTAGTTAAATTTATCCCATGAATTGAACATTTGAATTTGTCACACCACACAGCAAGCAGAATTTGAAATGCATTTGAAATGAAGGAAGTAGAACTGAATTAAAATTATTTCAAATAAATTCAACTCAGATAAGAAAGATACGTCTCATTCGAACTCAAAGACAATTGTTTTGTCATTAGATGTTAGGTTGTTCCCTTCCATTCAGAAGTGTTTGATCTAATGAATTCTGGAAAATGTATTTTTATTCTGATATTTAATAACGTGGGCAATTGACAATTTTATTTAAAATAATCCCACAACACCCTCCCCCTCACCCCTCCATTAAAAAATATATATAATGACAATAATAATGATAATAACTAACACTCTTGCCTTTCTTCATCTAACACTCGCACTTGACTTTTTTTCTATAAATCTTCAGCAACTGCTGAATAGCATAGCGCCACAGTCAAATAATATGACTAAAAATACTCATATTCATGAAATCACAAGTGCAATATTGCAAAACACTGCTTAGCCTTTTGTTAATCCACATGTCGTCTCAGATTTTGAAATTATGCTTTACAGCGAAAGCAATCCGTTTGTGTAAGTTTAGCGATCGCATGACAAAACATTAAGTACACTCAGTAACAGGTAGCTTGTCACGAAAATCAGAAAAGCAATCAAATTAAATTGTTTACCTTTGATGATCTTCGGATGTTTTCACTCACGAGACTCCCAGTTACACAACAAATGTTCCTTTTGTTCCATAAAGATTATTTTTATATCCAAAATACCTCCGTTTGTTTGTCGTGTTATGTTCAGAAATCCACAGGAAAGAGCGGTCACGAAAACGCAGACGAAAATTCCAAATAATATCCATAATGTCAACAGAAACATGTCAAAAGTTTTTTATAATCAACCCTCAGGTTGTTTTTAAAATATATATTCGATAATATATCAACCGGGAGTGTAGGTCTTTCAATAGGACAGAGAGAAACAATGGCCGCTTTACTCTGTTGCGCAAAACTCACTCTGAGAGCCCCCACCTATCTACTTACGCAATGTGATCTTTCTCGCTCATTTTTCAAAATAAAAGCATCCGGTTGATATCCCTTTAAATGGAGGATAGGCATGCATAGGAACAGAGAGGTTTCAAAATAAGAGGCACTTCCTGATTGGATTTTCCTCAGGTTTTCTCCTGCAATATCAGTTCTGTTATACTCACAGACAATATTTTGACAGTTTTGGAAACTTAAGAGTGTTTTCTATCCTAATCTGACAATTATATGCATATTCTACTTTCTGGGGCTGAGAAATAGGCAGTTTCAATGGGTACGTTTTTTTGCCAAAAACGAAAATACTGCCCCCTACACACAAAAGGATAACTGACTTTGTTGATATCTTCTTTATTGAGGAGCATTTTTACTTACTATGATTGAGATATGTGATTGTCTCAATTAGCCATCTTAAGATGAATCCACTAACTGTAAGTTGCTCTGGATAACAGCATCTGCTAAATTATTCAAATGTCAAATGTAAATGTAAACACTGCAAGGCAATATGTCAAATCAATTAACTTTTGGGCCTAAATTAAACATTTCAGGTTTGAGTCTAATCCAATACAACACAGAGTGAAACCCTCTGTATGTTCAAGTATTGTGGTGGCAGCATCATGTTATGGCTATGCTTGTCACGGGAAGAGAGGGATTGCAGAGT
Organism: Oncorhynchus clarkii lewisi; assembly: GCF_045791955.1. Taxonomy (NCBI): domain Eukaryota; kingdom Metazoa; phylum Chordata; class Actinopteri; order Salmoniformes; family Salmonidae; genus Oncorhynchus; species Oncorhynchus clarkii. The sequence goes on along the minus strand of NC_092159.1, from coordinate 56,418,453 downwards.
GTGTCAGGATCAAAGGAAAAGGAGCAAAAACCAGGTAAAAAGTTAGAGTAAAACCTTCCTCAGTCTTCTGAAAACCTAACCCTGAGATGGCTGCCCAAGGTGCTTCCACCAGGTATTTACTCTGGAGTGTGAAAACTTTATGCGTTCAACACATATTCATATATATTTTCAGATATTTTTTCAGATATTTAATTTTAAGGCATTAAAATGTAAAGACTGTGCAAGGATGTGTAGACATTCACTAGGAATATATATCTGACCGTACATAATCATAACAACACAGCCTTTAGCCTCTGACATGAACGGACAAAAGCCTCCTCAAATCCAACAGTAATCTGTGTCACTCGTTCATGTCGTCAACAAGGCAGCATTGTGCATCGTCCAGAAACATACATCTCTTCCATAAAATATGTTTACATTTTAAATTAGTTTTCATTGGGAATGCGGACAAAGCATTTTGATCGAAAGCAATTACTTTTGTCTGTGAATACACAAGCCTACTCATCACTCCACATGCTTAATTACCTCACTTTTGTTTTGAGCCGACTTCACCATGGGCTTTGAACTGTGAACCCGACTCACTCCCGGGAGGCAGCCCGGTTCCAAAACAAATGCAATCAACTTTCACCCAGTGCAAAACACAGCTACCCAGGCAACCTCTCACTAACACACACAAACCATCACCTTGGTAGATGTCATTGGGTTGAAGCATTGGGCAATGATATTACGTCATGTTATTGTATATAAACTGTTGCTCGGGGGAACGTGGCAGCGCGCTCCGAGAATAAATTATGTTACCTATTATTGAAATGGCTGTTCTCCGTCTATTTTATGCAAACAAGAATCTTACAAATTCTCATAAAATAGATGAAGGGTTTTCAATTAATGAAAGCACATTGGCATAATTAAATTACAGTAACAGTGAGTCTCCAAGACAAGTCAGGAAAGTTCAGAAGAAGCCAAAGAGCCCTCCCACTAACAGGTACAGAACAGTGCTGCCCCCTACTGACTGAACATAAGTGGCTCTGACTGTCTCCTACACTTCACATATCTTACTGTCTCCTATACTTCACATCTCTGACTGTCTCCTATACTTCACATATCTTACTGTCTCCTATACTTCACATCTCTGACTGTCTCCTATACTTCACATCTCTGACTGTCTCCTATACTTCACATCTCCGACTGTCTCCTATACTTCTCATCTCCAACTGTCTCCTATACGTCACAACTCTGACACTGTTAGTCAGGGGTGTGGATGGTCAGGTGGTGTTACTCCTTCACTCATAAACTCAACATAGTCGTGGCGCTATCTGACATACGACAATGAGGGTTGTATGCAGTAAAACACACTTGCAGTTTTTCCAGATACAGACACACCTCAGAGATAGAGGTCATTGTTTCCCATGAAGGAAGAGAAGTGAACTCTTCTACTGGTCCTGAGAAATGGACATGCCTTTATAACAGCCCTTTTCTCTTTCTTACTCACACACACACACACACACACACACACACACACACACACACACACACACACACACACACACACACACACACACACACACACACACACACACACACACACACACACACACACACACACACACACACACACACAAAAGTATCCTTCCCTGTTTACATAATCTTTCTGTGATGCCTAGGTTTAGACTTTGCTATAGAAGCCTTTCTGATGTCAAATGACCCTGCTGGCAATCACATAGATAGTTGCCATGTAAAATATAATTAATTCAAATATTGTTTTTTCAGTTGAAGGGTTTAGAGGACTCTCTCCCTCTGGTGATGGTGCTGAACTTTTCAAGGCTTTTGTCAATGTCAAGTGCTGTTTTAATGCATCAATGTGTTTTGCTGAGAAACTTCAAGGCCAAACTCTTTGGAGATCCTTTAGATTAGAAGATCCCACACACAGAAATATAGCTGCGTTTCACAAACAAACATGACTGAGATATCTGGAATATCTGAAAGCTGCCAGTGTATATGAGAGGATTTACAGAGAAAACATTGAAAATGAAAACCAATGTAACTCACCACTGTGCAGTAGCTATAACATCCTTATCTCAAAGCAGTCTTCTTGTAGCCTGGCTGATGCACAGGCCCACGTGGTACACAGTGAGAGGAGAGCTTGTGGTATGAGCGATAGTGGTTCATAGAGATTACAGTTTCTATGTGAAGGAAGACGAAGGAGACCAAGTCATACACAACTTTTTAATAGATGCCAGGGATCAAATAAGATCATAAGATTACATGTGATGGTATTGTTTTTATGTATCTGCATACTGCCTTATGTTGGTGTTGTGTTCTTGGTTTTATTATTTTATTGAAACGTTTCACCTGCCTACGACTCACCGCCCCATCGTTACAGAATACCAACTCAAAATATGGAAGCAGCAGGACAACCGGACATCTCCCAAACGATCAATGAACAAGGTGACCTTCTTCGTCAACACCATGGTCAGCTGGCTCAACTGGGGACGGCCATGGAAGATGTTCTCCGCAGTCTACAACGTCCCAACAGCGGAGGATATTCTAGAGCCAGTCTACTCAATGAGTCAGTACACCAGCCCATTCAGCAACCCGCTCAGGTCAGCGATGCCCGTCTAACCCTCCCAGACAAATATGACGAGACAACATCCAAATGCCGTGGCTTCCTCCTTCAGTGTTCCCTCTGCTTCGCACATCAGATGGGAGCTCCCACCACCGAGAGGTCTGATGTTGCCATGGTTATTTCTCTGCTGACAGGGCGGGCATTGGAATGAGCTACGGCCGTCTGGGAGAGAGAGGAGGAGCCCAAGTCTTATGAGGAGTTCATGACTCTGTTGAAATGTATTTTCGATCATCCCGCAGAGAGGGAGGTGAGCGTCTGCTTCAGCTCCAGCAGGGGAATCAGGCGGCTGCTGAGTATGTGCTTACCTTCCGGACAGTAGCAGCTTCCAGTGGATGGAATGAGCCGGTGTTCAGCAAGTTATTTAGAGGAGGTCTGCGTGAGGAGGTCCAGATGGAACTGGCCGGCCAAGATGACAAACCTGGACGCACTCATTGCAATTGCCATCCGTCTGGATAACCTCCGGGAACGTCGGCATCTCCATCGCTTCTCTCCCTCATTCAGCGAGTGTTCAGAATAAGAGCCGGAACTCATGGAGGTAGGAGCCCACATGTCTCCCCGCAGCGGAACAACGCAGACGGATACATCTGGGGCTCTGTCTGTACTGTGGCCAGGGAGGGCACAAGCTCCAGCGGTGTCCATTAGTTTAGAATCCGGGATCCACTAGAGCAGAGGAACGGTCACGTGATGTTACATCCCCCGGACAAGTACTGAGTATTATATCTACTGCTCTTCCTGTTAGACTTTTTTTAGTACCCATCACTCTGGCTGACTGTCCCTCATGCCCTGTGGCTACAGCTTTAGTGGATTCCGGCGCCGCAGGGAACTTTATGGATCAGACCCTTGCCTCCTCTCTCGATATCACTACCTACTCGCTCTCCCCTCCTCTCCTCTTCCACTTCAAGGTCTCAACTGTCGGCCTCTAGAATCCAGAACCAGCACACACATCACCCAACCACTCACCTTCACCGTGGAGCCCAATCACCAGGAAAACATCCCCTTCTTCATCACCAGTGCACCAGTTCAGAAGATCATCCTCTGCCTACCTTGGCTTCAGCGCCACAACCCTACCATCTCATGGTTCAGAATGAGAATCACAGACTGGCCACCTGAATGCCGGAAGACCTTCTGTCCTGTCCCCTGTGGTTCCAAATCGGTTGAGAGTCCTGTGGTTGCCCTCCAGCCCAACATCCCGGAGGAATATCAGAATCTAATGGAAGTATTCTACAAAATCCGCGCTACCTGTCTCCATCCTCATCGCCCCTTGGACTGTGCCATTGATCTGTTTTTCTGGTGCTACACCTCCGCGCAGATGCATCTACGCTCTGTCGGTGGCTGAGACCCAGGCCATGGAGGACTACATTCAAGAGGCGCTCCAACAGGGTTTCATCCGCAGGTCCACGCCAGCTGCATCGGCTGGTTTCTTCTTCGTGGCCAAGAAGGAAGGAGGATTATGCCCTTGTATCGATTACTGTGGACTCAATGACATCACCACAAAGTATCGGTACCCTCTCTCGCTGGTGTCATCAGCCATTCAGCAGCACCACGGGGCCCTGTTCTTCACCAAACTGGACCTGCGGAGTGCCTACAATCTCCTTGGCATCTGGGAGGGGGATGAGTGGAAAACGGCATTCAGCACAATGTCTGGTCACTACGAGTACTTGGTTATGCTCTTTGGCTTAGCCAATGTTCCTTCAGTGTTCCAGGCATTCGTCAACAAAGTGTTCAGGGACATGCTCGGACTTCAGGTGATTGTGTATATTTATGGCATCCTGATCTTCTCGACCAACCCGGAAGATCACTTCACTCACGTTCAAGCAGTCCTGGAAAGCTTCTTGGCTAACCACCTGTTCGTCAAGGCGGAGAAGTGCCAATTCCACCAGGGGGCTGGCTCCTTGTTAACCTGTTGTAACTATGGGGGCGCTCTTTTCATTATTGGATAAAAAAACGTTCCCGTTTTAAGCGCAATATTTTGTCACGAAAAGATGCTCGACTATGCATATAATTGACAGCTTTGGAAAGAAAACACTCTGACGTTTCAAAATCTGCAAAGATATTGTCTGTGAGTGCCCCAGAACTGATGCTACAGGCGAAACCAAGATGAAACTTCAAACAGGAAATGAGCAAAATTTCTGAGGCGCTGTTTTCCATTGTCTCCTTATATGGCTGTGAATGCGACAGGAATAAGCTTAGACCTTCTGCCGTTTCCCCAAGGTGTCGGCAGCATTGTGACGTATTTGTAGGCATATCATTGGAAGATTGACCATAAGAGACTACATTTACCAGGTGTCCGCCTGGTGTCCTGCGTCGAAATTGGTGCGCAAACGCCGGGTGCAACTATTTTTCTATTTGATAGAGAGAAGTAACCAGGCTTCCATGAACGATATCATCGAAGAGATATGTGAAAAACACCTTGAGGATTGATTCTAAACAACGTTTGCCATGTTTCAGTCGATATTATGGAGTTAATTTGGAAAAAAGTTTGGCGTTTTGATGACTGAATATTCAGGTTTTTTTGGTAGCCAAATGTGATGTACAAAACGGAGCGATTTCTAATACACAAAGAATCTTTTTGGAAAAATTGAACTTTTGCTATCTAACTGAGAGTCTCCTCATTGAAAACATCCGAAGTTCTTCAAAGGTAAATTATTTTATTTGAAGGCTTTTCTTGTTTTTGTTGAAATGTTGCATGCTGGATGCTAGGCTAAATGGTATGCTAGCTATCAATACTGTTACACAAATGCTTATTTTGCTATGGTTGAAAAGCATATTTTGAAAATCTGAGATGACAGTGTTGTTAACAAAGCTGTCAATTATATGCATAGTCGAGCATCTTTTCGTGACAAAATATTGCGCTTAAAACGGGAACGTTTTTTTATCCAATAATGAAATAGCGCCTCCATAGTTACAACAGGTTAAGGGATTCTTTATCAATAATGACTAATTATGTATACATTTCAATCAGGACTGACTAATCAGAATACTATTATGTTACTGTATAGATGTATGAGTTTTATTTTAATCCCAGTACTGAATATAATGTATGTAATTATAATCAAGAATTAGAACAATGACTGTCTGTTCCTTGATAGCAACGAATGAACTTATCGTCAGACTGGCTAGAATGCTTATCTACACAGTGAAACCTAATGACGTCATTTTCAGTTTATAACCTGTTGTAAAATGTATCATGTTCAGTACTCTCGAGAATAAACGCTATTGCTTGATTTTGAGACTGGTCTCTGTCCATTTTATGCAAATAAGTATTTTACAAATCCTTAGAAATGGGCTGATTGTATTAATTGAATTGGGTAATAATCATATAGGAATTTAATTCCTGTAACACTCCTTCTTGGGCTACCAAATCAGCCCACAGTGAGTGAGGATGGAGGACAAGAAAGTATATGCGGTAAGGTCTTGGCCAGTCCCAACCACCATCAAGGGGTTGCAACGGTTTTGGGATTTTGCCAACTTTTACCGTCGCTTTGTCAGGAACTTCAGCGGCATTGCCACCACTCTCACCTTTCTCCTCAAGGGTGGGCCTCGTAGGTTGGTTTGGTCTCCAGCAGCCGACGAGGCCTTTTGTCTCCTCGAGGGGCGTTTCACCACCCCTTGCTAAAACACCCAGATCCCACGTTACCTTTTGTGGTAGAGGTAGATGCATCGGAGGTGGGTGTGGGGGCAGGTTTGTCATAAAGACAGGGGGACCCACTAAAATTGTATCCTTGTGCTTTCTTCTCCAAGAAACTGTCCCCCGCAGAGGATTTACGACGTCGGCGATCGGGAGCTCTTGGAAGTGAAGTTGGCAATAGAGGAGTGGAGAAACTGTCTGGAAGGTGCTAAGGAACCATTCTTCATCCTCACCGACCATTGGAACCTTGAGTACATACGGACAGCGAGGAGACTGAATCCGTGCCAAGCCAGGTGGGCCCTCTTCTTGACCAGGTTCGACTTCACGCTGATCTATCGCCCAGGTTCTAAGAGCATCAAGGCCGATGCCCTGTCCCGTATCTACGATTTGGAAGAGGGTCCTGTCCAGAGGGCACCCATAATCCCATCCTCCCGAGTCGTGGATCCAGTGGTTTGGGATATCCGTAGACATCCGTAGACATCCGCCAGGCTCTAGAGAGGTAGCCCGCACCCCGGAATTGTTTTTAACTGTAGAAGTGCATTAGGAGTTAAGAGTAGTGACTATTGTGTTATGGGTTAGATGGAATGATAAACATAAACTTCCGACTTCAACTGTATGTGCAAATGTATCTGTAGCAGGAGCCGAGGTACACATAAGGCCTGCGTTTGAGACAGAATGTTTACATCAGGCTGTTAAGTGGGATGGAATGTGACTGGGGTGGAGATCTGGGTGGGCTCATAAATTAAGGTTAGGGTGATAGTCTCTGGAGATGATACCACTCTATGTATACTGTTACAGGATATATCTCATAGGAGAGGGAGGACAGCTAACTGTGCACAATATAGTCACTATTATGAAGTTAAATTGAACGTTACACGTACCCAGATCATGGTGAGAGTAGCAGAGATAGTGTTGGCATTTCAGACACTATTGTCAACTTTGAAGAAACCTGTGACTCAGAGTTTTGTTAGGTTGGATATTCTTCCAACGTCATTAATCTCTTTTCTCGTCAGTAGATGATGCCTGGCTATTCTTTAAAAGTGCCTTCCTCACCATCTTAAATAAGCATGCCCCTCTCAAAAAATTTAGAACCAGGAATATATATAGTCCTTGGTTCACTCCAGACCTGTCTGCCCTTGACCAGCACAAAAACATCCTGTGGCGTTCAGCATTAGCATCGAATAGCCCCCGTGATATGCAACTTTTCAGGGAAGTTAGGAACAAATATACAAATATACACAAGCTAAGGCAATCTTTTTCAAACAGAAATTTGCATCCTGTAGTACTAACTCAAAAAAGTTCTGGGACACTGTAAAGTCCATGGAGAATTAGACCACCTCCTCCCAGCTGCCCACTGCTCTGAGGCTAGGCAACACTGTCACCACCGATAAATCCACTATAATTGAGAATTTCAATAAGCATTTCTCTACGGCTGGCCATGCTTTCCACTTGGCTACCCCAACACCGGTCAACTGCCCAGCACCCTCCACAGCAACCCGCCAAAGCCCCCACAATTTCTCCTTTACCCAAATCCAGATAGCTGATTTTCTGAAAGAGCTGCAAAATCTGGACCCCTACAAATCAGCCGGGCTAGACAATCTGGACCCTCTCTTTCTAAAATGATCTGCCGAAATTGTTGCAACCCCTATTACTAGCCTGTTCAACCTCTCTTTAGTATCGTCTGAGATTCCCAAAGATTGGAAAGCTGCCGCGGTCATCCGCCGCTTCAAAGGGGGTGACACTCTAGACCCAAACTGCTACAGACCTATATCTATCCTAACCTGTCTTTCTAAGGTCTTCGAAAGCCAAGTTAACCAGTTGCATCTCTAGGGGCGCTATTTCATTTTTGGATAAAAAACGTTCCCGTTTTAAGCGCGATATTTTGTCACGAAAAGATGCTCGACTATGCATATACAGTTTTGGAAAGAAAACACTCCGAAGTTTCAGAATCTGCAAAGATTTTGTCTGTAAGTGTCCCAGAACTCATTCTACAGGCGAAACCAAGATGATACGTCAAACAGGAAATGAGCAGAATTTCTGAAGCTCTGTTTTCTAATGTCTCCTTATATGGCTGTGAATGCGACAGGAATAAGCTTAGACCTTCTGCCGTTTCCCCAAGATGTCGGCAGCATTGTGACGTATTTGTAGGCATATCATTGGAAGATTGACCATAAGAGACTACATTTTCCAAGTGTCCGCCTGGTGTCCTGCGTCGAAACTGGTGCGCAAAGCCATGTGCAAGTATTTTTCCATTTGATTGAGAGGAGAAACCATGCTTCCACGAACGATATATCATCGAAGAGATATGTGAAAAACACCTTGAGGATTGATTCTAAACAACGTTTGCCATGTTTTCAGTCGATATTATGGAGTTAATTTGGAAAAAAGTTCGCGTTTTGAGGACTGAATTTTCGGGTTTTTTTGGTAGCCAAATGTGATGTACAAAAGGGAGCTATTTCTAATACACAAATAATCTTTTTGGAAGAACTGAGCATCTGCTATCTAACTGAGAGTCTCCTCATTGAAAACATCAGAAGTTCTTCAAAGGTAAATGATTTTATTTGAAGGCTTTTATGTTTTTGTTGAAATGTTGCGTGCTGGATGCTAACGCTAATGCTAACGCTAAATGCTACGCTAGCTAGCTACTTTTACACAAATGATTGTTTTCCTATGGTTGAGAAGCATATTTTGAAAATCTGAGATGACAGTGTTGTTTACAAAAGGCTAAGCTTGAGAGTTGGCATATTTATTTCATTTCATTTGCGATTTTCATGAATAGTTAACGTTGCGTTATGGTAATGAGCTTGAGTCTGTATTCACGATCCCGGATCCGGGATGGGGAGATCAGAAAGGTTAACAAACAGATTACTGACCATTTCGAATCCCACCATACCTTATCCGCTATGCAATCTGGATTCAGAGATGGTCATGGTGCACCTCAGCCACGCTCAAGGTTCTAAACGACATCATAACCGCCATCGATAAGAGACATTACTGTGCAGCCGTATTCATCGACCTGGCCAAGGCTTTCGACTCTGTCAATCACAACATTCTTATTGGCAGACTCGACAGCCTTGGTTTCTCAAATGATTGCCTCGCCTGGTTTACCAACTACTTCTCTGATAGAGTTCAGTGTGTCAAATTGGAGGGACTGTTGTCCACACCTCTGACAGTCTCTATGGGTGTGCCACAGGGTTCAATTCTTGGGCCGACTCTCTTTTCTGTATACATCAATGATGTTGCTCTTGCTGCTGGTGATTCTCTGATCCACCTCTACGCAGACGACGCGATTCTGTATACTTCTGGCCCCTCCTTGGACACTGTGTTAACTAACCTCCAGACGAGCTTCAATGCCATATAACTCTCCTTCCGTGGCCTCAAACTGCTCTTAAACGCAAGTAAAACTAAATGCATGCTATTGCACCTGCTCGCCCGTCCAGCATCACTACTCTGGACGGCTCTGACTTAGAATACGTGGACAACTACAAATACCTGGGTGTCTGGTTAGACTGTAAACTCTCCTTCCAGACTCACATTAAGCATCTCCAATCCAAAATTAAACCTAGAATCGGCTTCCTATATCGCAACAAAGCATCCTTCACTCATGCTGCCAAACATACCCTCGTAAAACTGACCATCCTACCGATCCTCGACTTCGGTGATGTCATCTATAAAATAGCCAACACTCTACAACACTCTACTCTACTCAGACTCACATCTCCCTCATTAGCTTTAAGCACCAGCTGTCAGAGCAGCTTACAGATCACTGCACCTGTACATAGCCCATCTGTAAACAGCCCATCTATCTACCTACCTCATCCCCATACTGGTTTTTATTTATTTATTTATTTTGCTCCTTTGCACCCCAGTATCTATACCTGCACATTCATCTTCTACCGATCTACCATTCCAGTGTTTAATTGCTATATTGTAATTACCTCGACACCATGGCCTATTTATTTCCTCAACTTACCTCATTTGCACTCACTGTATATAGACTTTTTGTTTTATTTTGTTCTACTGTATTATTGACTGTATGTTTTGTTTATTCCATGTGTAACTCTGTGTTGTATGTGTCGAATTGCTACGCTTTATCTTGGCCAGGTCGCAGTTGTAAATGAGAACTTGTTCTCAACTAGCCTACCTGGTTAAATAAAGGTGTTCTCAACTAGCCTACCTGGTTAAATAAAGGTGTTCTCAACTAGCCTACCTGGTTAAATAAAGGTGTTCTCAACTAGCCTACCTGGTTAAATAAAGGTGTTCTCAACTAGCCTACCTGGTTAAATAAAGGTGTTCTCAACTAGCCTACCTGGTTAAATAAAGGTGTTCTCAACTGGCCTACCTGGTTAAATAAAGGTGTTCTCAACTGGCCTACCTGGTTAAATAAAGGTGTTCTCAACTGGCCTACCTGGTTAAATAAAGGTGTTCTCAACTGGCCTACCTGGTTAAATAAAGGTGTTCTCAACTTGCCTACCTGGTTAAATAAAGGTGTTCTCAACTGGCCTACCTGGTTAAATAAAGGTGTTCTCAACTAGCCTACCTGGTTAAATAAAGGTGTTCTCAACTAGCCTACCTGGTTAAATAAAGGTGTTCTCAACTGGCCTACCTGGTTAAATAAAGGTGTTCTCAACTAGCCTACCTGGTTAAATAAAGGTGTTCTCAACTAGCCTACCTGGTTAAATAAAGGTGTTCTCAACTAGCCTACCTGGTTAAATAAAGGTGTTCTCAACTAGCCTACCTGGTTAAATAAAGGTGTTCTCAACTAGCCTACCTGGTTAAATAAAGGTGTTCTCAACTAGCCTACCTGGTTAAATAAAGGTGTTCTCAACTAGCCTACCTGGTTAAATAAAGGTGTTCTCAACTAGCCTACCTGGTTAAATAAAGGTGTTCTCAACTAGCCTACCTGGTTAAATAAAGGTGTTCTCAACTAGCCTACCTGGTTAAATAAAGGTGTTCTCAACTAGCCTACCTGGTTAAATAAAGGTGAAATTAAAAAGTTTTAAAAAATACTTTAAACATCATAGTTGGGTTAGTTACTTTATTGGTTAATGCATCATATGATTGAGGACAGAGGGGTAATTGTACACTGGACAACATTCTGAAGGCATTGATGTGAAAGCATATACAGTGCTGAGTTACCTCAAGATGATGTAGCGTTGATTAGGCCTATGCACTTGCCTATCAGGTGACGTGCCTATCAGGTGACAATGGAGGAAGAAGGAGATGGGGAACAGAGTGAAAATGACATGGCTTGGGAACACCTCTCGGTGCCTGTGGCTGGAAAAGGGAAGACTGGGTGGAATACAGAAGAAAAGTATCCTGGAGGCATAGAGGCAGGCGAAGAGAGAGTGGGAATTGTCATGTTATCAGACTTTGGGTTTTCATGCATATATACAGTGCCTTGCGAAAGTATTCGGCCCCCTTGAACTTTGCGACCTTTTGCCACATTTCAGGCTTCAAACATAAAGATATAAAACTGTATTTTTTTGTGAAGAATCAACAACAAGTGGGACACAATCATGAAGTGGAACGACATTTATTGGATATTTCAAACTTTTTTAACAAATCAAAAACTGAAAAATTGGGCGTGCAAAATTATTCAGCCCCTTTACTTTCAGTGCAGCAAACTCTCTCCAGAAGTTCAGTGAGGATCTCTGAATGATCCAATGTTGACCTAAATGACTAATGATGATAAATACAATCCACCTGTGTGTAATCAAGTCTCCGTATAAATGCACCTGCACTGTGATAGTCTCAGAGGTCCGTTAAAAGCGCAGAGAGCATCATGAAGAACAAGGAACACACCAGGCAGGTCCGAGATACTGTTGTGAAGAAGTTTAAAGCCGGATTTGGATACAAAAAGATTTCCCAAGCTTTAAACATCCCAAGGAGCACTGTGCAAGTGATAATATTGAAATGGAAGGAGTATCAGACCACTGCAAATCTACCAAGACCTGGCCGTCCCTCTAAACTTTCAGCTCATACAAGGAGAAGACTGATCAGAGATGCAGCCAAGAGGCCCATGATCACTCTGGATGAACTGCAGAGATCTACAGCTGAGGTGGGAGACTCTGTCCATAGGACAACAATCAGTCGTATATTGCACAAATCTGGCCTTTATGGAAGAGTGGCAAGAAGAAAGCCATTTCTTAAAGATATCCATAAAAAGTGTCGTTTAAAGTTTGCCACAAGCCACCTGGGAGACACACCAAACATGTGGAAGAAGGTGCTCTGGTCAGATGAAACCAAAATTGAACTTTTTGGCAACAATGCAAAACGTTATGTTTGGCGTAAAAGCAACACAGCTGAACACACCATCCCCACTGTCAAACATGGTGGTGGCAGCATCATGGTTTGGGCCTGCTTTTCTTCAGCAGGGACAGGGAAGATGGTTAAAATTGATGGGAAGATGGATGGAGCCAAATACAGGACCATTCTGGAAGAAAACCTGATGGAGTCTGCAAAAGACCTGAGACTGGGACGGAGATTTGTCTTCCAACAAGACAATGTTCCAAAACATAAAGCAAAATCTACAATGGAATGGTTCAAAAATAAACATATCCAGGTGTTAGAATGGCCAAGTCAAAGTCCAGACCTGAATCCAATCGAGAATCTGTGGAAAGAACTGAAAACTGCTGTTCACAAATGCTCTCCATCCAACCTCACTGAGCTCGAGCTGTTTTGCAAGGAGGAATGGGAAAAAATGTCAGTCTCTCGATGTGCAAAACTGATAGAGACATACCCCAAGCGACTTACAGCTGTAATCGCAGCAAAAGGTGGCGCTACAAAGTATTAACTTAAGGGGGCTGAATAATTTTGCACGCCCAATTTTTCAGTTTTTGATTTGTTAAAAAAGTTTGAAATATCCAATAAATGTCGTTCCACTTCATGATTGTGTCCCACTTGTTGTTGATTCTTCACAAAAAAATACAGTTTTATATCTTTATGTTTGAAGCCTGAAATGTGGCAAAAGGTCGCAAAGTTCAAGGGGGCCAAATACTTTCGCAAGGCACTGTAATTATGCATCGCTTACCACATTGTTCATACTGTTATGTTTCGTGTTTCTTGCTGCTTTTCAAGTCTCATGCTATCACTCGCTTAGGAACCAGAAGGAGAATGTTGAAATGGAAGAAGTCGACAGCTCCAGTGGACACGTTATTATCATCTATGAGAAATGGAAATATGATTGTGTATGGTGTGATCGTAGAACAGAGGCCATAAGTCTCTGAGTTTGTAAACCTCTGTGAATGTTAGTCATGTTTATTTTTATTTTTATTTGTTCATGTTTTATTATCATTGTTTGTCCATTAATAAGTAATTTCCAAGTGTATGTAATGTTGAACAGTATTGAGTTAAATGTTCAAAACGGGGGACTGATAGATTCTGGGATCTAACTCCTAAAACTTGAAATAGGGTTAATTATCAGGTATCATATTGAGTAGTATGGTCTAGAGAAGGTCTACACCAGAAGTTAATGGTTATCTGTATGAGGAATGTTTATGGTAGATGCAATTAAGCTTTGTACTGAGTACTGAGTGAAGGAAAGACGATCACATCTTTGCACTGATATGGGTGGAGAGGAAGGGGGCCGAGGTCAGGTCAGGTCATGTTAAGGGAGAAGGAACAGTTTATTGCCCACACCACTCAATTTCCTGCCTAGCAACAGAGATGTAGTGTTTGGAGAGAAGGAAGAGATTCCACCCCAAATTGTTGTACAATCACCACCTCTATTGGAATGTGTCTTGGTCGGTTCAGCTGTTGGACCCTCTGGGATGAATAAACTTGGTTTAAGCTTTCATAGTGTCCGTTGAGTTCTTACTGTGATAATTAGAACCTATCAGTGAGAGAAATCAGTCTTGAATATATTATTTCTATGGTACTTTTAAAAATGTTTTATTGAGGAAAGATTTAGGCAATATGACATTCAACTCAGAAACATGAAATGTAAAATTAGTTGAAGATATAATGATGATTTAGAGATTACTTTGATCAAACAGAATGAATGATGAAATAAACCAGGCGTCATAATACAATCAGAAGTTAAGCTACAACAGAGGTAAACACAATTCATTGGTATAATCAAGCTCACACCTAAAATAAAATGTTACATACATGATCAAGATTTTATCTTGGGTTGCACATTACTTCATGGCACTGTTTCCACTGGTATTGTCCTCTGGTCAAATAAATTGTGACAAACTTTTGGGGTTTGATAAAAACAAAAACACACAAAACATTCGGATGAAAACAAAGTACTAGGCTATAGCAGATTGCAAGTGCACAGATTTCACTTAGCATAAAGCCACAACAACAAAAGAGGATGATAGAGCTAGTTGGTTATATCCCCCAACACCCATAGGGGCATTAGGAGGATAGTAACTCCGCTGCAGTTCCACAGCCGGTGAGACTGCTTGCTGCCCTTTGTCCAGCACTTGAAGCCCAAGCCAGTTCTGTCATCAGGGGAAATGTTCTGTTGCCTCTGGGAGAGGAATGGGAAAATATCTGTTCTGTACATCATATCAAAATGCACAAGAAGACACACAATGTTTTAGGGTAATCACATGGTGAAAATAGCATCTATTGTTCTTACCCAAGTCCTTGACAAGACTAGGTTCATTAGTTTGGAGAGCTGTGTAGAAGGCTGATTTAATTGGTAGCCCTCCTGAGCGTACAACCTGAAACAGCTTCCTCATTTTTTTCTCATTGGTCTTGGCTGCATAGATATTCGAATACGTTTCATCTTGGATCATTTTCTCTCCCAGTAGGTCATCTGCTATAGCCATTACCATTGTGACTCTCTTGATTAGTGCACTCATGTGCTTATCCACAAACTCAGCCTCTGGGATTTCAGGTGAAACAGACACTTAGTACAGTGTACAGAAGAAAGCAAAAACTTGTATAGTAATTGTTGCAGAAAATATTTCATTAGAACAAACACAGCCTATAGCAAGGATGGCTTTTACCTGCAAGAACATCCTTCACACTTCTATTTTTTTCTTTGTCTTCTCATCCTTCCTGTTGTTTCGAAGTGGAACCTGTTGGTGGGAATCACACAGCCTTCCATCAACAAATTGAGACCTGTGTAGTCCTGTTAGTGGATTCTACAACCATTTAAGAGGTGAAACAGAAACAAGATATATCACAAACATCCTTTTATATACACTCTGGAGAAAATGCCAAAGTATTGTGAAAAGTGCAGAAATGACCATCAACCTCATTTTAATCTCACAGTGTAATTTGATTTGAAACTTTTCTTCAACTAATGTACAGGTAACTGTCAAAATAAAGGAAACACAAAGTATATTAAAAGCAGGAGCTTCCACACAGGTGTGGTTCCTGAGTTAATTAAGCAATGAACATCCCATCATGCTTCGAGTCATGTATAAAATGCTGGGCATGTCATTATTTTGGCCATTATTTTTGGCTACCATAGCTATGTGTACGGACAGACGCCGGGGACGAGAAGCAGGTACAGGGAGTGAACATTTAATGAATAACGGACATGAAACAGAACAGGAACAGAATACGGAGGCCGTCTGGACAGGGGAAACTACAGCAATGCTGATAAAGGGAACACACCAGGAAGCAGACAGAAATAGGGAAGTCAATCAACAAATTGACCCTCGAGCGCCAGAGAGGGAGAGTGGGAGCAGGCGTGACAGCTAGGATGACAATGCTCCGATCCATAGGGCACGAGTGGTCACTTAACTTCTCTAGGGTATGTGGGACGGTAGCGTCTCACCTAGTCAACAGCCAGTGAAACTGCAGGGCGCAAAATTCAAAACAACTGAAATCTGTCATAACGTTGACCTGGGGTTAGGTTTATGACAGTCATAAATACCTCTCCCCCCTTTTTCCTCTCTCTACCCTACGGACATTTAAAAATCCCTTGGTTAACATAGAGATTCTGGGAACATCAGAAGGTGGGGGAAATGAACCATATTCTGGTAATCCAACCAGTTGAACAGATGCGTTGGTACTTTATGAATATGATGTCAGTTCGGTTGTCATCTGAGACATTCTCATCAATGATAAGATGACAAACTCTACAGTGGAAAGTCTGCACATTGTAGTTATCAGATTCACATGGAATTGTTGTTCAATTTAAATGTTTGATTATAAAATTATTGATGAAAAGATGAAATCTAATTTTAGCCTACAAATGAGAGATTTGGGTTTTCATAAGGTTAGGGCTCTGCTCAATCAGTGACCCGCCCCTGTGAAGAGACATGGGCTGTAAACTATGAAAGCACATCCTTCTCCCTCCACTATATAAAGCCTTGACGAAAATGTAACCTCCTGTTCCGAGGATGTGAGGACGACGGTCCATACATTAAAAGGACTAACATGTCAGCTGTTCCGGGTAAATTAGGATGACGATCCGATGTCAGAATGGTTCAGATAATAACTACAGAATGAAGCAAACCTCAGCGTGAGCTTTGGTTGTGAATGGTATGAACTTTGAACTCTTATTCACTACAGAAGTGTACCTCCGAGCCGTTGGGTTAGCAACAGCAGCTGCAAATGTGGGCTAGGAAAGAACAGACAGAGTATCCCGTCTACCACACAACGACGTTACTACAACGTATCCAATTTACCAGCAGATACATTCTTCAAAGGACAAAGGACTCTGTTGGGCAACATGGCCTTCCATCTATCACCAACCTACCGAAGCACAGCTCAGAGTAAATATTTATTGCATTTTCCTTTTCCAAATGGGCGGTAATTTAGAATGCATAAGATACTGTATTTACGATAACATTGCTTCTCTCTTTGTTCCTCAAGTCTTCCCGCTCTTTCACTCAAACCCAGCCCCCTTTTCTTTTGTGTAACCAGCTGTCATATCTGTTCTGTCCGCTAGGGACGTTTTCTTTATGACGTCATTTGTAATCAAGGTATAATTCAATCTGTGTATATGTAATTCTGTGTGATTAGTTAAGTATTTAATAAATAAATAATTAAACCCAATTTTGTACTGCTGATTCAACTTATTAGCCAGGGTTCGTGAAGATAACCAAGAATGTATAACTTTCAGATGAGACTGAAATAAGGTGACGATTAATATTGACTGCTATTTATGTAAAATATTACTAGGTATTTAAGAGTTTGTTCTGAAGATAACTGCTCTATAAATATTATTTTGTGGTGCCCCGACTTTCTAGTTAATTACATTTACATGATTAGCTCAATCAGGTAATATTAATTACAGAGAAAGGATTTTATAGAATAGCTAGTCATATCACTTAAAACCTCTTTGGGCTGCAATCCCGTTAACGGTATGATATGACAACAGCCAGTGAAAGTGCAGGGCGCCAAATTCAAAACAACAGAAATCTAATAATTAAAAATCCTCAAACATACATGTATCTTATACCGTTTTAAAGGTAGTCTTGTTGTTAATCCCACCACAGTGTCCGATTTCAAATATGCTTTTCAGCGAAAGCACCACAAACGATTATGTTAGGTCACCACCAAACCACAATAAACACAGCCGTTTTTCCAGCCAGAGAGGAGTCACAAAAAGCACAAATAGAGATAAAATGTATCACTAACCTTTGATGATCTTCATCAAATGACACTCATAGTACTTCATGTTAAACAATACATGTTTGTTTTGTTTTGTTTAATAAAGTTCATATTTATATTTTAAAAATCTGAGTTTACATTGGCGAGGTTACATTCACTAGTTCCAAAAACATCCAGTGATTTTGCATAGCCACGTCGATTCAACAGAAATACTCATCATAAATGTAGAAGATAATACAAGTTATACACATGGAATTATATATATACACCTCTAACCTCTTGAAACTAGGGGGCACTATTTTCATTTCTGGAAAAATAACGTTCCCAAAGCAAATGGGCTATTTTGTCAGGACAAGATGCTAGAATATGCATATAATTGATCTTAGGATAGAAAACACTCTAAAGTTTCCAAAACTGTACAAATATTGTCTGTGAGTATAACAGAACTGATATTGCACAATGTGTCACAAGACATAGTCACAAGACATAGTTTCAGGCTTTAATTTTGAAAAATGAGCGTGAATGACAACATTGCGTCAGTGGTCAGCTGGTGGCTCTCAGAGTTATTTGTGCGTAATAGACAAAGGCGGCCATTGTGCCTCTCGCTCCTACTGGGAAGCCAACTGTCCCGGTTGATATATTATCGAATAGATATTTGAAAAACACCTTGAGGATTGATTATAAAAAATGTTTGCCATGTTTCTGTCGATATTATGGATCTAATTTGGAATATTTTTCGTTGTCGTGACCACAGTTTCCGGTGGATTTCTCAACCAAACGTGAAGAACAAATGGAGGTATTTCGGCTATAAAAATAATCTTTAAGGGACAAAATGAACATTTGCTGTCTAACTGGGAGTCTTGTGAGTGAAAACATCCGAAGCTCATCAAAGGTAAACGATTTAATTTGATTGCTTTTCTGATTTTCGTGACCAAGTTGCCTACTGGGCATAATACTATACTAGGCTATTGATAAACTTACAAAAAAGCTTGTCTTGCTTTGGTTGTAAAGCATAATTTCACAATCTGAGATGACAGTGTGATAAACAAAAGGCTAAGCTGTGTTTCACTATATTTCACTTGTGATTTCATGAATAGGAATATTTTCTAGTAATATTTTTTGTCCGTTGCGTTATGCTAATTTTGATGACAATTCTCCCGGATCCGGGAGGGGTAGTTCTAATAGGTTTTAATGCAACCGCTGTGTCAGATTTCAAAAAAACTTTACGGAAAAAGCAAACCATGCAATAATCTGAGAAGGCGCTCAGAACAATAGTCAAATTAGCCACCATGTTGGAGTCAACATAAACCAGAAATTACATGATAAATATTCCCTTACATTTGATGATCTTCATCAGAATGCACTCCCAGGAATCCCAGGTCCACAATAAATGCTTGATTTGTTCGATAATGTCCATTATTTATGTCCGATTAGCTACTTTTGTTAGCGCATTTGGTACACCTATCCAAAAGCTGGGTCGACCTTTTCTTCGGACAAAAACTTCAAAAAGTTATATTACAGGTCGAAGAAACATTTCAAACTAAGTACAGAATCAATCATTAGGATGTTTTTATCATAAATCTTTAATAAAGTTCCAACTGGAGAATTCCTTTGTGTCATGTGCTCCGCGTGTGACCTGGAACTGTCTCTCTGCCAGTAGTCTGATTCATTCCCCTCTTATTCAGTCCCACAACACAGTAGAAGCCCCATTCAAATTTCTATAGACGGTTGGCATCTAGTGGAAGCCCTAGGAATTGAATCTTCATTCATATCCCAAGGGGATTTCAATAGGGAATGGGTTGAAAATATACCAACCTCAGATTTTTCACTTCCTGTTTGGGATTTCTTCTCTGGTTTTTGCCTGCCATATGAGTTCTGTTATACTCACAGACATCATTCTAACAGTTTTAGAAACTTCAGACTGTTTTCTATCCAATACTAATAATACTATGCATATATTAGCAACTGAGACTGAGGAGCAGGCTATTTACTCTGGGCACCTTTCATCCAAGCTACTCAATAGTGCCCCTGCAGCTATAAGAAGTTAATCCGGTATAGCCAAAGACACAACATATTGGTGCCCCCGTGCGAGGAATCTAAAATAGAATGAGGCTTTCATTTTGATTCAGCCTGTATAAAATTTAAAAGGAGATTACATAATATACCAAGTTTATTATACACGTTTTTGGAGTGGTAGACAAGCATTATTGGCCGTGTTGTGTTCTGACGTAGTCAGTGGGTACCGTAAGCGAATACCTTTCTGTATGAGGGCTGATAAAGCTAATTAGAGAAATCCTAGAAATAGAGCGTTTGGCCAAATGCAGGGCTATTTCTGCACTGCACGTTTCAGACACGGGTAGGCTCGGTCATTATTAATTTCTCGAGCGAGGACAAGGAGCCAGCCGATTGAAATTCAGGAGATATTAGCTTGACCAGCGATAATTATCTCTGTCTCTCTCGCGTTTTCATGAGAGTAGACCACGGTGCATTTCATTGTTTGCCGCGAGTTCCGGTTAAAACATAACGCAGAAAAGGGTTTGAACATAATCCGTTATAAGTAAAACCTTTCCCTTGCCAAGGGAATTCTATGTGTTGATTTTTTCAGGCACAAAGTAGGGTTAGCTTGCACGTGATGCTAAAGCTAACAAAGGAAAAATAGCCATTTTGTTTTCTTGTGCCACGTTGAAATTCCACCGCCTTGCGGAACGGAAGTCTCGCCCCGGGTACTTCCGTTTGATTTTAGCATGTGCAATCATTGACCGCTGAAGTGTGCCCTAGTACATTCGTTCATGAAGAATTATTCAGGTCACACAAGTTATTACTTATGATATCCAGATGGATATCAATGTCTTATCTAATTGAACTAATAAGTGTAAATCTGGCAATTTACATTCTGAAATAGATATTTTAAATAATATCCAAATTGATGAGTTTTATAAATAAGACATTGTAAACTTTTTCCAAACTAACCTAGATGAAGCAACTTCTCAGGTTAAATCAAGTTTAATTCCCAAATAGCCTATACAGTGAGGGAAAAAAGTATTTGATCCCCTGCTGATTTTGTATGTTTGCCCACTTACAAAGAAATGATCAGTCTATTATTTTAATGGTAGGTTTATTTGAACAGTGAGAGACAGAATACCAACAAAACAATCCAGAAAAACGCATGTCAAAAATGTTATAAATTGATTTGCATTTTAATGAGGGAAATAAGTATTTGACCCCCTCTCAATCAGAAAGATATCTGGCTCCCAGGTGTCTTTTATACAGGTAACGAGCTGAGATTAGGAGCACACGCTTAAAGGGAGTGCTCCTAATCTCAGTTTGTTACTGTCACACCCTGACCATTGTTTGCTTTGTATGTTTCTATGTTTTGGTTGGTCAGGGTGTGATCTGAGTGGGCATTCTATGTTACATGTCTAGTTTGTCTAGTTCTATGTTTGGCCTGATATGGTTCTCAATCAGAGGCAGGTGTTAGTCATTGTCTCTGATTGGGAACCATATTTAGGTAGTCTGTTTGGTGTTGGGTTTTGTGAGTGACTCATACAACATCAATTATTGTTCCTGTCTCTGTGTTTGCACCAGATAGGGCTGTTTTAGGTTTTCTCACGTTTATTGCTTTTGTTAGTTTATTCATGTATAGTGTCTTTATAAATTAAAGAACCATGAAGAACCACCACGCTGCGTTTTGGTCCGCCTCTCCTTCACTTCAAGAAAACCGTTACAGTTACCTGTATATAAGACACCTGTCCACAGACTGGGACCCCAGACTGGGCACCCTTGCTGGAGGCCCCGGACTGGCCCGTGGAGCAGGCACCGGACTCATCAGGCTGGGGAGACCTATTGGAGGCCTGGTCCGTGGAGAAGGCACAGGATGTACCAGGCTGGGGAGACCTACTGGAGGCATGGTCCTTGGAAGAGTCACAGGATGAACCGGGCTGTGGGGGAGCACTGGAGATCTGGTGCGTAGCCTTGGCACCACTCTTCCAGGCTGAATGCCCACTCTCGCCTGGCACCTCCAGAGTGCAGGCACAGGTCGAACCGGGCTGTGGGGGAGCACTGGAGCTCTGTTGCTTAGCACTTGCACCGCTCCTCTTGGCTGCATGCCCACTTTAGCTCGGCACGTGCGGGGAGCTGGAACAGGCCGCACTGGGTTCTCCTGGCGAACTGGGGAAACCATGCGTAGAGCCGGCGCAGGACTCACCGGGCTGTGGAGGCGCACTGGAGGTCTGGAGCGCCGAGCTGGCACACGACGTGCAGGGCTGGGGAGGCGCACAGGAGGCCTGGTCCGTGGGGCTGGCACAGTCTTCACCAGACGGCTAGCACGCACCTCGGGACGAGTATGAAGAGCTGACTCAGATGACATCAAACCAAGGACATGTCGTGCCTCATGCACCAACACAGCAGCCCTCTCATAGCTCTCTCCTCCAATCTCCCCATCAATTTCTTCACTGTCTCTGCTTCACTACTTTCGCTCCCCTCCAAGTTCACCCCGACTTGCTCTGGTTCCATCCTCGGCTCCGCCGACCGTCCCGTGTGCCACTCCCTCCCTCCCTCAAGTCTTTTGGGGGCTGCCTCTCCTGGCCACGCTGCTTGGTCCTTTAGTGGTGGGTAGTTCTGTCACGGGCGTCATAAGAAGTGGACCAAAGTGCAGGGTGGTGAGCGTACATATTCCTTTTATTTATAGAAATGTAGCCAACAAAACAAGGAAACGACCGTGAAGCTTAACTTCGGCTATAATGCCTCTAACAAAGTCAACTAACGACACTGAAAGGAGGGAAAAAGGGCTACCTAAGTATGGTTCCCAATCAGAGACAATGATAGACAGCTGTCCCTGATTGAGAACCATACCCGGCCAAAACATAGTAATAAAGAAACATAGAAAACAAAACATAGAATGCCCACCCCACATCACACCCTGACCTAACCAAATAGAGAAATAAAACGGCTCTCTAAGTTCAGGGCGTGACAGTAATGACCTTAGTGATCACTGTTTTACAGCCTATGTTCGTAATGGCTGCTCAGTGAAATTACCTGTCCTGATTTGTCATAGGCGCTGTTAAAAAGCTCTAATGAGCAAGCCTTCCTTCATGAACTGGCCTCTGTAAAATGGTAGAGAATTAGCTTGATCCCCTGAGTCGAAGACGCTTGGACCTTCTTTTTTGATATTTTCAGTGGTATTGTTAACAAACACGCCCCCATATAGAAAATGAGAATTAAAAGCAGGTTCAGCCCCTAGTTCGACCGTGATCTTGAAGAGTTACTCCACCTCAAGAATTGCATTTGGCGAAAGGCTCAGCACACGCATACTCTCGTTCAGGTAAATGAGAAATAAGTGCACTCAGGCTATCCGGAAGGCCAAAGTTAGTTACTTTAAGAAGCAGTTCTCTCTCTGTGGGTCTAACCCCAAGAAGTTCTGGAAAATGGTTAAAGACCTGGAGAATAAACCCTCCTACTCACAGCTGCTCATGTCCTTTAAAGTTGATAATGTGGTTGTTACTGACAAGAAGCACATGGCTGAGCTCTTTAATCACCACTTCATTAAGTCAGGATTCCTATTTGACTCAGCCATGCCTCCTTGCCGTCCAACATTTCCTCATCTCCCACTCCTTCTAATGTGAATATCCAGATGCTCCTCCCTCTTTTTCCCCTGCCCCGCTACAGAGTTTCTCCCTGCAGGCAGTCACTGAGTCTGAGGTGCTAGAGGAGCTCCTGAAACTTGACCACAAAAAAACATCTGGGTCAGATGGTTTACACCCTTTCTTCTTTAAGGTTACTGCCCCTATCATTGCCAAGCCTCTCCGATCTTTTTAACCTGTCTCTCCTTTCTGCGTAGGCTCCCATTGCTTGGAAGGCAGCCACGGCTCGTCCTTTATTTAAAGGAGGAGATCAAGCTGATCCTAACTGTTATAGGCCTATTTCTATTTTGCCCCATTTATCAAAAGTGTTGGAAAAACTTGTCAATAATCAACTGACTGGCTTTCTTGATGTCTATAGTATTCTCTCTGGTATGCAATCTGGTTTCCGCTCAGGTTATGGATGTGTCATTGCAACCTTAAAGGTCCTCAATGATGTCACCATTGCACTTGATTCTAAGCAGTGTTGTGCTGCTATTTTTATTGACTTGCCTAAAGATACGGTAGACCATTCCATTCTTGTGGGCCGGCTAAGGAGTATTGGTGTCTCTGAGGGTCTTTGGCCTGGTTTGCTAACTATCTCTCTCAAAGAGTGCAGTGTATAAAGTCAGACAATCTGCTGTCTCAGCCACCGCCTGCAACCAAGGGATTACCCCAAGGCTCGATCCTAGGCCCCACACTCTTCTCAATTTAGATCAACAACATAGCTCAGGCAGTAGGAAGCTCTCTCATCCATTTATATGCAGATGATACAGTCTTATACTCAGCTACCCGGATGTTGTGTTAAATGCTCTACAACAAAGCTTTCTTAGTGTCCAACAAGCGTTTTCTACCCTTGTTCTGAACACCTCCAAAGCAATGGTCATGGGGTTTGGTAAAATGAATGCCCCTCTCCCCACAGGTGTGATTACTACCTCTGAGGGTTTAGAGCTTTAGACCTCATACAAGTACCTGGGAGTATGGCTAGACAGTACACTGTCCTTCTCTCAGCACATATCAAATCTGCAGGCTAAAGTTACATCTAGACTTGGTTTCCTCTATCTTAATCGCTCCTCTTTCACCCCAGATGCCAAACGAACCCTGGTTCAGATGACCATCTTACCCATGCTAGATTACGGAGACATCATTTAAAGATCGGCAGGTAAGGGAGCTCTCGAGTGGCTAGATGTTCTTTACTATTCGGCCATCAGATTTGCCATTAATGCTCCTTATAGGACACATCACTGCACTCTATACTCCTCTGTAAACTGGTCATTTCTGAGTACCCGTCACAAGTACCCGATCCACTGGTTGATGCATATTTATAAAACCCTCTTAGACCTCACTCCCCCCTATATGAGATATCTACTACAGCCCTCATCCTCCACATTCTGTTAAAGGTCCCCAAAGCACACACATCCCTGGGTCGCTCGTCTTTTCATCTCGCTGCAACAAACACTCAAACTGGACAGGTTTATCTCAATCTCTTCATTCAAAGACTCAATCATGGACACTTATACTGACAGTTGTGGCTGCTTTGCGTGATGTATTGTTGTCTCTACCTTCTTGCCCTTTGTGCTGTTGTCTGTGCGCAACCATGTTTGTACCATGTTTTGTGCTGCTACTATGTTGTTGTCGTCATGTTGTTGCTACCATTCTGTGTTGTTGTCCTAGGTCTTTCTTTATGTAGTGTTGTGTTGTCTCTCTTGTCTTAATGTGTGTTTTGTCCTATATTTCTGTTATTTAAAAAATAATAATAATACTTCCAGCCCCCGTCCCCGCAGGAGGTCTTTTGCCTTTTGGTAGGCCGTCATTGTAAATAATGTGTTCTTAACTGACTTGCATAGTACGTTTTTGGGCTATTTTGCTTCAACTGTTCCTGGGGCCCTTGTTAAGGTCAAGGGCATCAGGAACTTTACCTGTTCCTGGGGCCCTTGTTAAGGTCAAGGGCATCAGGAACTTTACCCGGTACCAGGACATTTTAGAGCAAAAAACCTGAGGCTAGAACTTAGATGCAAGTGGATCCCAGCAAGACAATGACCCCAATCACAAATCAAAATCCACAAAGAAATTGTTAATTGTTAATTGACAACGAAATAAACATTTTGAAATGGTCATCTGTCTCCGGACTTGAACCCCATTGAAAACCTGTGGTTTGAATTGAAGAGGGCAGTCCATAAACACAGATGAAGAATATCAAGGATCTCAAAATATTCTGTATGGAGGAATAATCTTAAAATTCATCCCAATGTTCTCCAATCTCATAAAACATTTTAGAAAATGGCTTAGCGCCATTATCCTTGCATGGTGAGGTATTGAAAACAGGGGCACCATTTTTTTTAACCTTTTTCCATACATGAGCAGAAGCTTAGAGGTCTTTAGTTCAGAGAAAAAAAGGTATGAGAAAAGTCAACAGCCACCTGTAAACAACATCTCTCTGAAATATTGTATTATCTAGTATCAAAAATTTGAATTTTCTAATGTTTCGAGCATACAATGTAGCTCAGTATTTGTATTATTCATTTGAAACCATTTTTTTGCTCTTCTTTATCAAGGCTGCCAATAATTTGGGTTTGTACCTTACTGTAGTTTACATTTTGAGAGTGGTATTAAGATCCAAAAAGTGCATTAAAACTTTTTGTGAAAATTAATATACGTTTTAAATAAACTTTTTGAAAGCTAATTTCTATGCTTTTAGTTTGAAAAACATTTGACAATATAAAATGGACTTCATTTTGTTAGCTTCCAAAGATTAGATTTTTTCCCTGTAAACAGAACCACAGAAAAGCAATGTCACACTAAAAATGTAATTAATTGACTTGAGGTCTATCTATACATAAACAGTAGAAAGCAGAGGGGCATACTACATAGTGGAATAGAGGATTTAACAAGATAACTTTGGTCAACCCTGAATTCAACTCGGGATAACCGTTTGTTATGCACGCCTCTAGGAAGAGGGAACAAAACACTCAGCTACAACTCAACTCCCCGTGGAGTGAAAGAGGTATGGGACTGTAGGTGCGAGTAAGGATGACAAAGGCTGAGAATTTACCATTTTACTAGTTTATTGCTTCCTTCACACGGTAAATTTGGGGAAATGGGGCTGAACGGAACCAAAGCAAAGCAAGTAAATATTAAAGCCCCCTCGCCTACCATACCTGCCTACCCACTACTTACCTATCTTAGCACCACCTGGTGCGCTAACCAAAATACAGGAGGTGGTCCGCGCAGGTCTTACCTAGTGTGTATAGACAGTAAATACTACGGGTTATGTATGCCCGCAGGCCTCTTGCCTAAGCACTCCCTAGGTGCCTTCCCCTTCCCCCTGGGAACAAATGAAACGGAACAATACAAACAGGGCATGTAAATAAACTCTCTGAACAACAAACTAACACAGAACATAACAATCAGCTCTTAACAACAACCAACACAGGACACACTAATCATCTCTCTCTCAGCAACAACCAACACAAGACATGCCAATCAGCTCTCATTAACAACCAACATATGATATAACCCTCAGCTCTCTCTCTTACAAAGGAACAATGGCTTTTATAGCATGAGAAGGAGTCTGTAATTGGATACAGCTGTTTCTGATGAGAGGGCGGGGTCAGCTCCAATCATCAATGGGGCCGAACAATAAGCTGCTTGGGGGAATTTCAGGAAGACATTGCTTGAAACACACACATACAAAACCACAACACAGAAACTGGGGAACGTAACACCGTTGATACTGTGGCTCACCTTTTAGCCAGGTATGTTTCTATGACAATGAATCCTAAAGTTCTTACAGTACCTGCTCTGGGGCAGGCTAACTCCAATGTATGCTAAATAAAGTTTCTGAGGATAGAGTTACATTTTTCAGCGGAACAATTGCACTAAATGTGACGGGATTCAGGAAGGTGGGCGTTTGATGCTAGTTCCCACTTCACAGGAGGGACGTTTTTAAAAAACTACATGCAAGTGATCTGTAAATATGAGTAAAAGGGTTACATTACGAGCCTAGATTACCAAAATAAAAAACTAAGCTATATAGGGAGGAAGAC
>NC_092159.1:56169623-56390915 GCF_045791955.1 Oncorhynchus clarkii lewisi | reverse complement strand
CTTATCATCATCACCATCATCATCAATATTACTACCACCCATATCCTATTCATCCACATCATCACCCTCATCGCCATCATTATCATCCTCAATCCTGCTGGAAATGGACTTTTCCTGACATCACGTTATATAGTATTTGTTTATGATCATGTTTTTGACTTGTGTACAGAAGACCTCAAACTGACCTGATGCAAAGTACAGCCAGTAGGTGTAACATGTTTCAGAGTATTCATACAACAACAAAAAGGAGACCCATAAAACCTCTACATTATTTACATATACATAACTTAAGTCTTTAGTTAACGCTTACGGACAGAATGGAACCATTTGACAAAGAAAATAAATACAAACAAGATAATAGATTATATTTTGTAAGGGGAACACAAAAAGCAAGCAAGGATCTTCGGTTACAAATTAAAAGCATATGGGTCACATCAATGCATCGCCCCTCACTGGCGCTGTTGGACCTCGAGACACTGAAAGAAAAGCTTAAAATGACTGGTACCCTATTGGGCTGTTTCACAAACCCATATTCAAGCATTCTCTTAGACTACAACACATTTTCAAAGGACGTTCAATTGCATTGCAGACACACCATTGAAAATGGAGTAAATCCAATCGTAGGCGAAATATAGGTCTATGTAACCACCCCTATAATTCACAACCAAAGTTAAAAGTATGCACATTTTAATATTCTGTGGTCCGCACAATGTTTGGAATCAGTCCAGCTGACTCAAGACTGTAATGTTGTAGTTTTTCTAGGTTTTGTCTTCCTAATTTCAGCACTAACCTAGCGTTGTATTCTGAGGTTGCAGCAGAACTGCTGCAATGGCACCTGGGAAAAAGAGTTGAGCACCATAGTGGGATGATTACATGGTTTATGTTTAGGGCCAGGAGTGTAAGGCCCAGATTTGTTCCTGGTCAGGTCACATGTTCATGTACGGTTACTGCAGCCCTGGAACTTTCTCTCCTTCCCTCCCTCTCTGATACACTCACTCCATCTCTCACTCTCCTCTTTCTGCCATGTCTTTCCATCCACCTGAACACTCACAAGAGGAACTCTGTTTTTCTACCATCTTCATAAATGATCACACACAAACCTTTCTGTATAATGGATGTCAGAGACAGTCGTTGTGTTAAATGTCTGCTCTTGGCTTACGCACTACTGTGTTTACATACATACATGCATATATACTGTGTAGATACACACACAAGTTAGCACACCCACTTCTAAATGCACTTTATGGTATATCTATAAACAGACATACATGCATGTGTATGTGAAAAATTGCAGTTTTGCTTTTCAAGTCGCCCAAATGCAGAAGACACCTAGAAAGCAGGGGTTGGAACCAGTTCAGGGAACAGAACAGAAAAATAAATACATGTTTTGAGGAACAGAAACAGAACCGTGTACAAAAGTGATCCCTAGTGTTCCGGAACATAACTGTTATTTTAAAATCTTGAGAACCAATGTACTTTTGAGTTCCAAAAATAAATAAATATAAAATTCTAGTATATAATATTCTGTAATTCGTTGTATAAGGCTAGTAATACCCTACACTCATTCTAATTCAAGACCTGTTATGATGTTTAGAGCTTCAAGCCAAGCCCCCTCCATGTCCACCCCTCTCTCTCTCTCTCACACTCTTGCTCCACCCATTAAATTTCAGTCGCATCTCACACCTGCACTTATGTGACTAAATAAAAATGTAAACAACAATCTAACCCGTTCCATAGCAAGTACAAAGTACAAAAATTGAGTACAAAAATTGTTGGAGTAAAAATTTTCTAAATGCATGTTGATTTCACAGGTTAAACATTTTATGAAAAGGATCTATATAAGCTGTTACTTTTTGATGGTTGGAACTGGTTCAGAACTTTATTTTCTGGTCGAAACACTGGAACGGAATGAAAAAAAATAGGGTTTCTGCTCGGAATGGAACGATTGGGAAATAATTTCTGCTCCAACCCCTGCTAGAAACACATGGACGTAATCAGAACGAATGTGGGGAACACAGGAGGGGGAGTAAAGAGATGTGTGGGGGAGTAAAGAGATGAGAGAGACAGAGAGAGAGAGAGAGAATGTGTGTTAATACATGTTAATACATCCCACTGGCTTCCCTCGGTAATCTGTAGTGTGGCTGAACCACACTGGTCCTATAGAGGGATGTCTCCCTGTGTTGGTCCTCTGCTTTAGTCCTGGGACGTCATGTCCCTGTAACTCCAGCCCCTGGTACTGCAGCCAGGGCTGGGGAAGTGTCCAGAATGGGGACGGGGGTTGTCTTCAAGACCGGAGACTGTCCTCGTTGTCTTCAAGACCGGGTGCGAGTTCTATCAGGGTCTGAAGGGTCAGATGGCTATCTTTGGTTGACCATCATCTCTCTAGTGACAAGTTGGGCTCTGGGGGTCCAGGGGGAGAGGGATAGTAGGGAGGGAACTTCATGAGTGGAGTCTGTCCGTGGGAGTGGAGGGAGGGATGGATGGGTGAGGGTGAGGGGTGAGGGAGGGGGAGTGTGGAAGGGGTGTTTAACTTCATGAGTAAGGTCTGTCTGGGGAAGAGGATTGGTGTGCTGAGGAAAGGGGGTTAGGGGTGTCCCAGTTTGGGATGTCCTGGGATGAGGGGTGTCCTGGGATGAGGGGTGTCCCTGCTCACTTCTTGTTGGCAATCCGTCTTTTCCTGGTGGCCAACATATCATAGAAGGGATCCCTGCTGATGCTCGCCCTGGAACAGCCAATCAAAACAAATATATAATAATACGCCAGGGGGAAACTTGAGCATCTTTGATATGGAAATGCGGCCACATTTCTACTAACCCCTGCCTTAACTAACTAGATGAAAAAAATAAAAGTTTGTTCGGTGACCTAGTTTTGTTTCCATGGTTTCTGAAGAAAACCTACCCACCCCCTTTTTTCTTATTTTCCTCAGCACTACGGTTCCATCTCTTTCAGAGATTCTGTGGAATGTCGTTCCCTGATTCCCTGTTCTAGAACCCTTCCAAGTGTTCTCATTCTATCACTCTCTCCTCTCTGCAGTTTTCCAAGTTTATAGGTTGGAGTGCAGGGCAAACAATAGTGCTCTAAATTATCGACACTCCAGCTCTCTTTTTCTGGGAGAGAAGGCACTCGGTACAAAGCGAAGTGAGTCACAGAGCCATTCTGGCTCCGGCACAGAGCGCAGTTTCAGTTTCACGGGTGTAAAATCCTGTTAGCACCAGCACAAAGCCAAAACCGGCTCAACCCCCCACTGCGGATTCTCCCTCTCTTACTCCCTTTACATTGTCCCCCATATACGACTATGTCTCTGAGCTATGGCAACAATTCCTCTCCTTTTTTTTTTAGCTTTTGGTTATTTACCGCAATCTAATTTCAGAAAAACAAAAGAAGAAACCCCGGGGCGCCTTTCTTTCTGGAAATAAATTCAACAGAGAATGTAATAGGATGAAGTATATCCATGAAAAGACATTGCGACACATTGAAATGGATATGAATGTGATACCAAATATTGACTTATTACAATGGAGCTACAGTATAGCAAATATATTGAGTTAGCCTACATAACATGTATTTCATACAGTTATATAAGAGCTTCATAGCCCAGTTCAGAATTTTCCAAACTCACACAGATGGTCCCCTAAAAGTAGTCTTAACTGTTTGTTTAAAGACTGTCCTAAATCGCGATTAAAGATAAGAGGATAAGGAGCGTGACTATACGACCATCCCTATTTTACTGAGGAAATGTGATTGACATTAAAGCCTTTTATCTTGGCTAAATCCTTATTGACTCCCTCTGGAGAAGATAACACACACACTGCATGGTAATGGTTAGCCTCTGTGGCAACAGGGGGGAAGCGCTGGGGCTTTAGCCCAGTTTTGAGCCTCCTTTCCTGGCCAGGCTAGCTGGGCTCGATCCCCATCCCCCGGGGTGCTTTAAGCGATAACTAATCCTTCCCGTATTTCCCCTGGGGGAGCTAACTAGCATTATAGCCTAGATAGTGAATGTGTTGGGGAGTGGTTTTGGGAAGCGAACTAGCATTGCAGCCTAGATTGTGAATATGGTGGGGAGTGGAGGGAAGCTAACTAGCATTGTAGCCTAAATAGTAAATGTGGTGGGGAGTGGAGGGAAGCTAACTAGCATTGTAGCCTAAATAGTAAATGTGGTGTTGAGTGGAGGGAAGCTAACTAGCATTGTAGCCTAAATAGTAAATGTGGTGGGGAGTGGAGGGAACCTAACTAGTATTGTAGCCTAAATAGTAAATGTGGTATGGAGTGGAGGGAAGCTAACTAGCACTGTAGCCTAAATAGTGCATGTGGTGGGGAGTGGAGGGAAGCTAACTAGCGTTGTAGCCTTCATAGTAAATATGGTGGGGAGTGGAGGGAAGCTAACTAGCATTGCAGCCTAAATAGTAAATGTGGTGGGGAGTGGAGGGAAGCTAACTAGCATTGTAGACTAGATTGTGAATGTGGTGGGTAGTTCCAGGAAGCTAACTAGCCTTGCAGCCTAAATAGTAAATGTGGCGGTCAGGAATCTTACTTGATGGACTTGATCCACTCCTCTTTCTCCTCAGTCGTGGGCGCCGATATCCTGTACACCGTGTGGTTGCCCTCGACGACCCGGCCGTCCGCCTCCGTCTTACACGCCTTGATCACCGAACCCTTGTGGTTGGGGTTGTAGAGCTCGAAGCAGTTCTGGGGGTTGCAAGGTAGTGGTGAAAGGGTGGTCCAACACTTTAGGAAACCCTAGTGTCTTTCCCCAGCAATCAGTTCTGATGGGTGAGGAGATGGTTGAGTTGAGTGGGTACTAGCATTGTAGCATAATCCCAACAGGGTGGAGGTGAAAGGGTGGTTGTATTGCCCAACAATTAGAGACTCTATCCTCAACTAGGTTACATGTTCCAGGTCAAATACATGGCTAAAAATATGAAAGACTATGTTGACTTTTGACCCCTGGTGATATCATGAGTTGGGCTTCTCCACTGGGTGAGTGGAACCTTGTGGATGAGGTTGACTACCAGTACCACCTAATATAATAGTGACATAATAAGGTTTCAGAAGGGATGTGATGCAGTATCATGAAGCACTCACTGGTTTCCTGGGTTCCTCCACCTCTCTGATACTGAGGTTCTCTAAGGGGATGATCCCACGAGGCTCCTTATCCTGGAGGAGAGAGAGAACAAGACATGATCTGTGACATTGTTTCATAGACTGGAAAACAACCTTCATTCCCCTCTGCTCTGCTCTCTCTAATATAACTAATGATGTTAGTGTCTGGCAGGCAGACAGTCTGGAGGACAGAGAGATAATGATATGATCCTCTAGGATAATACAAGGGTAGAGGACAGACTGCTGATAAAGCAGCTGGATCTCTGGATAGAGAGGCAAATGCTTTGATAAAAAGCTTCCAGTTATACTACCACATATAAACGCCTGTACAAACACAGGCAGCGTACTTGCCTACAATACTGCGCTCGCACACACACACACTTACTGTTGTGTACTCAAAGTAGTACAGGCAGTTGTCTGTCAGGATGAACCACCTTCTCTTCCAGGTCTTCACTCTTCCCCCTGAGACAGGAAATAGGAAGGGGAAACAGGAAGTGATGACACAATGGAATTAGTGACAGACTGACAGCCTCCACCATACTCTTCACAGTAGGAACAACAGGAGGAAGGCACTCCAACAAGACCAGAGCTGGAAAGTAGGCAAAGTAATGGCCGCCTTGACCACAATAACATGACAGCTCTAGTGTTATAAATCAGCCAAGATAAATAAATAAAGTTGCTGAGAGATTTGTCTCAAACAATGGCAGAAAATCTAGATACTGTACGTAAAGCATGTATACCAATGGCACAGGAGAAATAGAATATGAGTGAGAAAGAGAGAGAGAGAGACCTTACACTTCCTCTCAAACACCCCATCCTCCTCCTGTGGACCTAAGACACTGAAAGATCAAAGCCAATGAACTCTGCTGTTGGTACTTGGCACCACTGATTAAGAGGTGATGCAATTCCATCACAGGATTTGTTCAGCAACGTGATTGGTTAAACCATGTCTTCCAGTTACTGCATAGAGAATATTCAATGATTAAATGATCACTCACACAACTCCTGAATTATTGCTAACTTTGCTCATTCATTTTTTAAAGGCAACGGAATAAAATGCTATTGGCTCTCCAGAAGAAGGAAGGTACACACCACACTTGATATGAACCTAACTTGGCATCTAAAGCACCCTTGGAGGAATAACACACACGCACACAAATGCATTTGTAAGCACAAATGCACACACACACCAAACCCCCAAGCAAAGAGTTTTGTAGCATGGGTATACCAAAGCTGAGGGGTATAGAGGGGAGGCAACACACAGTTGAAATAGTTTTTAACAGTGTTCCCCCTCAGGCAACTACAGCCCAATACAGTGCAGCGTTCAGCTGAAATGAAACACACAGAGATGCAAGGCAGGGATGCTGAGAAGACTTCACTGTTGGAAGACAGCAATACATACACCAATACTGTGTTACTCTCTCTCACACACACACACACACACACACTTAGCCCT
The DNA here is from genome assembly GCF_045791955.1 of Oncorhynchus clarkii lewisi. Classification (NCBI taxonomy): domain Eukaryota; kingdom Metazoa; phylum Chordata; class Actinopteri; order Salmoniformes; family Salmonidae; genus Oncorhynchus; species Oncorhynchus clarkii. The sequence goes on along the minus strand of NC_092159.1, from coordinate 56,384,359 downwards.
CAGCACTGGCAGTGGTATTCACATAAAACGATACTAAATACAGCTGTTTATGAGTGGAGCGGCATTCAAGACTTTCAAATGCATGTTTTTCTTTCCACACAGTCACATTTCAGCGCTACGCCGATTTTCTGTGTATTAGTTGGGTAAACTTGTACATGCCACACAAAAAGCATAGAAATAGGCAGATATATAAAGAGAAAAGTAAGCCCCGATCCAATTTTATACTTTTGAGTTACAAATCAAATCAAAGTTTATTTGTCACGTGTGCCAAATACAACAGGTGTAGAACTTACAGTGAAATGCTCACTTACAGGCTCTAACCAACAGTGCACTTTTTAAAAAGTATTAGGTGAACAATAGGTAAGTAAAGAAATAAAAACAACAGTAAAAAGACAGTGAAAAATAACAGTAGCGAGGCTACAACAGTAGCGAGGCTATAACAGTAGCGAGGCTATAACAGTAGCGAGGCTATATACAGTAGCGAGGCTATAACAGTAGCGAGGCTATAACAGTAGCGAGGCTATAACAGTAGCGAGGCTATAACAGTAGCGAGGCTATAACAGTAGCGAGGCTATAACAGTAGCGAGGCTATATACAGTAGCGAGGCTATAACAGTAGCGAGGCTATATACAGTAGCAAGGCTATATACAGTGGCGAGGCTATATACAGTAGCGAGGCTATACCAGTAGCGAGGCTATAACAGTAGCGAGGCTATAACAGTAGCAAGGCTATAAAAGTAGCGAGGCTATAACAGTAGCGAGTCTATATACAGTAGCGAGGCTATAACAGTAGCGAGGCTATAACAGTAGCAAGGCTATAAAAGTAGCAAGGCTATAAAAGTAGCAAGGCTATAACAGTAGCGAGTCTATATCTATATACAGTAGCGAGGCTATAACAGTAGCGAGGCTATAACAGTAGCGAGGCTATATACAGTAGCGAGGCTATATACAGTAGCGAGGCTATAACAGTAGCGAGGCTATATATAGTAGCAAGGCTATATACAGTGGCGAGGCTATAACAGTAGCGAGGCTATAACAGTAGCGAGGCTATATACAGTAGCGAGGCTATAACAGTAGCGAGGCTATATATAGTAGCGAGGCTATATACAGTGGCGAGGCTATAACAGTAGCGAGGCTATATACAGTAGCGAGGCTATATACAGTAGCAAGGCTATATACAGTAGCGAGGCTATATACAGTAGCGAGGCTATAACAGTAGCGAGGCTATAACAGTAGCGAGGCTATATACAGTAGCGAGGCTATATACAGTAGCGAGGCTATATACAGTAGCGAAGCTATAACCAGTAGCGAGGCTATAACAGTAGCGAGGCTATAACAGAAACGATAACGAGGCTATAACAGTAGCGAGGCTATAACAGTAACGAGGCTATAACAGTAGCGAGGCTATAACAGTAGCGAGGCTATAACAGTAACGAGGCTATAACAGTAGCGAGGCTATAACAGTAGCGAGGCTATAACAGTAGCGAGGCTATAACTGTAGCGAGGCTATAACTGTAACGAGGCTATAACAGTAGCGAGGCTATAACAGTAGCGAGGCTATGTACAGGCACCGGTTAGTCAGGCTGATTGAGGTAGTATGTACATGTAGATATGGTTAAAGTGACTATGCATATATGATAAACAGAGAGTAGTAGCAGCGTAAAAGAGGGGTTGGCAGGTGGTGGGTGGCGGGACACAATGCAGATAGCCCAGTTAGTGTGTGGGGGCACTGGTTGGTCGGGCCAATTGAAGTAGTATGTACATTAACGTATAGTTAAAGTGACTATGCATATATGATAAACAGAGAGTAGTAGCAGCGTAAAAGAGGGGTTGGGGGGGGCACACAATGCAAATAGTCCAGGTAGCCATTTGATTACCTGTTCAGGAGTCTCATGGCTTGGGGGTAAAACTGTTGAGAAGCCTTTTTGTCCTAGACTTGGCACTCCGGTACCGCTTGCCATGCGGTAGTAGAGAGAACAGTCTATGACTGGGGTGGCTGGGGTCTTTGACAATTTTTAGGGCCTTCCTTTGACACCACCTGGTGTAAAGATCCTGGATGGCAGGCAGCTTAGCCCCAGTGATGTACTGGGCCGTACGCACTACCCTCTGTAGTGCCTTCGGTCGGAGGCAGAGCAATTGCCGTACCAGTCAGCATGCTCTCGATGTTGCAGCTGTAAAACCTTTTGAGCATCTGAGGACCCATGCCACATCTTTTTAGTTTCCTGAGGGGGAATAGGCTTTGTCGTGCCCTCTTCACGACTGTCTTGGTGTGCTTGGACAATATTAGTTTGTTGGTGATGTGGACACCAAGGAACTTGAAGCTCTCATCCTGCTCCATTACAGCCCCGTCGGTGAGAATGGGGGCGTGCTCTGGCCTCCTTTTCCTGTAGTCCACAATCATCTCCTTAGTCTTGGTTACGTTGAGGGATAGGTTGTTATTCTGGCACCACACGACCAGATCTCTGATCTCCTTCCCTATAAGGCTGTCTCGTCATTAATCAGGCCTACCACTGTTGTGTCATCTGCAAACTTAATGATGGTGTTGGAGTTGTGCCTGGCCATGCAGTCGTGGGTGAACAGGGAGTACAGGAGGGGACTGAGCACGCACCCCTGAGGGGCTCCTGTGTAGAGGATCAGCGTGGCAGATGTGTTGCTACCTACCCTCACCACCTGGGGGCGGCCCGCCAGGAAGTCCAGGTTCCAGACACAGAGATGGGATAATGGTTTTGATGTGAGCCATGACCAGCCTTTCAAAGTGATGGTTGTCTTTTGCACCTCCATTCTATCCATTATATTTCTACAATTGATAGTTATTAATCCACAGCTGAGAATATCTGGAATGATCCTGTTTTCCATTTGTTGTTTTTCTTGCCCTCCAGGTGAGACATGTCATAGGATGTGGTGTGGCAGGCTGACTGTGCATCCTGTGGTTTCCTGGGTGTGTGTGAGTGGGATTTGTCCTAACAACGTTCTTGTGGGAGAGCTTTGTCCCAACATTCCTACAGGGCTCATCACTGACCATCCCTTAGGGCAGTAGTGTCCATGGAAAAACACATGTTTGTAAAGCACACTAAGTACTACCAGAGAGTTTTTAGCACCATCTTCGGTCTTATTCATTTCATTGAATCTCTCATTTCCTTTCTGTCTTTTAGTCGATAAATCCATGCTAAAAAGTCATTAATCATATACACGCTGTTTTCATAGACTTTTCTGGGGAGTTTTGCCTGGCATATTTACATGAGGTAAAATGCTTAAAATCCTTTCTCTTAATTTCCACAGTGTACATAGTGATCCTCTCTAAAAGAGACTAATTCATTTAGCCTTCAGGGTTTATTTGTACTGGGCCAAATTAGAATTATTGCAGAGAAAAGTCCAGTTGTAAACTGCCTGGGGAGAGAAAGCACTATAATATAATCATTCACAGGTCTTAAGGCACACTGGGACTATTTGCAAACATATATACTGGGTTTGATGAGGCTGCAGAGACGTTACATAGAGCCAGTGGAATGTGCAGCATGTCTGAGCCAGTGTGTGTGTGTGTGTGACAAGGCTTGGCCCACATGCACGGAGTTGGCCTTTAACCCTAACAAGTCATAATAAGGCAGTTGGATGGCAGCGTTACAACAGCTGTTGAAACAGGGACCTGTCCAAAACACTCCATGTCAGGGACTGGAGGACGCAATAAAAACAGGAAATGAAAAGTGGGTTGAGATGGAGGTAATGGGAGAAGGGAATGAAAAGAGAGATGGAGGGATGGAGGTTAGGGACAGAGAGGTGAGAGGTCAGAGAGAATAAGCACAACAGAAAATAATGTGTATGCAACCTTACAGCCGACAAACCAGAAAACCCCAAATACATTTCTAAAGATATCACACCAAGATAATGTTGGTGAGGAGGAAGAGGAGACAAGGGATGACAATCAAAAACCCATGTAAACAAATAAAACAAAAACATGGGAGAGAAACAATAGAGAAAAATGTGATAAGAAGGTTCAAATGTGGGAAACTGCACTACTATATTTAGGAAGGCGAGAGCTCTGTATAATATAAATAAATTAAATGATTGTCTTTGAGTGTTGCTATGACACCCGTCAGTTCCACAGCCCCCGGTTATTTTGTGATCACTGCATTGTGGGAGAGCTGATGATGACCGCTCCCTCAATTAATGCTGCAACCATGGTAACAGGTCAGCTTGACTGTGTGTAGAGAGACATTGCTACCTGTCTCTGGGTCTTACAGTGTTATGTAACTAACAGTTGTGACCTCAAATGCACCTTATCATGGTGATTTACCATGGTGATTCTTTCAACTTTAACATACAACCATTTACATAAAATCCTGCTCGAATATCCTTTAAACTGGCCAAAGATTGTGAAATATTTATTCCTGAATCTTCAACATCCTGAAAACCTTGAATCTGGAGGTTTAAAATAGACAACACTACAGATAACAGCCCACTGTGTGAGAACTCTGAACACTGAACCTTTTTGACGTGAGTCATGCAGCAAAACACATTGCTTGAGAGACTGCAACATTACAGTCTACAGCAGAATCTGGATCTTAGCTGCACGGGTCAGCCAGTGAAACACTGTACTGGTTCATAGCAAGAGAATGGTGTAAGAGGAACCAAAAACCATGCATAGCAATAGCATAGCACTTAGAATGAATCTCCAATACATTGCTTCATTGTAAGTAGTATGCTAATGGAGCCATTGGAACAGAGAGGTGGGTGTGATGCAGGCATTCTTAGTAAGGGACTGCATTCTCATCTCTACTAACCCAGTTTGAGCAGCCATCCCTCTCTGTCTGGGTTGAAGAACGTGTGAGTTAGGTCGTTCCCATCATCCTCTGGGATCTTAAAGGGTTCACTCTTAATGCTCTCATAGAGATTCTGGAGAGGAGAGAGAGGGATGAGGAGGGAGTGATGGAGAGAGAGAAGGAGAGAGAGGGATGAGGAGGGAGTGATGGAGAGAAGGAGAGAGAGGGATGAGGAGGGAGTGATGGAGAGAAGGAGAGAGAGGGATGAGGAGGGAGTGATGGAGAGAGAGAAGGAGAGAGAGAGGGACGAGGAGGGATCAATGGAGAGAGGAAAGAGAGAGGGATGAGGAGGGAGCAATGGAGAGGGGAAAGAGAGAGGGATGAGGATGGAGTATTGGTATTGGAGAGAGAGAAGGATGAGGAGGGAGTGATAGAGAGAAGGATGAGGAGGGAGTGATGAGGAGGGAGTGAGAGAGAGAGAGAGAGACAGAGAGAGAGAGAGAGAGAGAGATGGTGATGGGGGAAAGGCGGTGAAAGCATTAGTGTTAAACTCCTACCACTTGAACAGCCACTTCCTGCATCTTCTAACAGCCATCCCAGTCCATAACTAAATCAACAGTGCATAAAACATGACAGAACAAGATTCTATGAAGGACTTGTTAGAAAAGGAAAGTGTTGGAGGGTGTGCTCATTCATAGGGGCTGAAACTGGGTGTTAAATACTTGGGACACTTTTGACAATCTGAGTTACAACTTTGAGAACTGTTGGGAGAGAAAGGAACAACAAGCCAACTGCAAGAAGTGTTATGTGTGTGCCCTTTGAACTGTGGTTGAGCTGAAGGCTGTGTGATTATCTCTCTGAGCTTGTTAGATAATAATGTTCATCATTAGCATTACTGGCCTGAAAGAACAGCACATTAGATGAGCTAGCATTTTGCTACAGTATCACCCTTGATAGAAGAGAGTAAAGCTTCTACGTGACGTGGGAGAAACACAAACACACACTCATCAACCATATCCAACCCCCCCCCCCCCCCCACTCCACACACCAAACACACACTCATCAACCATATCCAACCCCCCCCCCCCCCCCCCCCACTCCACACACCAAACACACACTCATCAACCATATCCAACCCCCCCCCCACTCCACACACCACACACACACTCATCAACCATATCCAACCCCCCCCCCCCCCCCACTCCACACACCAAACACACACTCATCAACCATTCCACACACACACTCATCAACCCCCCCCCCCCACTCCACACACCAAACACACACTCATCAACCATATCCAACCCCCCTCCCCCCACTCCACACACCAAACACACACTCAACCATATCCACCCCCCCCCCCCCCCCACACTCCACACACCAAATACACACTCATCAACCATATCCAACCCCCCCCCCCCCCCCCCCACTCCACACACCAAATACACACTCAACCATATCCAACCCCCCCCCCCCCCCCCCCCCCACTCCACACACCAAACACACACTCATCAACCATATCCAACCCCCCCCCCCACTCCACACACACACTCATCAACCATATCCACACACCACTCCACACACCAAATACACACTCATCAACCATATCCAACCACCCCCCCCCCCCACTCCACACACCAAACACACACTCATCAACCATATCCAACCCCCCCCCCACTCCACACATCCATCAACCATATCCAACCCCCCCCCCACTCCACACACCAAACACACACTCATCAACCATATCCAACCCCCCCCACTCCACACACCAAACACACACTCAACCATATCCAACCCCCCCCACTCCACACACCAAACACACACTCAACCATATCCAACCCCCCCCACTCCACACACCAAACACACACTTATCAACCATATCCAACCCCCCCCCCACCCCCACTCCACACACCAAACACACACTCATCAACCATATCCAACCCCCACTCCACACACCAAACACACACTCATCAACCATATCCAACCCCCCCACTCCACACATCAAACACACACTCTCACCCTGAGTAGGTCCTCTGGCAGGTCTCCTCCCTCGTTGATGCCTCTGTTCATGGAGATGAATCTCTCTACGGGGGGCTTGTCTCTGACGTTGGGGTTGTGGAGGCTGGTATTCAACATGATGATGGCGAAGGACAGGACATAACATGTGTCTGGGGAGGACAGCAGGGATAGGTGGTGTGAAGTGTGTGTTTGGGGGGGTTGAGTGTGTGTGTGTGTGTGTGTGTGTGTGTGTGTGTGTGTGTGTGTGTGTGTGTGCACCGCTATGACTTTGCGATCATGACTCTACCACCCACTTCCCCCACCACCCCACTCTGTTCTATAACCCCTGGCCGTTTTAACCTGGTGTGTGTCAGGGCACCAGTCCCCAGGGGGATGCAGCAGAAGCAGCTATAACTAAGTCAGCGTGTCACCACTGCAACACATCCATATTCATGAGGCCAAGACCACATATCAACCCACCACTGGTTACTGGGACAGGGGACACAACACTGCAGATAGAACATAGAGCTGACATGACACAATATCATATACGTCCTAGACAATACATTTCTCTACAGAGACAACGTGTGGCCTGAGCGTGCCTCACTAGTCACTAATGACCCTCTGTTATTGACCAGTGATCAAAGTCCTTATTAGAGGAGCCATGCAAGTAGTGATGACACAGCAACAATGAACCGCAAGTCTGTCAGCAACAAAGTGCATTAAGTCATCGGACAGAGAGTCAAGTACCGACTGATAGTGAGTGATTCTAGAAATGTGAGTGTACCGGTATTTGGGTTTTTAATCGTTATAGCAATTCAAGACTTCCTTTTTCACAAACTGACGCATTGATCTAAGGCAGGGGTGGTCTGGCGCTGCTCTTTATGACAGGGTCTGTCCATCGTGTGTGTGTGTGTGTGTGTGTGTGTGTGTGTGTGTGTGTGTGTGTGTGTGTGTGTGTGTGTGTGTGTGTGTGTGTGTGTGTGTACCTGTGGATTGGAAGACACCGGGGTTGCAGGAGCAGTACCGCGAAGCGAAGGCCTCCATCATACGATCGATCTTCTGAGCCTCACCAGGCAGTCTGAAACTCCACAGAAACTGTCTACACTAGCAGAGAGAAAGATAGAGAGAGAGAGCGAGAGAGAGAGGATAGAACACAGGAAAAACAAATGAGAAAGAAAACAGAGGCTCCAAAAGTGTATTGAAAGCAGCAGGACATCATTATAAAGTGTATTGAAAGCAGCAGGACATCATTATAAAGTGTATTGAAAGCAGCAGGACATCATTATAAAGTGTATTGAAAGCAGGACATCATTATAAAGTGTATTGAAAGCAGCAGGACATCATTATAAAGTGTATTGAAAGCAGCAGGACATCATTATAAAGTGTATTGAAAGCAGCAGGACATCATTAGAAAGTGTCTTGAAAGCAGGACATCTTTATAAAGTGTATTGAAAGCAGCAGGACATCATTATAAAGTGTATTGAAAGCAGCAGGACATCATTATAAAGTGTATTGAAAGCAGCAGGACATCATTATAAAGTGTATTGAAAGCAGCAGGACATCATTATAAAGTGTATTGAAAGCAGCAAGACATCATTATAAAGTGTATTGAAAGCAGCAGGACATCATTATAAAGTGTCTTGAAAGCAGCAGGACATCATTAGAAAGTGTCTTGAAAGCAGGACATCATTATAAAGTGTATTGAAAGCAGGACATCATTATAAAGTGTATTGAAAGCAGCAGGACATCATTATAAAGTGTCTTGAAAGCAGCAGGACATCATTATAAAGTGTATTGAAAGCAGCAGGACATCATTATAAAGTGTATTGAAAGCAGCAGGACATCATTATAAAGTGTATTGAAAGCAGCAGGACATCATTATAAAGTGTATTGAAAGCAGCAGGACATAATTATAAAGTGTATTGAAAGCAGCAGGACATCATTATAAAGTGTATTGAAAGCAGCAGGACATCATTATAAAGTGTATTGAAAGCAGCAGGACATCATTATAAAGTGTATTGAAAGCAGCAGGACATCATTATAAAGTGTATTGAAAGCAGCAGGACATCATTATAAAGTGTATTGAAAGCAGGACATCATTATAAAGTGTATTGAAAGCAGGACATCATTATAAAGTGTATTGAAAGCAGCAGGAACTCATTATAAAGTGTATTGAAAGCAGCAGGACATCATTATAAAGTGTATTGAAAGCAGCAGGACATCATTATAAAGTGTATTGAAAGCAGCAGGACATCATTATAACGTGTCTTGAAAGCAGCAGGACATCATTATAAAGTGTCTTGAAAGCAGGACATCTTTATAAAGTGTATTGAAAGCAGCAGGACATCATTAGAAAGTGTATTGAAAGCAGCAGGACATCATTATAAAGTGTATTGAAAGCAGGACATCATTATACAGTGTATTGAAAGCAGCAGGACATCATTATAAAGTGTATTGAAAGCAGCAGGACATCATTATAAAGTGTATTGAAAGCAGCAGGACATCATTATAAAGTGTATTGAAAGCAGCAGGACATCATTATAAAGTGTATTGAAAGCAGCAGGACATCATTATAAAGTGTATTGAAAGCAGCAGGACATCATTATAAAGTGTATTGAAAGCAGCAGGACATCATTATAAAGTGTATTGAAAGCAGCAGGACATCATTATAAAGTGTATTGAAAGCAGCAGGTGTATTGAAAGCAGCAGGACATCATTATAAAGTGTATTGAAAGCAGCAGGACATCATTATAAAGTGTATTGAAAGCAGCAGGACATCATTATAAAGTGTATTGAAAGCAGCAGGACATCATTATAAAGTGTATTGAAAGCAGCAGGACATCATTATAAAGTGTATTGAAAGCAGCAGGACATCATTATAAAGTGTATTGAAAGCAGCAGGACATCATTATAAAGTGTATTGAAAGCAGCAGGACATCATTATAAAGTGTATTGAAAGCAGCAGGTGTATTGAAAGCAGCAGGACATCATTATAAAGTGTATTGAAAGCAGCAGGACATCATTATAAAGTGTATTGAAAGCAGCAGGACATCATTATAAAGTGTATTGAAAGCAGCAGGACATCATTATAAAGTGTATTGAAAAGCAGGACATCATTATAAAGTGTATTGTATTGAAAGCAGCAGGACATCATTATAAAGTGTATTGAAAGCAGCAGGAACTCATTATAAAGTGTATTGAAAGCAGCAGGACATCATTATAAAGTGTATTGAAAGCAGCAGGACATCATTATAAAGTGTATTGAAAGCAGCAGGACATCATTATAACGTGTCTTGAAAGCAGCAGGACATCATTATAAAGTGTCTTGTATTGAAAGCAGCAGGACATCATTATAAAGTGTATTGAAAGCAGCAGGACATCATTATAAAGTGTATTGAAAGCAGCAGGACATCATTATAAAGTGTATTGAAAGCAGGACATCATTATACAGTGTATTGAAAGCAGCAGGACATCATTATAAAGTGTATTGAAAGCAGCAGGACATCATTATAAAGTGTATTGAAAGCAGCAGGACATCATTATAAAGTGTATTGAAAGCAGCAGGACATCATTATAAAGTGTATTGAAAGCAGCAGGACATCATTATAAAGTGTATTGAAAGCAGCAGGACATAATTATAAAGTGTATTGAAAGCAGCAGGACATCATTATAAAGTGTATTGAAAGCAGCAGGACATCATTATAAAGTGTATTGAAAGCAGCAGGACATCATTATAAAAAGCAGCAGGACATCATTATAAAGTGTATTGAAAGCAGCAGGACATCATTATAAAGTGTATTGAAAGCAGCAGGACATCATTATAAAGTGTATTGAAAGCAGCAGGACATCATTATAAAGGGTATTGAAAGCAGCAGGACATCATTATAAAGTGTATTGAAAGCAGCAGGACATCATTATAAAGTGTATTGAAAGCAGCAGGACATCATTATAAAGTGTATTGAAAGCAGCAGGACATCATTATAAAGTGTATTGAAAGCAGGACATCATTATAAAGTGTATTGAAAGCAGCAGGACATCATTATAAAGTGTATTGAAAGCAGCAGGACATCATTATAAAGTGTATTGAAAGCAGCAGGACATCATTATAAAGTGTATTGAAAGCAGCAGGACATCATTATAAAGTGTATTGAAAGCAGCAGGACATCATTATAAAGTGTATTGAAAGCAGCAGGACATCATTATAAAGTGTATTGAAAGCAGCAGGACATCATTATAAAGTATATTGAAAGCAGCAGGACATCATTATAAAGTGTATTGAAAGCAGCAGGACATCATTATAAAGTGTATTGAAAGCAGCAGGACATCATTATAAAGTGTATTGAAAGCAGCAGGACATCATTATAAAGTGTATTGAAAGCAGCAGGACATCATTATAAAGTGTCATGAAAGCAGGACATCATTATAAAGTGTATTGAAAGCAGCAGGACATCATTATAAAGTGTATTGAAAGCAGCAGGACATCATTATAAAGTGTATTGAAAGCAGGACATCATTATAAAGTGTATTGAAAGCAGCAGGACATCATTATAAAGGGTATTGAAAGCAGCAGGACATCATTATAAAGTGTATTGAAAGCAGGACGACATCATTATAAAGTGTATTGAAAGCAGGACATCATTATAAAGTGTATTGAAAGCAGCAGGACATCATTATAAAGTGTATTGAAAGCAGCAGGACATCATTATAAAGTGTATTGAAAGCAGCAGGACATCATTATAAAGGGTATTGAAAGCAGCAGGACATCATTATAAAGTGTATTGAAAGCAGGACATCATTATAAAGTGTATTGAAAGCAGGACATCATTATAAAGTGTATTGAAAGCAGCAGGACATCATTATAAAGTGTATTGAAAGCAGCAGGACATCATTATAAAGTGTCAGTGTATTGAAAGCAGCAGGACATCATTATAAAGTGTATTGAAAGCAGCAGGACATCATTATAAAGTGTATTGAAAGCAGCAGGACATCATTATAAAGTGTATTGAAAGCAGCAGGACATCATTATAAAGTGTATTGAAAGCAGCAGGACATCATTAGAAAGTGTCTTGAAAGCAGGACATCTTTATAAAGTGTCTTGAAAGCAGGACATCTTTATAAAGTGTATTGAAAGCAGCAGGACATCATTATAAAGTGTATTGAAAGCAGCAGGACATCATTATAAAGTGTATTGAAAGCAGCAGGACATCATTATAAAGTGTATTGAAAGCAGCAGGACATCATTATAAAGTGTATTGAAAGCAGCAGGACATAATTATAAACTGTATTGAAAGCAGCAGGACATCATTATAAAGTGTATTGAAAGCAGCAGGACATCATTATAAGTGTATTGAAAGCAGCAGGACATCATTATAAAGTGTATTGAAAGCAGCAGGACATCATTATAAAGTGTATTGAAAGCAGCAGGACATCATTATAAAGTGTATTGAAAGCAGCAGGACATCATTATAAAGTGTATTGAAAGCAGCAGGACATCATTATAAAGTGTATTGAAAGCAGCAGGACATCATTATAAAGTGTCATGAAAGCAGGACATCATTATAAAGTGTATTGAAAGCAGCAGGACATCATTATAAAGTGTATTGAAAGCAGCAGGACATCATTATAAAGTGTATTGAAAGCAGGACATCATTATAAAGTGTATTGAAAGCAGCAGGACATCATTATAAAGGGTATTGAAAGCAGCAGGACATCATTATAAAGTGTATTGAAAGCAGGACGACATCATTATAAAGTGTATTGAAAGCAGGACATCATTATAAAGTGTATTGAAAGCAGCAGGACATCATTATAAAGTGTATTGAAAGCAGCAGGACATCATTATAAAGTGTATTGAAAGCAGCAGGACATCATTATAAAGGGTATTGAAAGCAGCAGGACATCATTATAAAGTGTATTGAAAGCAGGACATCATTATAAAGTGTATTGAAAGCAGGACATCATTATAAAGTGTATTGAAAGCAGCAGGACATCATTATAAAGTGTATTGAAAGCAGCAGGACATCATTATAAAGTGTCTTGAAAGCAGCAGGACATCATTATAAAGTGTATTGAAAGCAGCAGGACATCATTATAAAGTGTATTGAAAGCAGCAGGACATCATTATAAAGTGTATTGAAAGCAGCAGGACATCATTATAAAGTGTATTGAAAGCAGCAGGACATCATTATAAAGTGTATTGAAAGCAGCAGGACATCATTAGAAAGTGTCTTGAAAGCAGGACATCTTTATAAAGTGTCTTGAAAGCAGGACATCTTTATAAAGTGTATTGAAAGCAGCAGGACATCATTATAAAGTGTATTGAAAGCAGCAGGACATCATTATAAAGTGTATTGAAAGCAGCAGGACATCATTATAAAGTGTATTGAAAGCAGCAGGACATCATTATAAAGTGTATTGAAAGCAGCAGGACATCATTATAAAGTGTATTGAAAGCAGCAGGACATCATTATAAAGTGTATTGAAAGCAGCAGGACATCATTATAAAGTGTATTGAAAGCAGCAGGACATCATTATAAAGTGTATTGAAAGCAGCAGGACATCATTATAAAGTGTATTGAAAGCAGCAGGACATCATTATAAAGTGTATTGAAAGCAGCAGGACATCATTATAAAGTGTATTGAAAGCAGCAGGACATCATTATAAAGTGTATTGAAAGCAGCAAGACATCATTATAAAGTGTATTGAAAGCAGCAGGACATCATTATAAAGTGTCTTGAAAGCAGGACATCATTATAAAGTGTATTGAAAGCAGCAGGACATCATTATAAAGTGTATTGAAAGCAGCAGGACATCATTATAAAGTGTATTGAAAGCAGCAGGACATCATTATAAAGTGTATTGAAAGCAGCAGGACATCATTATAAAGTGTATTGAAAGCAGCAGGACATCATTATAAAGTGTATTGAAAGCAGCAGGACATCATTATAAAGTGTATTGAAAGCAGCAGGACATCATTATAAAGTGTATTGAAAGCAGCAGGACATCATTATAAAGTGTATTGAAAGCAGCAGGACATCATTATAAAGTGTATTGAAAGCAGCAGGACATCATTATAAAGTGTATTGAAAGCAGCAGGACATCATTATAAAGTGTATTGAAAGCAGCAGGACATCATTATAAAGTGTATTGAAAGCAGCAGGACATCATTATAAAGTGTATTGAAAGCAGCAGGACATCATTATAAAGTGTATTGAAAGCAGCAGGACATCATTATAAAGTGTATTGAAAGCAGCAGGACATCATTATAAAGTGTATTGAAAGCAGCAGGACATCATTATAAAGTGTATTGAAAGCAGCAGGACATCATTATAAAGTGTATTGAAAGCAGCAGGACATCATTATAAAGTGTCTTGAAAGCAGGACATCTTTATAAAGTGTATTGAAAGCAGCAGGACATCATTATAAAGTGTATTGAAAGCAGCAGGACATCATTATAAAGTGTATTGAAAGCAGCAGGACATCATTATAAAGTGTATTGAAAGCAGCAGGACATCATTATAAAGTGTATTGAAAGCAGCAGGACATCATTATAAAGTGTATTGAAAGCAGCAGGACATCATTATAAAGTGTATTGAAAGCAGCAGGACATCATTATAAAGTGTATTGAAAGCAGCAGGACATCATTATAAAGTGTATTGAAAGCAGCAGGACATCATTATAAAGGACATCATTATAAAGTGTATTGAAAGCAGCAGGACATCATTATAAAGTGTATTGAAAGCAGCAGGACATCATTATAAAGTGTATTGAAAGCAGCAGGACATCATTATAAAGTGTATTGAAAGCAGCAGGACATCATTATAAAGTGTATTGAAAGCAGCAGGACATCATTATAAAGTGTATTGAAAGCAGCAGGACATCATTATAAAGTGTATTGAAAGCAGCAGGACATCATTATAAAGTGTATTGAAAGCAGCAGGACATCATTATAAAGTGTATTGAAAGCAGCAGGACATCATTATAAAGTGTATTGAAAGCAGCAGGACATCATTATAAAGTGTATTGAAAGCAGCAGGACATCATTATAAAGTGTATTGAAAGCAAGGACATCATTATAAAGTGTATTGAAAGCAGGACATCATTATAAAGTGTATTGAAAGCAGGACATCATTATAAAGTGTATTGAAAGCAGCAGGAACTCATTATAAAGTGTATTGAAAGCAGCAGGACATCATTATAAAGTGTATTGAAAGCAGCAGGACATCATTATAAAGTGTATTGAAAGCAGCAGGACATCATTATAACGTGTCTTGAAAGCAGCAGGACATCATTATAAAGTGTCTTGAAAGCAGGACATCTTTATAAAGTGTATTGAAAGCAGCAGGACATCATTAGAAAGTGTATTGAAAGCAGCAGGACATCATTATAAAGTGTATTGAAAGCAGGACATCATTATACAGTGTATTGAAAGCAGCAGGACATCATTATAAAGTGTATTGAAAGCAGCAGGACATCATTATAAAGTGTATTGAAAGCAGCAGGACATCATTATAAAGTGTATTGAAAGCAGCAGGACATCATTATAAAGGGTATTGAAAGCAGCAGGACATCATTATAAAGTGTATTGAAAGCAGCAGGACATCATTATAAAGTGTATTGAAAGCAGCAGGACATCATTATAAAGTGTATTGAAAGCAGCAGGACATCATTATAAAGTGTATTGAAAGCAGCAGGACATCTTTATAAAGTGTATTGAAAGCAGGACATCATTATAAAGTGTATTGAAAGCAGGACATCATTATAAAGTGTCTTGAAAGCAGGACATCATTATAAAGTGTATTGAAAGCAGCAGGACATCATTATAAAGTGTCTTGAAAGCAGCAGGACATCATTGAAAGCAGCAGAAAGTGTCTTGAAAGCAGGACATCATTATAAAGTGTATTGAAAGCAGCAGGACATCATTATAAAGTGTATTGAAAGCAGCAGGACATCATTATAAAGTGTATTGAAAGCAGCAGGACATCATTATAAAGTGTATTGAAAGCAGCAGGACATCTTTATAAAGTGTCTTGAAAGCAGCAGGACATCATTATAAAGTGTATTGAAAGCAGGACATCTTTATAAAGTGTATTGAAAGCAGCAGGACATCATTATAAAGTGTATTGAAAGCAGGACATCTTTATAAAGTGTCTTGAAAGCAGCAGGACATCATTATAAAGTGTATTGAAAGCAGGACATCATTATAAAGTGTATTGAAAGCAGCAGGACATCATTATAAAGTGTATTGAAAGCAGGACATCATTATAAAGTGTCTTGAAAGCAGGACATCATTATAAAGTGTATTGAAAGCAGGACATCATTATAAAGTGTCTTGAAAGCAGGACATCATTATAAAGTGTATTGAAAGCAGCAGGACATCATTATAAAGTGTCTTGAAAGCAGCAGGACATCATTAGAAAGTGTCTTGAAAGCAGGACATCATTATAAAGTGTATTGAAAGCAGGACATCATTATAAAGTGTATTGAAAGCAGCAGGACATCATTATAAAGTGTATTGAAAGCAGCAGGACATCATTATAAAGTGTATTGAAAGCAGCAGGACATCATTATAAAGTGTATTGAAAGCAGCAGGACATCATTATAAAGTGTATTGAAAGCAGCAGGACATCATTATAAAGTGTATTGAAAGCAGCAGGACATCATTATAAAGTGTATTGAAAGCAGCAGGACATCATTATAAAGTGTATTGAAAGCAGCAGGACATCTTTATAAAGTGTATTGAAAGCAGGACATCATTATAAAGTGTATTGAAAGCAGGACATCATTATAAAGTGTCTTGAAAGCAGGACATCATTATAAAGTGTATTGAAAGCAGCAGGACATCATTATAAAGTGTCTTGAAAGCAGCAGGACATCATTAGAAAGTGTCTTGAAAGCAGGACATCATTATAAAGTGTATTGAAAGCAGCAGGACATCATTATAAAGTGTATTGAAAGCAGCAGGACATCATTATAAAGTGTATTGAAAGCAGCAGGACATCATTATAAAGTGTATTGAAAGCAGCAGGACATCTTTATAAAGTGTCTTGAAAGCAGCAGGACATCATTATAAAGTGTATTGAAAGCAGGACATCTTTATAAAGTGTATTGAAAGCAGCAGGACATCATTATAAAGTGTATTGAAAGCAGGACATCTTTATAAAGTGTCTTGAAAGCAGCAGGACATCATTATAAAGTGTATTGAAAGCAGGACATCATTATAAAGTGTATTGAAAGCAGCAGGACATCATTATAAAGTGTATTGAAAGCAGGACATCATTATAAAGTGTCTTGAAAGCAGGACATCATTATAAAGTGTATTGAAAGCAGGACATCATTATAAAGTGTCTTGAAAGCAGGACATCATTATAAAGTGTATTGAAAGCAGCAGGACATCATTATAAAGTGTCTTGAAAGCAGCAGGACATCATTATAAAGTGTCTTGAAAGCAGGACATCATTATAAAGTGTATTGAAAGCAGGACATCATTATAAAGTGTATTGAAAGCAGCAGGACATCATTATAAAGTGTCTTGAAAGCAGCAGGACATCATTATAAAGTGTATTGAAAGCAGCAGGACATCATTATAAAGTGTATTGAAAGCAGCAGGACATCATTATAAAGTGTATTGAAAGCAGCAGGACATCATTATAAAGTATATTGAAAGCAGCAGGACATCATTATAAAGTGTATTGAAAGCAGCAGGACATCATTATAAAGTGTATTGAAAGCAGCAGGACATCATCATTATAAAGTGTATTGAAAGCAGCAGGACATCATTATAAAGTGTATTGAAAGCAGCAGGACATCATTATAAAGTGTATTGAAAGCAGCAGGACATCATTATAAAGTGTATTGAAAGCAGCAGGACATCATTATAAAGTGTATTGAAAGCAGCAGGACATCATTATAAAGTGTATTGAAAGCAAGGACATCATTATAAAGTGTATTGAAAGCAGCAGGACATCATTATAAAGTGTATTGAAAGCAGCAGGACATCATTATAAAGTGTCTTGAAAGCAGGACATCTTTATAAAGTGTATTGAAAGCAGCAGCAGGACATCATTATAAAGTGTATTGAAAGCAGCAGGACATCATTATAAAGTGTATTGAAAGCAGCAGGACATCATTATAAAGTGTATTGAAAGCAGCAGGACATCATTATAAAGTGTATTGAAAGCAGCAGGACATCATTATAAAGTGTATTGAAAGCAGCAGGACATCATTATAAAGTGTATTGAAAGCAGCAGGACATCATTATGTATTGAAAGCAGCAGGACATCATTATAAAGTGTATTGAAAGCAGCAGGACATCATTATAAAGTGTATTGAAAGCAGCAGGACATCATTATAAAGTGTATTGAAAGCAGCAGGACATCATTATAAAGTGTATTGAAAGCAGCAGGACATCTTTATAAAGTGTATTGAAAGCAGGACATCATTATAAAGTGTATTGAAAGCAGGACATCATTATAAAGTGTCTTGAAAGCAGGACATCATTATAAAGTGTATTGAAAGCAGCAGGACATCATTATAAAGTGTATTGAAAGCAGCAGGACATCATTATAAAGTGTATTGAAAGCAGCAGGACATCATTATAAAGTGTATTGAAAGCATCAGGACATCATTATAAAGTGTATTGAAAGCAGCAGGACATCATTATAAAGTGTATTGAAAGCAGCAAGACATCATTATAAAGTGTATTGAAAGCAGCAGGACATCATTATAAAGTGTATTGAAAGCAGCAGGACATCATTATAAAGTGTATTGAAAGCAGCAGGACATCATTATAAAGTGTATTGAAAGCAGCAGGACATCATTATAAAGTGTATTGAAAGCAGCAGGACATCATTATAAAGTGTATTGAAAGCAGCAGGACATCATTATAAAGTGTATTGAAAGCAGCAGGACATCATTATAAAGTGTATTGAAAGCAGCAGGACATCATTATAAAGTGTATTGAAAGCAGCAGGACATCATTATAAAGTATATTGAAAGCAGCAGGACATCATTATAAAGTGTATTGAAAGCAGCAGGACATCATTATAAAGTGTATTGAAAGCAGCAGGACATCATTATAAAGTGTATTGAAAGCAGCAGGACATCATTATAAAGTGTATTGAAAGCAGCAGGACATCATTATAAAGTGTCATGAAAGCAGGACATCATTATAAAGTGTATTGAAAGCAGCAGGACATCATTATAAAGTGTATTGAAAGCAGCAGGACATCATTATAAAGTGTATTGAAAGCAGGACATCATTATAAAGTGTATTGAAAGCAGCAGGACATCATTATAAAGGGTATTGAAAGCAGCAGGACATCATTATAAAGTGTATTGAAAGCAGGACGACATCATTATAAAGTGTATTGAAAGCAGGACATCATTATAAAGTGTATTGAAAGCAGCAGGACATCATTATAAAGTGTATTGAAAGCAGCAGGACATCATTATAAAGTGTATTGAAAGCAGCAGGACATCATTATAAAGGGTATTGAAAGCAGCAGGACATCATTATAAAGTGTATTGAAAGCAGCAGGACATCATTATAAAGTGTATTGAAAGCAGCAGGACATCATTATAAAGTGTATTGAAAGCAGCAGGACATCATTATAAAGTGTATTGAAAGCAGCAGGACATCATTATAAAGTGTCTTGAAAGCAGCAGGACATCATTATAAAGTGTCTTGAAAGCAGGACATCATTATAAAGTGTCTTGAAAGCAGGACATCATTATAAAGTGTATTGAAAGCAGGACATCATTATAAAGTGTATTGAAAGCAGCAGGACATCATTATAAAGTGTCTTGAAAGCAGCAGGACATCATTATAAAGTGTATTGAAAGCAGCAGGACATCATTATAAAGTGTCTTGAAAGCAGCAGGACATCATTATAAAGTGTATTGAAAGCAGCAGGACATCATTATAAAGTGTATTGAAAGCAGCAGGACATCATTATAAAGTGTATTGAAAGCAGCAGGACATCATTATAAAGTGTATTGAAAGCAGCAGGACATCATTATAAAGTGTATTGAAAGCAGCAGGACATCATTATAAAGTGTATTGAAAGCAGCAGGACATCATTATAAAGTGTATTGAAAGCAGCAGGACATCATTATAAAGTGTATTGAAAGCAGCAGGACATCATTATAAAGTGTATTGAAAGCAGCAGGACATCATTATAAAGTGTATTGAAAGCAGCAGGACATCATTATAAAGTGTATTGAAAGCAGCAGGACATCATTATAAAGTGTATTGAAAGCAGCAGGACATCATTATAAAGTGTATTGAAAAGCAGGACATCATTATAAAGTGTATTCAAAGCAGGACATCATTATAAAGTGTATTGAAAGCAGGACATCATTATAAAGTGTATTGAAAGCAGGACATCATTATAAAGTGTATTGAAAGCAGGACATCATTATAAAGTGTATTGAAAGCAGGACATCATTATAAAGTGTATTGAAAGCAGCAGGACATCATTATAAAGTGTATTGAAAGCAGCAGGACATCATTATAAAGTGTATTGAAAGCAGCAGGACATCATTATAAAGTGTATTGAAAGCAGCAGGACATCATTATAAAGTGTATTGAAAGCAGCAGGACATCTTTATAACGTGTATTGAAAGCAGGACATCATTATAAAGTGTATTGAAAGCAGCAGGACATCATTATAAAGTGTATTGAAAGCAGCAGGACATCTTTATAAAGTGTATTGAAAGCAGGACATCATTATAAAGTGTATTGAAAGCAGGACATCATTATAAAGTGTATTGAAAGCAGGACATCATTATAAAGTGTATTGAAAGCAGCAGGACATCATTATAAAGTGTATTGAAAGCAGGACATCATTATAAAGTGTATTGAAAGCAGCATGACATCATTATAAAGTGTATTGAAAGCAGGACATCATTATAAAGTGTATTGAAAGCAGCAGGACATCATTATAAAGTGTATTGAAAGCAGCAGGACATCTTTATAAAGTGTATTGAAAGCAGGACATCTTTATAAAGTGTATTGAAAGCAGGACATCATTATAAAGTGTATTGACTGCACATTATCAATAATAAATACTACTATATTATTTTGTTTAAATGTGATGAACAGCTGGGAATCTTAGTCCAGTAATATGCAGAAACAGCTCACCGTAAAGCCTGTACGAGGTTGAGATC
The DNA here is from genome assembly GCF_045791955.1 of Oncorhynchus clarkii lewisi. Lineage (NCBI taxonomy): Eukaryota > Metazoa > Chordata > Actinopteri > Salmoniformes > Salmonidae > Oncorhynchus > Oncorhynchus clarkii. Next base: position 56,363,429 of record NC_092159.1, on the reverse strand, counting down.
TGCAAACTCATGAAGGTCTACGAACGCCTGCAACACCTTGAGGTTGAAGTCGTCCCTGGGATGGGGAACATACAGTGTGTCAGGTTCTCAGATTCAGGTCAGGAAATGTCTGGTATTCAGTGTTAGTCAAGATCAGTCTAGCACTTCCAAAAGCAGAACTATTAGAGGTAAAGTGTGTTTCAATCCTTATAGGAACTGAAATGTCTGTTAGGGGAGAGGCCCTTTTTAAACCCAACTCCACCCCTTCTCTAGATTATGACTCTATCAAACCATTATGCAATATGATAAGATTGCAGGTCGTAATAAATTGCTATTTGTTTGTGCATTCAACCAACTTAACACACAAGATGTTGTTGCTTTCTTAAGGGCCTTTTCTAAAGAAAACGATCTATCCCAGCCACAGAGCCAGCCTCAGACTCTGCTCTGTCCATTTGCTACACAGGTTGTTTTGACAGTCACATCCCTGCGAGGTGGCCCACGTGTCGTAGATATGAAACACATGTAGCCAGGCAGAGCAGATCTCTGTTTTACAGGCATGGCCCCTTGTCTACTGTCGCCGCTGTGCTCCGTAAATCCAGACAATCCATTTCCCAAGGCTTTATGCCCGGGCTTATACACGCACAGAGGGAGAAATCTCCCTGAGAGATGGACAGAGTGTAGGAAAGAGAGAGGGAGAAATATCCCTGAGAGATGGACAGAGTGTAGGAAAGAGAGAGGGAGAAATCTCCCTGAGAGATGTACAGAGTGTAGGAAAGAGAGAGGGAGAAATCTCCCTGAGAGATGGACAGAGTGTAGGAAAGAGAGAGGGAGAAATCTCCCTGAGAGATGGACAGAGTGTAGGATAGAGAGAGGGAGAAATCTCCCTGAGAGATGGACAGAGTGTAGGATAGAGAGAGGGAGAAATCTCCCTGAGAGATGGACAGAGTGTAGGAAAGAGAGGGAGAAATCTCCCTGAGAGATGGACAGAGTGTAGGAAAGAGAGGGAGGGAGAGAAGGGAGAAAGAGGTAGAGGGGGAAAGAGGGAGAGCGAGATGAAAACAGAGGAGGTTAGAGCAGTGTGTTTGTTACCTCTCTCCTAAGTAGTCCCCTATGACAGTTTTGTTGAGGCCCTCTCCTTTGTAGAGGAACTGGGATACGTCCTCAGGAGTGTGCTGGAGAAGGTCGTTCTCCAACAGAAACTGGATCCCCTGGAAGACACACACAGTTTGCTTAGCACTCCAAGCTACACACACACACACACACACACATGGTTATCTGTTTTGACCTGAAGGAGAGCTAGGAGGCGTTACAACAAGTCATTAATACAGATAACACAACATACAGACAGATAACACAACATACAGATAACATCTTTGATGGCCATGGTTTATAGTGTAACCTTTTCTACATGGCTAAAGGAGGCATAACAGGTACACATCTAAGTTTCTATCTGTTTTTATAGAAATCAGAAAACATTCAATAACACCAGATTAACATCAGTGCAAGTGGGTAAACCATGTATTTAGCATGGATTGCATGGACTTTAGACAAACCTTTTTGGGGTCCATGTTGAATTTCTTCCTTCCCATGGCGATCTGTTTATTTCTTTGTGTTGATTTACTGTGATTGGACAGAGCAGAGAGATCCATCAGCTCTCTAGAACAGGTGTGGCATTATCAACAACTGACGCTGGTATTTGTTCACCAGGTCAACTGTCACATTTGTCTACTTCGTACAGTATTTATCCAGGATACTGAACGGTATTGTGGTGAGTTAGTGAGTTTACACGGTTAGTTTACATAGGGCTGGGTTCAGGAGAAATTCAGCTGGATTCAGTTATTACTGTTCCAAGACAGCTATGAACATGAGAATGTAATGATCCTCTAAAAACAAGGATCTTTGACTTGTCTTTCCATTTGGACTGTAACATCAACCATGTAGGTTGTTGCACCGACTAACTGATTAGCAGGAGAAACTCAATCTAACTCAAACTCAGTCTAATGAAAAATGAATGAAAACCATATGCCTTTCTTTGTGTTCATATGTGTGTGTGTGTGTGTGTGTGTGTGTGTGTGTGTGGTGTGTGTGTGTATTATTGCATGTGTGTATACTGTGTTCTCCCTGTGTCCTAAAATAGCTTGAACCATTCCCCAGCTGCACCTAAGACACACACACTAACACACACTCTCTCCACCTCATCACCAATGAGCCCTGAACAGCCAATCAGTTGTCAGTCCCTGAATAGGAGCGGTTGTGGGGCGTTTATCAACTGTTTGGCAGAGGGGACGGCTCAGCTCCACAAACAAAGATGGATTATTAACCCTCACTGGGACAGGTGTGTGGCTGGACGACTTGGAGAGGAGAAGGGAACAGCAGCTAGGAGGGGGGAGGGGTGTTGAAGGGGGGGTGTTACGCACCTTTCCCCCACGCAGGTTAGCTGCTCGATCTCAGTCATCACCTCTGCAATCTCAAACTTCAACCGCTGCCAACAGGATTAGAGGGAGAATTAGCTGGGTTGAATTCACAACTGAACTCTAGTTGTTTTAGCAGTGCATTATAAATCAACAAACAGATTCAATGTAAGTGGTTAGAGTCAAAGTAACATTTTAGCCACCCACATAAAGTCATATCATATCAAGGGTGACTGATATCTTTATAAAAAATATTAAATCTTGACATTTCTTTTCATTTTCTTGACTCACCTCAATGTCATCCAGTAGCTCTTTTTTCCTGCGTCGTATGTTTGACAGCTCATCTCTCTCTTCCAAGGAAAGGTCTTCAGGTACTGTGAAAGAGAGAGATGTAAGTATGGAATTAAGATACACACATAGTCAGACACTTCCATGGATGAAGATGCGATAGCTAGTGTGCTGTAAAACAACACACAAGGCTGACGAACCACAGATCTAGGATCAGATTAGTGTACCCCAATGCTAAACCTAACCATTAGGGGGATGGAAAAACATCTGATCCTGGATCTGTTGTTAGGGACACGTTCCAGTTCCACCTACTAGTAAAACAACACATCACTCTATAGCAGTATACTGGAACTTCTGAGAGCTCTTGACTTCCTCTCTGGCAAAAGGAAAACTCCTCCATGAATTACAACCAAACCGCCCAGGACCTTGGACCCCCCCCCCCACACACACCAGCGCTGAACATCTGCTAAAACGTGCATCGTCCAATATTAGTTCTCAGATAGTCTGCTTCCTCATTTGAGGTAATTAGTACCACTGAGATATCTGGGCCAAATGCTAGCCCACTTTTCTCTCACTCACTCACTCACTCTCACACACTCTCACACACACACACACACACACACACACACACACACACACACACACACACACACACACACACACACACACACACACACACACACACAGACTATACTGTATGTGAACTGAGCACCCAGTGGTAAATCATACAGACTGACATTTACACGTGTTCTACTCAATAAGGAGTCTCCCCAGTCCGTCCTGCTTATCCCTCAGTTTACCAGCAGCACGTACATCAACCTTCCTCCCCAGACCTCTCTCTGAGGACGTCCTCCTCACCACCTCCCTGTTAGAAAGCAGGCAGAGGCAGGCATGCTCAGGCTCACAGGATGTAGGTCATTCTCACATCAAGAGCCGTGGCAGAGAGTGGAGGGGGATAGGGGGGGGGGGGGGTGGAGGGGGGGGATTAAATCCCAGCTGATTCATAGAGCAGCTTTACGATTCAGATTGTTTCTCTTCTCTCTTTCCATTGTCAATAGCTATTGACGTCTTTTTTTCTCTCTCCGTAAAGACAAAAAGAGATACCACGGACCATTAAGTCGGGATGGGATGGCATTGTGGTACTCAACTCTCGGTGGCTTCTTATCATGGATGAGCAGCCAATCAGAGCCAAATGCAGATGGTAGACAGAGGAAAAGGATCTCAGAAGTGGTGATCATTCTCTCTCACGGCCGAGTGGACCCACTCAAAGCCTCTGACTGACTTCTACATAAATGAAACAGAGAGATAGATGAAGGGAGAGGGAGAGAACACGGAGTGTACAAAACATGTTGCCCTCAGAACAGCCTCAATTCATCAGGGGCATGGACTCCAAGGATGCTGGCCCATGTTGACTCCAATGCTTCAGAAAGTTGTTTAAAGTTGGCTGGATCATTCTTGATACACACAGGAAACTGTTGAGCATGAAAAGCCCAGCAGCATTGCCGTTCTTGACACACTGAAACCAGTGTGCCTGGCACCTACTACCATACCCTGTTCAAAGGCACTGAAATATTTTGTCTTGCGCATTCCCCCTCTGAATGGCACACATACAATCCATGTCTCATCCTTCTTTAATATGTCTTCCCCCCTTCATCTACACTGATTGAAGTGGATTTAACAAATGGGGGTGCAACCCAATATTAGGAAGGTGTTCCTAATGATTTGTCCACTCAGTGTAGCGAGAGGGGAGAAATAAATAGAGTAGATACAGAGAGAGGAAAAACAAATAGAGTAGATAAAGAGAGCGAGGATAAATAAAAAGAGTAGATACAGAGAGAGAGGAGAAATAAATACAGTAGATACAGAGAGGAGAAATAAATAGAGTAGATATAGAGAGAGAGGAGAAATAAATAGAGTAGATACAGAGAGGATAAATAAATAGAGTAGATACAGAGAGAGAGGAGAAATAAATAGATACAGAGAGAGAGGATAAATAAATAGAGTAGATACAGAGAGGAGAGAAAAGAGAGAAGAGATATATACTAGACAGCTAGAGAGAAGAGATATATTTATTTTTTATTTTACCTTTATTTAACTAGGCAAGTCAGTTAAGAACAAATGCTTATTTTCAATGACGGCCTAGGAACAGTGGGTTAACTGCCTGTTCAGGGCCAGAACGACAGATTTGTACCTTGTCAGCTCGGGGGTTTGAACTTGCAACCTTCCGGTTACTAGTCTAACCACTAGGCTACCCTGCCGCTAGAGAGTGAGATAAATACTAGACAGCTAGAGAGTGAGATATATACTAGACAGCTAGAGAGTGAGATATATACTAGACAGCTAGAGAGAGAGATATATACTAGACAGCTAGAGAGTGAGATATATACAGTGCCTTGCGAAAGTATTCGGCCCCCTTGAACTTTGCGACCTTTTGCCACATTTCAGGCTTCAAACATAAAGATATAAAACTGTATTTTTTTGTGAAGAATCAACAACAAGTGGGACACAATCATGAAGTGGAACGACATTTATTGGATATTTCAAACTTTTTTAACAAATCAAAAACTGAAAAATTGGGCGTGCAAAATTATTCAGCCCCCTTAAGTTAATACTTTGTAGCGACACCTTTTGCTGCGATTACAGCTGTAAGTCACTTGGGGTATGTCTCTATCAGTTTTGCACATCGAGAGACTGAATTTTTTTCCCATTCCTCCTTGCAAAACATCTCGAGCTCAGTGAGGTTGGATGGAGAGCATTTGTGAACAGCAGTTTTCAGTTCTTTCCACAGATTCTCGATTGGATTCAGGTCTGGACTTTGACTTGGCCATTCTAACACCTGGATATGTTTATTTTTGAACCATTCCATTGTAGATTTTTCTTTATGTTCTGGATCATTGTCTTGTTGGAAGACAAATCTCTGTCCCAGTCTCAGGTCTTTTGCAGACTCCATCAGGTTTTCTTCCAGAATGGTCCTGTATTTGGCTCCATCCATCTTCCCATCAATTTTAACCATCTTCCCTGTCCCTGCTGAAGAAAAGCAGGCCCAAACCATGATGCTGCCACCACCATGTTTGACAGTGGGGATGGTGTGTTCAGCTGTATTGCTTTTACGCCAAACATAACGTTTTGCATTGTTGCCAAAAAGTTCAATTTTGGTTTCATCTGACCAGAGCACCTTCTTCCACATGTTTGGTGTGTCTCCCAGGTGGCTTGTGGCAAACTTTAAACAACACTTTTTATGGATATCTTTAAGAAATGGCTTTCTTCTTGCCACACTTCCATAAAGGCCAGATATGTGCAATATACGACTGATTGTTGTCCTATGGACAGAGTCTCCCACCTCAGCTGTAGATCTCTGCAGTTCATCCAGAGTGATCATGGGCCTCTTGGCTGCATCTCTGATCAGTCTTCTCCTTGTGTGAGCTGAACGTTTAGAGGGACGGCCAGGTCTTGGTAGATTTGCAGTGGTCTGATACTCCTTCCATTTCAATATTATCGCTTGCACAGTGTTCCTTGGGATGTTTAAAGCTTGGGAAATCTTTTTGTATCCAAATCCAGCTTTAAACTTCTTCACAACAGTATCTCTGACCTGCCTGGTGTGTTCCTTGTTCTTCATGATGCTCTCTGTGCTTTTAACGGACCTCTGAGACTATCACAGTGCAGGTGCATTTATACGGAGACTTGATTACACACAGGTGGATTGTATTTATCCTCATTAGTCATTTAGGTCAACATTGGATCATTCAGAGATCCTCACTGAACTTCTGGAGAGAGTTTGCTGCACTGAAAGTAAAGGGTCTGAATAATTTTGCACGCCCAATTTTTCAGTTTTTGATTTGTTAAAAAAGTTTGAAATATCCAATAAATGTCGTTCCACTTCATGATTGTGTCCCACTTGTTGTTGATTCTTCACAAAAAAATACAGTTTTATATCTTTATGTTTGAAGCCTGAAATATGGCAAAAGGTCGCAAAGTTCAAGGGGGCCGAATACTTTCGCAAGGCACTGTACTAGACAGCTAGAGAGTGAGATATATACTAGACAGCTAGAGAGAGAGAGATATACTAGACAGCTAGAGAGTGAGATATATACTAGACAGCTAGAGAGTGAGATATATACTAAACAGCTAGAGAGTGAGATATATACTAAACAGCTAGAGTGAGAGAGATATACTAGACAGCTAGAGAGTGAGATATATACTAGACAGCTAGAGAGTGAGATATATACTAGACAGCTAGAGAGTGAGATATATACTAAACAGCTAGAGAGTGAGATATATACTAAACAGCTAGAGTGAGATATATACTAGACAACTAGAGAGTGAGATATATACTAGACAGCTAGAGAGTGAGATATATACTAGACAGCTAGAGAGTGAGATATATACTAAACAGCTAGAGAGTGAGATATATACTAAACAGCTAGAGTGAGATATATACTAGACAGCTAGAGAGTGAGATATATACTAGACAGCTAGAGAGTGAGATATATACTAGACAGCTAGAGAGTGAGATATATACTAGACAGCTAGAGAGTGAGATATATACTAGACAGCTAGAGAGTGAGATATATACTAGACAGCTAGAGAGTGAGATATATACTAGACAGCTAGAGAGAGAGATATATAGACAGCTAGAGACAGCTAGACAGCTAGAGAGAGATATATACTAGACAGCTAGAGAGTGAGATATATACTAGACAGCTAGAGAGTGAGATATATACTAGACAGCTAGAGAGTGAGATATATACTAGACAGCTAGAGAGTGAGATATATACTAGACAGCTAGAGAGTGAGATATATACTAGACAGCTAGAGAGAGATATATACTAGACAGCTAGAGAGTGAGATATATACTAGACAGCTAGAGAGTGAGATATATACTAGACAGCTAGAGAGTGAGATATATACTAGACAGCTAGAGAGTGAGATATATACTAGACAGCTAGAGAGTGAGATATATACTAGACAGCTAGAGAGTGAGATATATACTAGACAGCTAGAGAGTGAGATATATACTAGACAGCTAGAGAGTGAGATATATACTAGACAGCTAGAGAGTGAGATATATACTAGACAGCTAGAGAGTGAGATAGCAATAGGGGACAGAGAGAGAAATAAAATAAACCAGAAGAAAAAAAGACTATAGATACCACTACCATAAGACAGCCAGAGAGAGAGAGAGAGAGAGAAAAAAGGAAGCGATTCCCAAACCTTCCATAACAAAGCCATCACCTACAGAGAGATGAACCTGGAGAAGAGTCCCCTAAGCAAGCTGGTCCTGGGGCTCTGTTCACAAACACAAACAGACCACACAGAGCCCCAGGACAACAGCACAATTAGACCCAACCAAATCATGAGAAAACAAAAAGATAATTACTTGACACATTGGAAAGAATTAACAAAAAAACAGAGCAAACTAGAATGCTATTTGGCCCTACACAGAGAGTACACAGCGGCAGAATACGTGACCACTGTGACTGACCCAAAATTAAGGAAAGCTTTGACTATGTACAGACTCAGTGAGCATAGCCTTGCTATTGAGAAAGGCCGCCGTAGGCAGACATGGCTCTCAAGAGAAGACAGGCTATGTGCTCACTGCCCACAAAATGAGGTGGAAACTGAGCTGCACTTCCTAACCTCCTGCCCAATGTATGACCATATTAGAGAGACATATTTCCCTCAGATTACACAGATTACCTGTTGCCATGAGAAAAGGGCAACCAGTGAAGAACACACACCATTGTAAATACAACCCATATCTATGCTTGTTTATTTTATCTTGTGTCCTTTACCATTTGTACATTGTTAAAACACTGTATATATATATATATATATATATATATATAAATAATATGACATTTGTAATGTCTTTATTGTTTTGAAACTTCTGTATGTGTGATGTTTACTGTTAATTTTTATTGTTTATTTCACTTTATATATATTCACTTTATATATTATCTACCTCACTTGCTTTGGCAATGTTAACACATGTTTCCCATGCCAATAAAGCCCTTGAATTGAATTGAGAGAGAGAGGAGAGAGAGAAAAGAAGAAGAGAGAGCGTTCTCTTCTCCGTGTTACTCTGGCTCTTTAACCAGGCCCATAAAGCCAGTGATTGTAGAGCAGATCGCCCCCCCAGGCAACCTACATCTCTAATGGGCAAAGCAGAGCGCCATCCCACCTACTTTCCCTCAAAAAACACAGTCAACCAAAATAAAGGGACAAATTGTCTGGGATTGATGGCCGCTGTGTTCAGTGACAATCCCCCTGCTGTGTGTATGCATGTGGAAACGCTGGGTAATCTGATATCATCATTGTGGATGAACTGCTGCTGTAGGCTATACACCGTCAGCCTGGTTATCTAATGCATTATACATGAAGGATGTGTGTGTGTGTGTGTGTGTGTGTGTGTGTGTGTGTGTGTGTGTGTGTGTGTGTGTGTGTGTGTGTGTGTGTGTATCCCTTTCTTCCACCTCCAGTCTGACTCCCTTCCTCCGCTCCTCTCCTCTACCGTGACCGACCAGATCAATGTGATCTTCAAGGGTCAACGAGGTCGTCACAGAGGTGAGAAGTCAGATACCCCTAGGCAGGGTCAAAGTGCTACTGCTACTGAACGGTCACTTAAGGAACTCACTGTTGCAGTGTAATCAATTATACAGACCAGTGGCCACACACCACACGCCATGGGAGACTTCCTCCTTCACTTCGTTTTAGACTGAAAATAATCACTTATTATACACACTCAGGGCTGAGCACTAACTAGAGCTCATGCAACTCTAAATCTAATGTGAATTATGCATTGATGTCAATAGGATATTTGAGTGGAAAGTTTGAATTCTTCAATATTTCAGGCCCTAAGCGAATTGAACTAGGAAGTCATCTTGATCTGAGAGAAAGTGCCTATTTTCCAACAGACACGTTTGTCCAACGTTTCTCAGTGTTCTACTTGTTATTAAGTCTTTATAATAATCTGTAGAGGAGATCTGAGCCCTTATTAACAAAGTGTCTCACAGTAGTGCTGATCTAGGATCAGGTCCTTCCTGTCCATATAATCTTATTCTTTATTATCTAAAAGGGATAACTGATCCTAGATCAGCACTGCTACTCAGAGATGCTTTGTGAGTACTGGCCTGGTTCTGATGGGCCCCATGATATTAAGATCTTATGACTGATTCAATTTGACATTTGACTTATTTAGCAGACGCTCTTATCCAGAGCAACTTACAGTAGTGTATTCATCTGAAGGAAAGCTAGATGAGACAACCACATCACAGGCATGGTAAGTACATGATCATCCTGTCTCCTCCACCTCCTCAGTCAGACTTCTCTCTGCCCTGGTCTTGAACCAGGAACAGACAGTGAGACAACATGCAAATTCTCCACGCCATTGATAAACCAATGTCATTCATCTCCTGATCCAAGTGACGCTGTGACACACTGGACCCTGATAGAATCAGTACAACACTTGGACTTGGGGATCCCCTTTGTTGGATCAAGTTGGAACATCTCTCTGGAAAAGTTGCAGACACAGTGGTGCTGGGCTAGCCTTGTCCCAGATCTGTTTGTCCTATCTTACCATGCTAAGGTTTGGCTGGCTTGGCTTGGAAACTGCTCTGTTATGCTGACCATGCTTCCCCCAGCCTGGACGTGCATGCCTTTAGTCCCAAGTCTTGTAACTGTTAGCTTTGCTAGCTAAGGCTACTTAAGGCCCTTTGCATAATGCATAGCTGTCTCTGGCTGCCGGTATAAGATAGATAACATACTCTAGAGATTCTAGAACACCCTGGCTGTATTCACAGTAAGAGGGCTGATCAAGGATCAGGTCCTACTATCCATAAGAAATAGTAATAATTAATATCTAAAAGACTAAACTGATCCTAGATCAGCACTCAATGTGGGAAGCTGTGTGAATAGAGGCCCTGGAGTTCTCTCTTGGACAGTGACTGACATAGACAGAGGGTGAGATAGAGGTCAGATCCATGCAGGGAACAGACCACTATTGACTGTTCCCGAAGTCAGATCTCCAACTCAATCGAGTGTCACGCCTTTCAAATCTCCTTGGTAGCGAGAGAGAATACAAAAGCTGGCCACTGATCCCCTGGTTGCACTGCAGAGGGAGATCGACGGGAGAGGCAGACATGTTGGAGTGTCTCTTGTTGCGTGGTTTCATGGTTCCGTGGCTAAAGACAGATAGTGACAACTATCTGGCTATTATAGAAACAATGGAACACATGGACTTTTTGACAAGAAATACAATTTCAACTACTAAACTTAAACGTAACCTTTAGGCTACTCTCACCTCAACCCTGACCTTACCTTTGACCCTAACCCTCGATTAAGAGCACATAGCTATGTTAATAGGCTACTATTGTCCTTTCTAGCATGGCCATCTAGTGCCTACTGTGACAGCAAGGCAAGGGAACCACTAATAAACAGAGCCAGTGGAGCCACTTCCTGATTTTCTCCAGGTCTGCACTGTGACAATGAGAGAGGATGTCTGCACTGATTAGGCCCACTGACTCTTGTCCGCCGTAACAATAGTAGCCACACAAACACAGGCTGGGTTAAACTAAGTTCACATCACGGCTAGCTCAGGAACACTTATACAAGCGCTCGCCATAGTCTCCTCATTGCGTTACTATAATCATAGAGAAATATGTGCAACAACACAGCTGAGACTGTTGAATGATGTAAGTAGGTTGAATAAGTGTGTCATGGAAGACAAGACCTGAAACATGTGTGTCTGAGTCAGGGCCGACCTGAACCGTACTGTGCTAGCTGGATATTTTCTTCTCACATTGAGGTTCCAGCAACTATGGTGGAAGCATAACCAGGCCAGCTTGGTTTGACTCGGCTCTGTACTGGGAATATGGTATTATAGTATTGTTACGACCTCATGTCTAGGACCCAGTCAAATACCACAATCTGTCATTAAGTGTCCTGCAATATCACTCAACTGTTCACAAAATAAACACCATCTATAACCTAATTTGTGTTATCTTGCATACATACCTCAGATCTGAGTCCAGCTCTGTCTCTGAGTTGAATACATACCCCAGATCTGAGTCCAGCTCTGTCTCTGAGTTGAATACATACCCCAGATCTGAGTCGAGCTCTGTATCTGAGTTGAATACATACCCCAGATCTGAGTCCAGCTCTGTCTCAGAGTTGAATACATACCCCAGATCTGAGTCCAGCTCTGTATCAGAGTTGAATACATACCCCAGATCTGAGTCCAGCTCTGTCTCTGAGTTGAATACATACCCCAGATCTGAGTCCAGCTCTGTCTCTGAGTTGAATACATACCCCAGATCTGAGTCCAGCTCTGTATCAGAGTTGAATACATACCCCAGATCTGAGTCCAGCTCTGTATCTGAGTTGAATACATACCCCAGATCTGAGTCCAGCTCTGTCTCTGAGTTGAATACATACCCCAGATCTGAGTCCAGCTCTGTCTCAGAGTTGAATACATAGCTCAGATCTGAGTCCAGCTCTGTCTCTGAGTTGAATACATACCCCAGATCTGAGTCCAGCTCTGTCTCTGAGTTGAATACATACCCCAGATCTGAGTCCAGCTCTGTCTCAGAGTTGAATACATACCCCAGATCTGAGTCCAGCTCTGTCTCTGAGTTGAATACATACCCCAGATCTGAGTCCAGCTCTGTATCTGAGTTGAATACATACCCCAGATCTGAGTCCAGCTCTGTCTCTGAGTTGAATACATACCCCAGATCTGAGTCGAGCTCTGTCTCAGAGTTGAATACATACCCCAGATCTGAGTCGAGCTCTGTCTCTGAGTTGAATACATACCCCAGATCTGAGTCCAGCTCTGTCTCTGAGTTGAATACATACCCCAGATCTGAGTCCAGCTCTGTATCAGAGTTGAATACATACCCCAGATCTGAGTCCAGCTCTGTCTCTGAGTTGAATACATACCCCAGATCTGAGTCCAGCTCTGTATCTGAGTTGAATACATACCCCAGATCTGAGTCCAGCTCTGTCTCAGAGTTGAATACATAGCTCAGATCTGAGTCCAGCTCTGTCTCTGAGTTGAATACATACCCCAGATCTGAGTCCAGCTCTGTCTCTGAGTTGAATACATACCCCAGATCTGAGTCCAGCTCTGTCTCTGAGTTGAATACATACCCCAGATCTGAGTCCAGCTCTGTCTCAGAGTTGAATACATAGCTCAGATCTGAGTCCAGCTCTGTCTCTGAGTTGAATACATACCCCAGATCTGAGTCCAGCTCTGTCTCTGAGTTGAATACATACCCCAGATCTGAGTCCAGCTCTGTCTCTGAGTTGAATACATACCCCAGATCTGAGTCCAGCTCTGTATCTGAGTTGATTAAATAGCTCAGATCTGAGTCCAGCTCTGTCTCTGAGTTGAATACATAGCTCAGATCTGAGTCCAGCTCTGTCTCTGAGTTGAATACATAGCTCAGATCTGAGTCCAGCTCTGTATCTGAGGGTCAGTAGTGGTCAGTAGGACTGACAGTGTTGTTGGCTGAAGCTTTACAGCTACATTGCCCACTGCTTTTAGCTGGTTGTTTTCCTCTCTCAGGTACAGGTGTGATGGCAGGTCCTTTGACAGCCATCTCTCTCTTATCCTCTCCTTCTTTCATTTTCTCATTCTTTCACCCTGTCTTTCATTATCTCCCCTTCTTTCAACCTCTTCTCTGTTTTAAATATTTTAAATCACTATTCTTTTCCTTGTCTTGCTTCTCTTTCACTCTTTAGTTCTCTCTCCCCTCCATCTTTCTCTCCTCTCCCTCCATCTTTCTTTCCCCTAATTTGTCCTGGAAAACTCTTCACTATAAGCCTTGTCTCATAAAAAAACATGTGAAACTTTCAAAGTGAGCCATGTTCTTTCGGAGGGCTTCATTGGCTATTTATTAGCCTCATCTCCGTGGTAATAGTCAGGAGGATGATGTGGTTCTGGTCTGACCCACCAGACCAGTCTAGAGAATGCTGCAGCTTCTAGTGTATAGGCCCTTTAAGAGTATTGCAACTTTGATCAGACTACTGTAGCAGTAGCTCCTGTGTAGTCAGACTGAATGCTCTTAGGACCCGGCAAAAGCTGTCTGCTGCTTGCCTGCTTCAATGACCCTTCTCCAAAGTTCAACACACAGAACGGACTAAAGGGTTCTATGCTCAGACCCCAAGTAGTTCTACAATTAGCACCCAGAGTTCAGACCCAGTAAATCATTCTGTTATCGGAACCCAAACTGTTCTAAAATCAGAAGATAGAGTTTAGACCATCAGACCCTTCCCCAGCAAGGTTCTTCGGTCAACACCCAAACAGTTCTCAGGTCAGAACCCTCTCCCCATTGGAAATAGTTCTACAGTCAGAATCCTCCCCCGCCAAGTGTTCTCCAGTCATATGTAACATGATTAAACCATGTGCTAACCTCATCCAGTCTCTCTCATTAGCATAGTCTCATGTCTCTCATATTGTTATTGGCTGCATTGATTTAATGCCGGTCATAAAGCACTCTGATTTACAGTCTTCTCCTGTTTAAACAAATGGCTGAAGGGAATTTCCATCACTGAGGGAATCATGCACATGTATTTCAACAGGCTCTAGGATCAACCACTTGTTTTTTCTCCTTGTGAATGCGACCTCTTTCACTCTATCGTTCAGTTGTTTGCTCTCCCTCTCTCTCTCCACCTCTCCCTCTCTCTCTCCACCTCTCCCTTTCTCTCTCCACCTCTCCCTTTCTCTCTCCACCTCTCCCTCTCTCTCTCCACCTCTCCCTCTTTCTCTCTCCAACCATTTCAAAGTAAATCAAAGTCTTTAAAATTAAAGTATTTTCTAGCACCAAAAAGACATGCACACACACACACACACACACACACACACCTACTCTGTGTAAATGGAGACAACAATTTCCCACTACTCTCCCTTCGGTGCCTGGACCTGCTAAGCTCATCAGTCAGTCTGCTAAAGTCATCTGATCTGAAAAACATGTTATTGTACTGGGACTCCTCATTTACTGGAAGACAGACCTCGCCTAAGACACTACACTGAACAAAAATATAAACGCAACATGTAAAGTGTTGGTCCCATGTTTCATGAGCTGAAATAAAGGATCCCAGACATTTTCAAATGCACAAGATGTCTAAAATTCTGGACACTAATCTGTTTACATCCCTGTTAGTGGGCATTTCTCATTTGCCAAGAGAATCCATCCACCATCCACCGGCATGGTCTTACACAGGCGCACCTTGTGCTGGGGACAATAAAAGGCAACTCTAAAATGTGTCACACAACACCACAGATATCTCAAGTTTTGAGGGAGCGGGATTTTTTAAAGTAATTTTTTATTGAACATTTATTTAACTAGGCAAGTCAGTTAAGAACAAATTCTTAATTACAATGACGGCCTAGGAACAGTGGGTTAACTGCCTTGTTCAGGGGCAGAACGACAGATTTTTACCTTGTCAGCTCGGGGATTCGGTCTAGCAACCTTTCGGTTACTGACCCAATGCTCTAACCACTAGGCTACCTGCCTCCCCAGCATTGGCATGCTGGCTGCAGGAATGTCCACTAGGGCTGTTGCTAGAGAATTTAATGTTTATTTATCTACCATAAGCCACCTCCAACGTTGTTTTAGAGAATTTGGCAGAACGTTCAACCGGCCTCACAACCGCAGACCACATGTATGGTGTTGTGTGGGCAAATGGTTTGCTGATGTCAACGTTGTGAACACCCCATGGTGGCGGTGAGGTTATGGTATGGGCAGGCATAAGCTACCAACAACAAACACAATTTCCTTTTATCGATGGGAATTTAAATGCACAGAGATACCGTGACAAGATCCTGAGGCCCATTGTTGTGTCATTCATCCGCCGCCATGTTTCAGCATGGTAATGCACGTCCCCATGTCACAAGGATCTGTAAAAAATCCTGGAAGCTGAAAATGTGGCAGTTTTTTCATGGCCTGCATACTCACCAGACTTGTCACCCATTGAGCATGTTTGGGATGCTCTGGATCGATATGTACGGCAGCGTGTTCCAGTTCCCAACCAATATCCAGCAACTTCGCACGGCCATTGAAGAGGAGTGGGACAGCATTCCACAGGCCACAATCAACAGCTTGATCAACTCAATGTGAAGGAGATGTGTTGCGCTGCATGAGACAAATAGTGGTCATAACCGGATACTGACTGTTTTTTTTATCTACCTTGTTTTCAAAGGTATCTGTGACCAACAGATGCATATCTGCATTCCCAGTCATGTGAAATTCATAGATTAGGGCCAAATGAATTTATTTAAATTGACTGATTTCCTCATATGAACTGTAACTAAGAAAAACCTTTCAAATTGTTGCATGTTGCATTTATATATTTTGTTCAGTATAGTTTGGTTCAGTCGTTTGGATTGTCATTGATTTACACAAAAAAATATGCAGCGTAATCATCTGATTTTGTACAACTCATTCTTGCTTTCATGTTTGTTTTCAACGGCATCTTTCACTTGATTGAGTCGGCGACAGTCACTGGGAATGTTTGCTGTCATTTCTGCTATTTCTGAGATCCAAACATTGCCCCAAATAAAAGGGGATTTCAACATCAAAACAAATATATCACAACACAGCTGTTTAATGATCAAAAAGCCCCAGAAACTTGAAACACAAATCGCTCCCCCTGTAAGCCTAAACCCACCTCGACAGCCACGATGACTTATTCATATGGAATTAAACAAGATCACCGTTTTTACTGCTAACGTTTGCCAAAAATACACATTAAAGGAACACATCCGCTTCCCTTCCGGAGATGAAAACAGGGCCGTAATTGGTCTATTTTGGGGTCATCATGTGTCATGCTCTTCCTAACAAATGAGATTAGTCGTTTTGGCAGCAGGGTCCCCTGTTCTTTATCTCTTCTCAGTTACTGCTGACTGCAGTGGGTTTGCCTTCGATTACGCTTGATGATCCTCCTTTCACGTGTCACTTCCTGCGTATTAATGGAGCGAATCACAACATCAAATCAAATTGTATTAGTCATATGCGCAGAATACAACAGTTGTAGAACTTACCGTGAAATGCTTACTTACGAGTCCCTAACCAACAATGGAGTTTAAAATATATATATAAATAAGAATAAGAAACAAAAAGTAACAAGTAATTAAAGAGCAGCAGTAAAATAACAATAGCGAGACTATATACAGGGGGAACCAGTACAGAGTCAATGTGCGGGGGCACCGGTTAGTTGAGGTAATATGTACATGTAGGTAGAGTTATTAAAGGGACTATCCATAGATGATAACAACAGAGAGTAGCAGCGGTGTAAAAAGGGGGAGGGACAATGCAAATAGTCTGGGTAACCATTTGATTAGCTGTTCAGAAGTCCTATGGCTTGGCGGTAGGCATATGTTGTGAATGAGTATATTAGGACTGTATCCCTGCATTATTTTCAGTGCACATTTTTAAAGAGAGTTTACAGTACATTTTTAGAGAGTTTTGCATGTTTTAAGTTGTGACCAATGATTACCCCTTTAAAATACCCTTGCCATGAGTCTACCTCAGAGGGGCCTTGTTATCTTATCGTGCATGCACCATCCTGCTGGGGCCATGTCTCCTTTTCCAAGGAGAGACTTCTAGGGGGGCGGCTGGGTATGGCATGAGGGCATGAGAGCACAACTTGGGCCCCTTCTATCCTACACATTGACTTAAAGGAGGATAGAGGGGATACTGTGGAAGCACCGTTCAGACCTCTACTACCGTTCTCTACAAAACATCCATATTGTTGTATACTGTATATCGCAGTACTTAAAATATAGAATACTTACAAAAAAATACTTAAAATTAATTTAGACAATATTAATTGAAGCATTGGCCCTAGGCTGTAATTAAAGCAACCAAGGACTTTTGTCTGTATTGTGTGTCAGGCCAGACAATGTGTGAGGATTACTGATTGGCGCTGGAGAGGGGAAAGTAGCACAGCTCACTAACGGAGCCTGCGGCGTCTAGAGCAGCATCTACAATGTCACCCTACGACACAAATACTACAGTCTACAACGTCACCCTACCATAGGAGGCACTACAGCGTCTACTCCAAAGTCACCCTAGGACACACACCACTGATCAGAGAACAGTGTGACCGCTGGATCGGACCGTTTAGGAGGCAATAAAACAGCTCCGGGGACAGTGACTGTAGATAATAATGGGAGATACGCCTCTGAACCTCCAATGATGAGCAGAGGTTATAACTGACTATCAATCATAAAGTTATTTAGGGTCAGACTTTAGAGTAGGGGTGGTTGGTGAAGGAACAAGCGCTTGGAAGTTGTCATGCACGGCAATCTCTGAATTCCTATATGGTGGACGGAATATAAAAGGCCTACTGGAACGGTGAGATCTGCATTGGGTTGGCTTTACAGCAGTGGATGACTGCCAGCACGTGAGAGTCCTGTATTCTATTGTGAGGTTCAGAAGTCTCATCCCCCACTATCACTACTATTAGTCATAGTATTAGTAGTAAGGAAGTAAAAGAACAACACAAATGTTAACAGGGCCTCTCTTAGAACCCTCTTTAGAACCCCAACAGTCCTCCAGTGTGAGTCACTCAGGAAATGACTGGAGTGTATCTACCACTAGCCAGTTGTCTGATACGGAGACCCTGAGGAGACAAACAGAACAGAGCCTGTGAGGCTGAGGAAGGCTGCACTGAATGACTGAACTGTTTATATTTGGCTCTGGCCATCCAGACAGCACATCTGGAAAAGAGCATGAAGGAGTATAAGAGAGAGAAAGACTAAAAGAGAGAGAGACACTCTGGCTGCCAAGTAGGACTCTAGCTGCTGTTGCCTGCTCTCTGTGTTGTTCTGTGAGAGGAGAAGAGCAGGATCACAGCAAACATGAAAAAAGTCGAGCTGGGATCACTTTATCACAGGGAATACGTGGGTGGTTGAGGTCAGTCAGACATCCTCTTTTTCTCTGGACGTTATTATATAAAACTTTTTGCAGATTGTACGCCTCCACATAAGAGGGTTTTTATTCACTTCTCTAGTGTGTCTGGAACTGAAGATGGTGATGAAGTTTACAGAGATAGACATTTTAACTGTTACTAGCAGCATCTTTATGAGGAAGTGTTGTGAAATGCAGATTTTCTATTGGTGGAGCAAAGGTGCAGGGTGCAGACCTATTGGTTGCTATGTGATTTAGTATGGTACCATTGGGCAGTTAGTGTGGCATTTAAATGCAGCTTCAGCAGTGAGGTCTACAGTAATCAGTTGATAATCTTTATGCTGCCTATAAGATATTAAAAACAAACATTTGACCACAGATTTCAAGAAAACCCCCATTTAATCCAACTGATGCCATGTTCAGATATCAGAATAGGCCTACAAGATATAAATATGACATGGATTACATATGTTGGGGAAATAATGAAAAATAGTAACCCCCTCTAGCTACAGTAATACCCCCCAATTATCCTTCAAAACACATTAACAATTTGATATAAATTACAATATTTTGATATAGTCCCACTGTTGCATTCGACCCACCTGAACCCATGTCACATCCAGCTGTGACCCAGCTTCATAGAGCTGAATATTGGAGATCCAGCTGGATGGAACTCAGATGTTCTGTATGAAGTTCAGTAACGCTGGGTTCATATCTACTGTATGTATCTATGATTTGAAAATGAAAAGATTGATCCATCACTAACCTATAACAACCATATTGTTTCCTTCCTGGATTTTTATTTTTTTATTTCACCTTTATTTAACCAGGTAGGCTAGTTGAGAACAAGTTCTCATTTGCAACTGCGACCTGGCCAAGATAAAGCCTAGCAGTGTGAACAGGCAACAACACAGAGTTACACATGGAGTAAACAATAAACAATAAACAAGTCAATAACATAGTAGGGAGAAAAAAAAGGCATGAGGAGGTAGGCAATAAATAGGCCATAGGAGCGAATAATTACAATTTAGCAGATTAACACTGGAGTGATAAATGAGCAGAAGAACATGTGCAGGTAGAGATACTGGTATGTAAAAGAGCATAAAATAAAATAAAATAAAAACAGTATGGGGATGAGGTAGGTAAATTGGGTGGGCTATATACTGATGGACTATGTACAGATGCAGCGATCGGTTAGCTGCTCAGATAGCAGATGTTTAAAGTTGGTGAGGGAGAAAAAAAAAAAAACTTCAGCGATTTTTGCAATTCGTTCCAGTCGCAGGCAGCAGAGAACTGGAGGGAAAGGCGGCCAAATGAGGTTTTGGCTTTAGGGATGATCAGTGAGATACACCTGCTGGAGCACGTGCTACGAGTGGGTGTTGCCATCGTGACCAGTGAACTGAGATAAGGCGGGGCTTTACCTAGCATAGACTTGTAGATGACCTGGAGCCAGTGGGTCTGGCAACGAACATGTAGCGAGGGCCAGCCGACTAGAGCATACAGGTCGCAGTGGTGGGTGGTATAAGGTGCTTTAGTAACAAAACGGATGGCACTGTGATAAACTGCATCCAGTTTGCTGAGTAGAGTATTGGAAGCTATTTTGTAGATGACATCGCCAAAGTCGAGGATCGGTAAGATAGTCAGTTTTACTAGGGTAAGTTTTGCGGCGTGAGTGAAGGAGGCTTTTGTTGCGAAATAGAAAGCAGACTCTAGATTTGATTTTGGATTGGAGATGTTTGATATGAGTCTGGAAGGAGAGTTTATAGTCTAGCCAGACACCTAGGTACTTATAGATGTCCACATATTCTAGGTCGGAACCATCCAGGGTGGTGATGCTAGTCGGGCGTGCGGGTGCAGGCAGCAAACGGTTGAAAAGCATGCATTTGGTTTTACTAGCGTTTAAGAGCAGTTGGAGGCCACGGAAGGAGTGTTGTATGGCATTGAAGCTCGTTTGGAGGTTAAATAGCACAGTGTCCAAGGAAGGGCCAGAAGTATACAGAATGGCGTCGTCTGCGTAGAGGTGGATCAGGGAATCGCCCGCAGCAAGAGCAACGTCATTGATATATACAGAGAAAAGAGTCGGCCCGAGAATTTAACCTTGTGGTACCCCCATAGAGACTGCCAGAGGACCGGACAACATGCCCTCCGATTTGACACACTGAACTCTGTCTGCAAAGTAGTTGGTGAACCAGGCAAGGCAGTCATTAGAAAAACCGAGGCTACTGAGTCTGCTGATAAGAATATGGTGATTGACAGAGTCAAAGGCCTTGGCCAGGTCGATGAAGACGGCTGCACAGTACTGTCTTTTATCGATGGCGGTTATGATATCGTTTAGTACCTTGAGCGTGGCTGAGGTGCACCCGTGACCAGCTCGGAAACCGGATTGCACAGCGGAGAAGGTACGGTGGGATTCGAGATGGTCAGTGATCTGTTTGTTGACTAGGCTTTTGAAGACCTTAGATAAGCAGGGCAGGATGGATATAGGTCTGTTACAGTTTGGGTCCAGGGTGTCTCCCCCTTTGAAGAGGGGGATGACCGCGGCAGCTTTCCAATCCTTGGGGATCTCAGATGATACGAAGGAGAGTTTGAACAGGCTGGTAATAGGGGTTGCGACAATGGCGGCGGACAGTTTCAGAAATAGAGGGTCCAGATTGTCAAGCCCAGCTTATTTGTATGAGTCCAGCTCTTTCAGAACATCTGCTATCTGGATTTGGGTAAAGGAGAAGCTGGGGAGGCGTGGGCGAGTAGCTGTGGGGGGGGGTTGGACTAGCCAGGAGGAAGGCATGGCCAGCCGTTGAGAAATGCTTATTGAAATGTTCGATTATCATGGATTTATCAGTGGTGACCGTGTGACCGTGTTACCTAGCCTCAGTGCAGTGGGAAGCTGGTAGGAGGTGTTCTTGTTCTCCATGAACTTTACAGTGTCCCAGAACTTTTTGGAGTTAGAGCTACAGGATGCACATTTCTGCTTGAAAAAGCTGGCCTTTGCTTTCCTGACTGACTGCGTGTATTGGTTCCTGACTTCCCTGAACAGTTGCATATCGCGGGGACTATTCAATGCTATTGCAGTCCGCCAGTGGGTCAATAAGATAGGAGAGTGGAAGACACAAAGGTGCTCAAAAAAGACTGAAACTCTTTTCAGATCAATACTTTTCTTGATGATCCAACATGGTGGTTCTGTTGCTGTAAACACAAGGGTTTAACGTGCCACTGTTCTCATTATGGCTCTTTGAACATTTCCAGGCATACAGGGCTCAAGTGCTTCTCCCTTTCTTGAGAAAATGAATGCTGATGATGATTTTAAATAGTGAAAATTGTATTTTATCTAGAGGAAGGACAATTTTCACTGTCTTATTATTATTTACAGCCACCTGTACAGTTTGTCAAGTCTTCAGATAAGTGAAGTATCATATTTACTGAATATTTCTCCCTGCGTTTTGAATAAATCCTAGAATTACAAGGGAACGATATCTTTCAAAGCGGAAAGTGGGAAAACTAGTGGAAACAATTTACAGCCTCTGGAAAACAAATATAATCATTCCATCCAGGTCCAGATGTTGGAAATAACCATTTTCTCCATATTCACCCTTGGAAACAACTCTATAACCATTTCATTTATGGACATCTCACACCAGTGTGTCTGGCTAATACACATGGTATTGTCTACCACCTAATTCTACAGTAATATCATGCTATAACTTATCTAGCCATCAAACCTCTGATGAAAAATCAGCAATGACAGTTTGCTCTGCAAAAGCTACTCAGAGAACACCATGATGTTAGTGGCCATCGTCTAGATATTTGGAATATCACTTTGACACACATATGGAGATCCTTATTAATGACTGTGGGATCTCATACACATAATGTATTTCCGTAGCTAGTGACCCCTCAGAGGGAGGGAGGGCTTGTTTCGTAGTGTTTGTGTATTCCAGCCAGAGAAATGATGTGAAGTGACAGAGGTGAAAGGAGATTAAATGTGTGTGTGAAGGGACCCATGCCTCAGAGCCACTGTAAATCTCTGGTTACACCCCGAGGCGCTCTTGTCTGTGTGTGTGTGTATTATTCCACCCTAGGACAGCATGTTGATGCAGCTTGATATCGAGCCGCTACGTCTCGTTATCAATGCTCTCTTGGACATCAGCAGGCCCATTCTTGAGCCTGTTAGGCTGACCTAGTCCAGAGAGCCTGAGTAGACCGACCTGCCTTGGAGGCCATTCACATTTCATTTCACGCTGCCCACCATGAAAAACATGAGTCATTCTTTCTGCTCTCCTCTCACAAATCCCCACACAATGTAGTGGAGAGGTTTGAAAGGTCAATAGAATACGTTGGATCCTCCGCTACAGGCTTGTACAGATACAGTACAGATACAGGCTACAGATACAGGCTACACACAGTTCACTGCACTGTGCCTCCTATTCACTACTGGAGATTGTCCCACTGTCAAGACGACTCGGCTGATCTGTGTGTGCTTTAGCCAATTATCATCGGCAGGAGTTTTTCTGGATCAAAAAGGGGTTTAGGTGGTGGCCGTGGCAGGGGCGTGGCAGAGTGCGTGGCAATGAGCGCGATCGGCCTTATGGTGCGGCAACATTTTTGATTATTTTACACCTTTTTCTCCCCGATTTCATGGTATCCAATTGTCTCATCGCTGCAACTCCCGTATGGACTCGGGAGAGGCGAAGGTCGAGAGCCATGCATCCTCCGAAACCCAAGCCAAACTGCTTCTTGACACAACGCACATCTAACCCGGAAGCCAACCGCACCAATGTGCCGAAGGAAACACCGTACACCTAGCGACCTGGTCAGCGTGCACTGCGCCCGGCCCGCCACAGGAGTCGCTAGAGCGCGTGCACTGCCTAACCTTGCGACACTAGGTAAATTGTGCGCCGCCCCAGTCGCGGCCGGCTGCGGCAGAGTCTGGCCTCGAACCAAGAGTCTCTGGTGGCACAGCGAGCACTGCGATGCAGTGCCTTAGACCACTGCGCCACCCGGGAGGCGCTATTACATTTTAGAAGCCCCCATCTTGGCGCTATAGATCATTTTTAGCATTTTTAAGTCCATTTCCTGCAATTCTACAGCTTTTGCCATGGAGCTGAGAGAAATCGTTGCAGTTTTAAAGCAAATTTCCTGCAATTCTATGCATTTTGCTATGGCCTATCCTGTGTTATTTTGCTCAAACATAAAAACAAAATGAATACTGCTAAATTCATTGTTTTGGGAATTTTCAATTCTCCTCGACTGCCTAGATTTTTATTTTGATGATTGTTAGTTCTCAAAGATGACATTATTTAAATATACATGGGTCCATTATCTTTTCTACATAATTGATATCTGGTTTTAATTGTTCAAGTTAATCACTTAAATATTTTTTCCATCCTGAAAATGTTTTCCTGACTGTTTGGACTTCAGTGGGTTAGAATGTCAGAAAGATGCCTGATTGGTATGCCGTATATGTAGGCAGAAAGATGCCTGATTGGTATGCCGTATATGTAGTCAGAAAGATGCCTGATTGGTATGCCGTATATGTAGTCAGAAAGATGCCTGATTGGTATGCCGTATATGTAGTCAGAAAGATGCCTGATTGGTATGCCGTATATGTAGTCAGAAAGATGCCTGATTGGTATGCCGTATATGTAGTCAGAAAGATGCCTGATTGGTATGCCGTATATGTAGTCAGAAAGATGCCTGATTGGTATGCCGTATATGTAGTCAGAAAGATGCCCGATTGGTATGCCGTATATGTAGGCAGAAAGATGCCTGATTGGTATGCCGTATATGTAGGCAGAAAGATGCCTGATTGGTATGCCGTATATGTAGTCAGAAAGATGCCTGATTGGTATGCCGTATATGTAGTCAGAAAGATGCCTGATTGGTATGCCGTATATGTAGTCAGAAAGATGCCTGATTGGTATGCCGTATATGTAGTCAGAAAGATGCCCGATTGGTATGCCGATAGTCAGAAAGATGCCTGATTGGTATGCAGAAAGATGCCTGATTGGTATGCCGTATATGTAGTCAGAAAGATGCCTGATTGGTATCAGAAAGATGCCCGATTGGTATGCCGTATATGTAGTCAGAAAGATGCCCGATTCGACAGAAAGATGCCCGATTGGTATGCCGTATATGTAGTCAGAAAGATGCCTGATTGGTATGCCGTATATGTAGTCAGAAAGATGCCCATTGGTATGCCGTATATAGGCAGAAAGATGCCTGATTGGTATGCCGTATATGTAGGCAGAAAGATGCCTGATTGGTATGCCGTATATGTAGTCAGAAAGATGCCTGATTGGACAGTGGTAACAATTTATTTGGACAGTCCCAAGGAAATGGTTTGTACATGTTCAATAACTGTCAACATCATGCCAAATAACTATCCATTAACCTTAACCCTTATTCTAAACCTAACCTTAACCTTAGTAAGTGTTTGCTTATCAACATATAGCGTGTTGATAGTATGACCATCTATATGGGACTATTTAAATAATGTGGGACCAAAGTCTCAATGTAGTAGTGACGTACGTATCCTGCATTTGTGAAGAGAGGGATGGTTTCTCATCTCTGTCATGTTTGTATCCTGTTTATTGGTGTCTCTCCATTCAGCCCACATCCCCAGTTGGATGTAGGGAGGTGACAGTCATCAGCTCTAGTTGGATGTAGGGAGGTGACAGTCATCAGCTCTAGTTGGATGTAGGGAGGTGACAGTCAGCAGCTCTAGCTGGATGTAGGGAGGTGACAGTCATCAGCTCTAGCTGGATGTAGGGAGGTGACAGTCATCAGCTCTAGTTGGATGTAGGGAGGTGACAGTCAGCAGCTCTAGCTGGATGTAGGGAGGTGACAGTCATCAGCTCTAGCTGGATGTAGGGAGGTGACAGTCATCAGCTCTAGTTGGATGTAGGAAGGTGACAGCCAGCAGCTCTAGTTGGATGTAGGGAGGTGACAGCCAGCAGCTCTAGTTGGATGTAGGGAGGTGACAGCCAGCAGCTCTAGTTGGATGTAGGGAGGTGACAGTCATCAGCTCTAGTTGGATGTAGGGAGATGACAGTCATCAGCTCTAGTTGGATGTAGGGAGGTGACAGTCATCAGCTCTAGTTGGATGTAGGGAGGTGACAGTCATCAGCTCTAGTTGGATGTAGGGAGGTGACAGCCAGCAGCTCTAGTTGGATGTAGGGAGGTGACAGTCATCAGCTCTAGTTGGATGTAAGGAGGTGACAGCCAGCAGCTCTAGTTGGATGTAGGGAGGTGACAGTCATCAGCTCCAGTTGGATGTAGGGAGGTGACAGCCAGCAGCTCCAGCCCATGACCCTTAATCTACTAACTGTCCCCATCCCTCCAGAGCTCATCTCCCCCATTTGTTTAAGCATGGAGAGGGCTTGCAGCAGCCGGTAATCCTCTCCATTTACACACAAACACAAATGCACAAATGCACACACACATCAAAGCACATAGCAGTTAATCTTGTGTGTATCTCATTGTGGTCCATGGGAGTGGGAAACCGTGAGATACTGAACACACAGCTGGGGCTGATCCCTCCACCACCAACCTACTTTGGCTGAGTACTATATACATGGTAACGGCAGCATTCACTTTGCTCTGAATACTCCTAAACACTCACTATATATACAGTACACTCATAAAGCCACACACACACACAAACACACAGTCATGCAGAGGGTCCCTGTTCGCCTCTCCTCACAACTAAACAACACATTCATTTTACATGATGAGGCTGTATTTTACAGCAGAAAAAAAGCAGTGTGTGCAGATCTACCATGAGAGAGAGGGAGAGAGAGAGAGAGCGAGCGAGAGACAGACAGAGCGAGCGAGAGACAGACAGAGAGAGCGAGAGACAGACAGAGAGAGCGAGAGAGACAGACAGAGAGAGCGAGAGAGACAGACAGAGAGAGCGAGAGAGACAGACAGAGAGAGCGAGAGAGACAGACAGAGAGAGCGAGAGAGACAGACAGAGAGAGCGAGAGAGACAGACAGAGAGAGCGAGAGAGACAGACAGAGAGAGCGAGAGAGACAGACAGAGAGAGCGACAGACAGAGAGAGCGAGAGACAGAAAGAGAGAGCGAGAGAGAGAGAGAGCGAGAGAGAGAGAGAGCGAGCGAGAGACAGAGAGAGAGCGAGAGACAGACAGAGAGAGCGAGAGACAGACAGAGAGAGCGAGAGACAGACAGAGTGAGCGAGAGAGAGACAGAGAGAGCAAGAGACATACAGAGAGTGAGAGACAGAGAGCATGGTCTACTCTACTGATATGCTGGTCCAGAATAAGCATTACTGTACACATCCTCTTATAGAGGAGAGGAGAGGAGAGGAGAGGAGAGAGCACTGAGATAGACAGATTATGTAGTACAGCACTATACTGTTGATTCATTGTCCTGCCATCACAAATGTACAAAGTACATTTCTTTCCAGTAAGCTGCAAGCTCAAAAACCAACAGTGCATATCAAACCTGATGTGAAGACAAGACAGTGGTCAAGAGGATAAAATCATTTTTCAGGAAGATACACTCCTCTCCCTAGCCAACACCAATCTATCCCTAGAAAAGGAACACCATGGTCAAAATAATAAAAG
The DNA here is from genome assembly GCF_045791955.1 of Oncorhynchus clarkii lewisi. Lineage (NCBI taxonomy): Eukaryota > Metazoa > Chordata > Actinopteri > Salmoniformes > Salmonidae > Oncorhynchus > Oncorhynchus clarkii. The sequence continues at coordinate 56,336,256 of NC_092159.1, read as the reverse complement.
TATAAATAGTCTCTGTTCTGGCCAACCCGTGATCCATCCATTTGAAGGACGCATTTAGTCTGAGGAAACCAGAGGTTATAAGATCCTGTGTGTTTGGAGACAGAGGGGGGCTGGATGTCCTGGCATGCTGGCTGGCTGTAGTGACTGAGGGGGGCTGGATGTCCTGGCATGCTGGCTGTCTGTAGTGACTGAGGGGGGCTGGATGTCCTGGCATGCTGGCTGACTGTAGTGACTGAGGGTGGATACACCTTTTTCCTGCATCTTCAGCAGCTTTTACAATCTATGATCCCTTACATAACTGTTCCAGCCGTGCCTTTTCCTCCGGTCCACTCTGGTCGGCCTTCCCTTCCCTTCCCCAAAAGCCAACATGTAACACATGCAGGCACAAATGCACACATAGACAGACGCACACAGGCACAGATAGAACCTTGAACTAGAGGGCTGACAAAGCCCAGACTGGAGAGGGGGCTGTTCTTTCCCGCAAATATTCTTTCCAACATATGACCCAGGACTCCTGGGAGTTCTAGCACGCTCTGAGAGAGAGGAGAAAAATAGAGCTCAATTTGCCTCACGCTTCCAAAATCCCCCTCACACACACACACACACACACACACACACACACACACACACACACACACACACACACACACACTGCCCCCCTCCACCCACACCCCCCAAACCTCCCTATTGTTGGCCTGGTCTAGGTCTGTTATTAATCTATTCCACCATTGGTCATGTGGACCCCTTTACTCCGCAGCCCTGTATATTAGCCAGCCGGGGAGGGAACATAGACTGGAGAGGAATCATGGCTGTTATTGAGAACCTCTGTGTGCTCTCTCCAACACTAGAACCCACTGCTGGGGCACAACAGTTCACAGATTGCTGTCACACACACACCACACTCACTTATAAACATTTCTTAGACCCCTTTTTTAAAAGATTGAGAAAACAGTGCTGAGGTTCAGGAGGATTTCCCCCAGTCTCTCCTAACACAACAGAACGCAGAGCGCATTTACGCAGCTACATCTACCCTCCAAACCCTATCAAATCCATTGAGAGAGAAACTGATTCCATGATTCCACTTCCATGTGGGCCAGTCTGTCAATAATCCCAAAACTCCAACTTAACTAACTCCAACTTAATGTAACTTAACTTCAACTCAAGTAGGGAGTATAGGGAGAGTATCAAAGACATAACTGTAGCACGCGCTCCACCATTCAAAATGTGGACTTGACACCCTTCAGTCTCTCTTAAAAAAGAGATCATATCTCAATAACATTAACCTGGGTGAATAAAGGTTAAATGCAATAGAAACACCTGCTTGTTTGGACCTATAGTAGGGTGTGTGTGATGGGAACAGTGTGTTTTAAATTATAAGATGGTAGAAACCCCTCTGGCCACACGCCCACTCAACCCATCCACCGTACAGTATCAAGTCCCCCTCTCTGCTGTATCTGTTGGTATGATCAGATATTGAGCCAGGCCAAACAAGGTCTCTGTTATACAGCCAGCAGGGCATCAGGGTGGGGACAACCACCCAGCAGTCACAACACAGAGCCCAGCCTGACAGAGGTGACTCACACTGGGCTGAATCACACAGGGAGGCCTTTGTGGGGAATCAGACAACCCACCAATCAATGTATAAGATATATATTTAGACTGAAATACAGTATATTTAGACTGGAAAGAAAATGACTGTTAAACTAAGATAGAAGGAGAGAGAGAGGCTATAGGACGTAGTATTGACCAGTCTGGCTGACTGGTGGTGGCCCTTCAGGGTTAGATTGAGAAGTAACTGATTGGGGCAGCAGTGGATGTTGACCACGCCCACAGTCAGCAGACAGAGAGATGGAGAGACATGGAACACATAGGCACTATTACCAATAAAATGTAGTCTTCATATTATTTTTGGCTGCTACTTTTTCCTGTTAATGCAGTTGTGGTAGTCTAAATCCAGACTGGCCTGCTGGGATCCAATCTATTTCTGCAGGACTGCAGTAGTAAACTAGAGCTGGTTCCAGCTCTGTATGTGCTTTAGTGCCCTCACTATTGTTGTCAAGCCATACATACACATTGAGAGCTTCCCACTGGGCAGACGTCAATTTATGTCTATAACACGTTGGTTCCACGTCATGGACGTGGAAACAATGTTGATTTAACCAGTGTGTGCCCAGTGGGTTGGAACTATAAGATTCTATCTGCAATGATTCTGACATAATTGGCCTTAAAGTTCTGAATGCTCATTGGTTTGACTAGTGTCAGGAATCTTTATCTTAACAACGTGAATTGGAGTATTTACTGCACTATATAAGTAGAGAACATTGAACAGAAAAAGGCTATGTCAACAACTACATTTTGACAAAAATGAAGAGAGAACCTTCTAGTCCCAAGCTCTTGACCCACTGGTCAGGTCAGTGGAGCCCTGGGAGGGCCAGTCAGTTTGGCAGGCCGCTGTGCTGTGACATACTTTGAAGGACTCCAGTCCACCTGTATAAATGGTGGATCGGCACAATGTGCGCTCTGTGCTGCACCAGAGCAAAGGGACGTCTTCTAGCTGGACCAGCTAAGCGTGAGTTGCTCTAAATTGTGGAGAGTTCATATAGTCATTGAACCGTGACCCATCAACTTTTTAGCTGCACTTCTCTTAGCTACTTCACAGAGGGTGGGCCTTGGGTAAACAGAGAGGTCCAGAGACACAGCATCTATTCCACAGACCAAACGTAAACAAACAACCTCCTTAACATTCTCTGTCTGAAGCCATTTTGCCGTCCACAGAAGCAAGCACACGGGAAGGTCTGGGACCGTTGCTTCCTCATCTTCTATCCTGAATGTGGGTTGGTCAGAGTAGAGGGCATAGCAGGCCTTCAGGTCAAATAAATACTGTGGCTGAGTGTAGTAGGTGCTTAATGTCCAATTCTTCATTAGTGCAGATGAAGGACAGGAGACAAGCAGAGGAAGCCATATCAGACTATTGAGATATGCCTCCGAGGTGGAAGGTGTCTCGCCTCGGCTAGCCTGGAGCGTGCATGGCATAACCTCGCGGCTGCACGGGCACACGAGCGTAGCCAATGAAAACGGTTGGTTTTCGCACTGAGTAAACAGAGCGGTTTGTGGCCAAACATACACACAGTCCGTCGGTAGACATGCTGTGAACGTAACTAAAGGGATAAAAACACTGATTCATCCCATATGGGGTCGGTCGGTCGGTCGGGCTCTCTCTCTCTCTCTCTCTCTCAACACACTGTTCATTTAAGCATTGTATTGTGGAGTGTCATGCATGTGTGTTTCTGCTGCTGCCCAGAGTTTTATGTGTGTGTGTGTGTCTGTGTATGTGTGTGTGAATGAGGAGTGCTCTGCTCTCTCCTATAAGGCCTCACTGGTGGAGAGGAGTACAGCACATCACTACTACCACCCACAGTTAGCTAATCATCACACAACAGATAGGAGTTTTATTGAACATAAATCCAGTAATAGACTGAAGAATTGATTAAGGAGGAATATGTACTCATCCCTGCACTGACCTGGCCTTCCTCCTTACCTCTCTGGTCTGTCTCCAACCTTCCCTCCTCTTCCTCCCTTCCTCTCTCTGTCTACCACTTGATCTCGCTATTATCCTTTGGCCACACTCTCATTCTCCTGCTCTCTCCATCCCTCTCTCTCTGGCAGCTCTCCATCTGGTCTGGCATGCTATGTGTGTGTGTGTGTTAATCACACTGGCCCAGCAGGACTCCTGTCGACCGCCCCACGCCCGGCGTGTCACAGACAGTATCCCACAGAGCAGAGCCAGGAACCGTCTCTCACCCACTCTGCCCTGCTCTGCTACCCAGCCTAATCACCTCCTCCCTAGGCTGTCTCTCCTCAGTGACCCTGGTAAGCTCTGGTTCTGTTCGGACATACAGTGTATATACTGTAGATCTTGGGTGAGGAGATCACTGATGATTGGTGATGATGATGTCCTTCATGTGTCCTAAATCAAGCCAAGCGTGCTAGACAATAAGCCCGGTGGTCTCTCTCTCTCATCAACAGTCTGCAGAACTGGCCTATGTGGCGCTATGGGTATCCTTCCAGGACATATTAATACGTTATTCCAGATGAGTGAAAACAGCATGGCCTATATTACACACACACAACACATACACACACCCCCCCATCTCTTCCAACACATAGACTCACACACACACACATCCCCTTCAACCCACACACAGACTTCCCCTCCAACACACATACTTCCCCTCCAATACACATACACACACATCCCTTCCACTACTCACACACACACACACACACAAAGATCCCCTCCATCACACACACACTGACACTTCTCTTATCATTCCAGACCACAATCTATCCATCCACCATTCATTCATTCTCTCTGTTAGGGAAGGCTGCCGTGAGGGAGAGGGGGAACAGGGATAGGATGGAATGGGGGGGGGTCGATCTTCCTCTCTCGGCAGTCTAACTGTCAATTATCTCTGGTTGGCATCACAGGACCATACAATATGTCTGTCTGTCTGTGGTGTGTGTCTGTGGTGTGTGTCTGTGGTGTGTGTGTGTGCCTGTGCTGCTGCTGACGTCTCCCACCCACCACTGGAGGGGAAGCACTTTGATAGCAGCACAATGAGGGCTCTGTACCCTCTTCCCTCGCTCCGCTCTGCCACAGTGAACAACATACATCACATAGCTCTGGACTAAACAGTAAAGGGGCCTAGCAACAGCTGTAGATCAGTGTTTTCTCAAAAGGTGGGTCGGGACTGTAGTTGGGACTAGGACCAGAAGTTTTTCCTGGACTTTTCTGGCTCAAATAGAGATATCCAAATCATGTGTAGCGTACTGAGCCGATTGTGCTTATGTCAACACACACATATTCATACACAAAGCATCTAGTCATGGAACTGAGCCAGAGAGAGCACTCTTTAATTCCTCATAACTTTACATATCACTGAGCAATGCTTGAATTAGCCTTCCCTACATATGGAATGACCTGTTGAGCTTGCCTGGAATGAGTGTGTAACTGACCTGGTGACTTAAAGTTTTAATAATAAGCCAAGGGAGTAGCGTTCTGCATTCAGCCTCGTGACAGTGATGTATTCATACAGGCATCATGCCTATCCGCTGGAGTGTGACAGTCCTGCTTGTTATTTACGCAGAATATAGGTCAATCCATACCCCTCCATCCTGCATTAGCGCGCTACACATCCACTGTGTGTGATGACTGATGGTTCTGTTTCAGATTACTTCTCATGGAACCATGAAACATGCTCATAACTGGGTCGCTATACCATACACGAGTGAGGGTGAACATGTAAATTGTGTCTCAACGTAGAGGGATAAAGGTTCACATTCAAAATGCCTTCTATTTATTTTCGTATTTTTTCTTATTTTCTAACGTCATCCTTAAATCTATTGTAACATAAAACATAGACATATTATATTATTATTATGTGAAATATCACAATACCAAATACGGTGTTAACCTGATTGTTGTCATTAAACCGGCCTTGGGTCCTGCTGTAGCCTACCCAAAATGATCATAGTGTACACAACAACACATCGACACATGAAAGATAAATATGCGTGTGAAAGGGATGTAAACGTTACCTTGATTGTCTTCGTCCATGGCTGAAGGGGAAAATGCTAAGGTCCAAAAAAACAAGTAAGATCGCTGAAACTTGTTGTATGAATGTGGGGTAAATGATTGAAATGCGCGTTTTAATTTGTAGGGTGCATTCGCAGACAGGTTGACCACAGAAGCCGCGTCTTGTTTTGGGGAATATTATTTTCTTGCCATCAATGCTGGAATTACGAGGCAATCCGCTTGGATATCCGTCACCAGTGTAGCCTATTTCAGATGGAACTGAATCGGCGACGTCTTTTTTCTAGAGTGATCGGTAGCATATTATCCGACAGATACACCTTCACTCCACTAGCATCGGGAGAGCAGGCTATCCCATCCGAGCTCCACGACTCCGCTTCTCCACTAGACAGACAGGCAGCTTTCACTGTACGTCATCATTATCTGTCCCGCCCTGTGGAGCAGCGACTACAAACCTGCCCTCATGTGACTGTACTGTACAACGGCTGTACTGTATTGTAATCTGTGAGGGAATTATTCAATCATATCCCCAGATCAGTGATTAGGTCAAGTATGTATAATATAGGCCTACATATGAAATCACTTCTCAATGTTGCCGTCCTACGGTCACTGCATCTGGTTTCTTTCATTGACAAATAAAATATGCTCATTGTGTGTGAGTGTGTGTGTGTGCTGACGATTTTAGAAACTAGACTATTATATCATATTATCCTCTCCAGTGTAGGCTATACTGCAGGATCTCTGCTTGGTCCAGTAATGCAGATCCAGAAAACAAGGATGCCACTATGAGACAGGGAATGGTACTGGGGAGTGAAGTGGTATCTGATTCCAAGCCCAGAACAAACACGTACACAAGCAATGGGAACCAGCCAGTGTGTAGGCCAATAGCAGGGAAAAGGCACACACACACTCTGCGGCTGTGTTTCTACAACACACACGGTTTCAATTATCGCATTCCTGCCTCTTCAGAGAAAGAAGGGGGTCTCTCTTCCTGTACACATTACTCCAGGGGTCAATAGTGAACAGATGTTTTAATGTATTCATTCATTCTTTCATTTGTTTATTCATTGATGTGTCTTACAAAAATGTTCCAGAATTGAATGCTTCTTCTTGTACAGAGACAATTGTGAAGACAAACCCTGATGTAGGCTATCCCTATAAACTGAAACGAATGGAGTGTGAAGCATCCAGCTGATTTTCCTATAGTCTACATACTGTAGTTTATGTTTGAACAACATGTGAAGCATCCAGATGATTTTCCTATAGTCTACATACTGTAGTTTATGTTTGAACAACATGTGAAGCATCCAGATGATTTTCCTATAGTCTACATACTGTAGTTTATGTTTGAACAACATGTGAAGCATCCAGATGATTTTCCTATAGTCTACATACTGTAGTTTATGTTTGAACAACATGTGAAGCACAAAGGAATACATGAAACTGTGTGTGAATATTCCTCACATTACAGACTCCAGCATTCCACTTCGATTGGTTCTAGAAGTCCTCTGCAGTCTAAACATTACATCAGCATGACACTACCAGAACTAGCTCAATCCAGAATGATCCAGTGTAGTCCGGTTGGGATGGAGTACTTGTTGGTTCACATGGCAAATGACAAACTAACACCTCTCTGTTTGCTGGTCCTGCAAGTCATCCTTAATTTAACTGATATATACACTCTTTGAAAAAAGGTGCTATCTACAACCTAAAAGGGTTCTTCGGGCTGTCTCCATAGGAGAACCCTTTGAAGAACCGTGGTTGATTCCAGGTAGAACTATTCTGGTTCCAAGTTGAACCGTTTTGAGTTCCTGGAACCAAATTGGGTTTTAGTTGGAACTAAGACGGGTTATCCAATGGGGACAGCCGAGAAGCCTTTTGGAAGAGTTTCCACTACGTTTTGAGCAGCATACTCTTTGTCACCGTTGACTTATTTCTGTGGTTGTTTGTTTTTCTCCAGCTCTCGTGTTAAGTTGACATCCATCAACACTCTCTTTTCAGCCTTTAACACCACAGCAGCTGAAACTGGAGCCACTGGGCTTAGAACTACAGTATAAACAGGGCCCTGAAGTTCCACCTGGATAACCCCACAACGCCTGGCGTAGACCAGGTAGACCTGAGGGGTGGTGGGAATGTAAACCATGGTCCAGTGGCTACACATCCACACGTTGTTTGCTTTTTCTGCACTCGGACCTTCTGCGTACCCTGTGAGGATCTAGACATGTGTTTTAATAGGAACATAATGCTGGGGGATCATGTCACTTAGCTTGGAGAGAGGAGAAGAAAGAGGAGGGGGGGTCCTGGGAGAGTTGGGAAACGTGTGTGTTCCTGTGTTTAGTAGGAGTTTAGGGGAATGATTTGAAAAAAAGGGAGCGCAAAGGGAGATGGGGGACTTTTAGAAGTGGGGGCTCCCGACCAGGCTCGGGGTGGGGGTGGGGGGGTGGGGGATGGAGGGGGATTCAAGTAAAGTATTCAACAACGCACAGCACACAGGCTTGATTTGAATATTTTCTGTGCTACAGAATGCCTAAATGTCACCCAAGCCTGTTTAACTTCTTAAAACCCAACATATGCTGGCCTTTCTGGCTGACTACCAGGGCTCTCTCTCTCTCTCTCTCTCTCTGAGAGTGTGCCACTGAGGGCTGATGGCAGTTGCCTTATGCCCCGAGGGTGCCCATGGCACTGCATCTGGCAGATTACGCTCCCCCTCATGTCAGACGAGACGGCTGTGGCGCCCGGCGCTCCTGACCAACTTCACGTGACCTGATTGAGCAGTCAGAGAAACAACACGACTTCATATGCTCCAGTCTCCACGGTAACACCAGGGGGCAGGTTAGTGGATACCTCCCCCTTCAGCCGCCAACTCCCTAACTGTCGAACGACCCCCACACCCAAATTACCCCCCAAAACCCATTCACCTCATAATCCAGTCAGGCGGCAGCTGCATTACATACAGTACAGCTGTGCAGTAGCATCACACTGGCTTTCTATGGGGATTGTAGGGCAACATCTTTTCAATATTTATATAAACCCAGAATATATGATTTATAAGAGCAAATGGGTGCATTGGTATAGCATTTGGGATGTTTGAGTACACACCACCAGTTGGACCAAGCATTCTGAAAGAGTCTTTACTGAAGGGGGTGCTGATAGCTGTAGTGTGAAAGAGTGGAAAGACTGAGAAAGTCTTCACTGTATAAGTCAGATTGAGATGTAGTCCACAGTGTATAGACACATACTGTATATCCTAAATCTATATCATATCCATTTGACTGATCAGAGAGTAACCAATCTACACGTCTTACACCAAACTGACCATAAGTCAGTGACGGAGTAGCTTCCTTTACATTGGGGAATGGAAGGAGGGCTTTCAGGAGGTCTGATACTCTCCTCGTTGGTCAGGGTTTGAATTGGCTTGGGGTTGCCCTAAAAATAGCAGTCTAGAACAACATCAATATCCTTTCATGCTTGGAGATGCCCTAATTTATTTTGGGAGTGTCCATTATATTATCATGATTTGACCCGACACAGTAGAACAGGTTGGTATGTTGTATTAGAGTGTTTCGATTGTGTGAATTTCTATGCTGACCTCACAGAGTGAATTTCTATGCTGACCTCACAGAGTGAATAGCTATGCTGACCTCACAGAGTGAATTTCTATGCTGACCTCACAGAGTGAATTTCCATGCTGACCTCACAGAGTGAATTTCCATGCTGACCTCACAGAGTGAATTTCTATGCTGACCTCACAGAGTGAATTTCTATGCTGACCTCACAGAGTGAATTTCCATGCTGACCTCACAGAGTGAATTTCTATGCTGACCTCACAGTGAATTTCTATGCTGACCTCACAGAGTGAATTTCCATGAAAATGAACTCTAAAGTTACCAAGTCAAGGGTTTCCATCATAACTAGGTTGATGATTCTCCTTCTTCATACAGGCTACAGCTTGTGGGCGTAGACTGAGACAAGGGATATGGGTGGGGGATGGTGATGATGGTGGTGGGGGATGGTGATGGTGGGGGGGGGGGGGGGTGATGGGGGATTTGGATATGGTTGGGGGATGGTGGTGGTAGTGATGAGTGGTTATGGTTGTGGTTGGGAGTGGGGTCTGGGGTGAAGGTTGAAGGGGCGACTTCCTATCTTGTAAGTGGGGCGAGGGGAGTTCAGCTACTCAATCCCAAATTGACCTTCAGCCACAACCCCTACATGCTTCATGTATATTTGAATAGACTGGATAGGTATACTTATTGTCATTGTAAATAAGAATTTGTTCTTAACTGACTTGCCTAGTTAAATAAAGGTTAAATAAAACATCTATAAATAAAAAAATACTTATTCTGGTAATAACTTCATCTTGCCATATATTTACTATGGTAATACTGTAGCTTCATCTTGCCATATATTTACTATGGTAATACTGTAGCTTCATCTTGCCATATATTTACTATGGTAATACTGTAGCTTCATCTTGCCATATATTTACTATGGTAATACTGTAGCTTCATCTTGCCATATATTTACTATGGTAATACTGTAGCTTCATCTTGCCATATATTTACTATGGTAATACTGTAGCTTCATCTTGCCATATATTTACTATGGTAATACTGTAGCTTCATCTTGCCATATATTTACTATGGTAATACTGTAGCTTCATCTTGCCATATATTTACAATGGTAGTACTGTAGCTTCATCTTGCCATATATTTACTATGGTAATACTGTAGCTTCATCTTGCCATATATTTACTATGGTAATACTGTAGCTTCATCTTGCCATATATTTACTATGGTAATACTGTAGCTTCATCTTGCCATATATTTACTATGGTAATACTGTAGCTTCATCTTGCCATATATTTACTATGGTAATACTGTAGCTTCATCTTGCCATATATTTCATCTTGCCATATATTTACTATGGTAATACTGTAGCTTCATCTTGCCATATATTTACTATGGTAATACTGTAGCTTCATCTTGCCATACTATGGTAATACTGTAGCTTCATCTTGCCATATATTTACTATGGTAATACTGTAGCTTCATCTTGCCATATATTTACTATGGTAATACTGTAGCTTCATCTTGCCATATATTTACTATGGTAATACTGTAGCTTCATCTTGCCATATATTTACTATGGTAATACTGTAGCTTCATCTTGCCATATATTTACTATGGTAGTACTGTAGCTTCATCTTGCCATACATTTACTATGGTAGTACTGTAGCTTCATCTTGCCATATATTTACTATGGTAATACTGTAGCTTCATCTTGCCATATATTTACAATGGTAGTACTGTAGCTTCATCTTGCCATATATTTACAATGGTAGTACTGTAGCTTCATCTTGCCATATATTTACTATGGTAATACTGTAGCTTCATCTTGCCATATATTTACTATGGTAATACTGTAGCTTCATCTTGCCATATATTTACTATGGTAATACTGTAGCTTCATCTTGCCATATATTTACTATGGTAATACTGTAGCTTCATCTTGCCATATATTTACTATGGTAATACTGTAGCTTCATCTTGCCATATATTTACTATGGTAATACTGTAGCTTCATCTTGCCATATATTTACTATGGTAATACTGTAGCTTCATCTTGCCATATATTTACTATCGTAATACTGTAGCATTATCTTGCCGTATGAGGGGTATACTACAAAACAAGAGCAATGACTTGCAATGACAAAATAATATGGTCCAAGCACACCAAGACAGTCGTGATGAGGGCACGACAAAACCTATTCCCCCTCAGGAGACTGAAAAGATTTGGCATGGGTCCTCAGATCCTGAAAAGGTTCAACAGCTGCACCCTCGAGAGCATCCTGCCTGGTTGCATCACTGCCTGGTACGGCAACTGCTCGGCCTCTGGCCGCAAGGCACTATAGAAGGTAGTGCGAACGGCCCAGTACATCACTGGGGCCAAGGTTCCTGCCATCCAGGACCTCTATATCAGGCGGTGTCAGAGGAAGGCCCTAAACATTGTCAAAGACTCCAGCCACCCTAGTCATAGACTGTTCTCTCTGCTACCGCATGGCAAGTGGTACCAGAGCGCCAAGTCTAGGTCCAAGAGGCTTCCAAACAGTTTCTACCCCTAAGCCATAAGACACCATAACATCTAATCAAATGACTACCCTGACTATTTGCATTGCCCCCCCCCCCCCCCCTTTTATACTGCTGTAGGTGCTACCTACACAACATGTAGGTAGAGTTATTAAACTGCATTGTTGGTTAGGGCTTGTAAGTAAGCATTTCACTGTAAGGTCTACCTACACCTGTTGTACTCGGCGCATGTGACAAATACAATTTTATTTAATACCCCTTAAACCACAGGCTAGAATACCCGACTGAGGTAGAGGTTGAGGGGGGTGGAGGAGAGGGGGGTCTGGGGGTCTGGCAGGGGGATAGGGTGACAGATACTTCCTTCCTTGTGGGGGGTGAAAGGGGTCAGTCCATGGGTAGCAAGACGGAAAGGAGTCCAAGGGGGGCAGGGGGAAAGTGGCTTAACAGAGGCCACAGGAAGTTCTGTGCGGCAGGACTTCCTCTTTATGTGTTGTTGCTATCCGACTCCAATCTCTTTCCACTTCTTTCCCAGCCACGGCCATCAGATCTGCCTGAAGTTTGGATCTCATCTGTGAAATTTAAGGGCCCAAATGAGTCCCATGGTCTCTGTTGTTACTCTGTCTGGGTCTGGTTGGTCTGGAGGTATACAAAGGCAGCACCGTGTCCAGGAACCAGAAACGTGTTAGTAAGTAAACCAGGTTCCTCTCATTGGTTATGTAACTACTGTAAAGTAGGTGTCAACGACAGCCTCCAAACACCTCTGGAATTTCCTCTTAATATTTATCTTCTCGTAATGCAGAATGCAGCTGTCTACCAGTCCTACCTGCTGAATGTGTTCATGAGCACAAAGTATTGACAGATAGATATTGATACAGATGATCAGTCTGATTTAATGAGTTTTATTTTATTTATTTATCTATCTATCTATTTCATTGTTGTTTCTCTTCACATGCAGTGTGTCAAAAATCAGCCAATCTTTGCCATCTAAACCATATCAGTCCTAATTAGGAAAGTAGCTCAAGGGGAATCAGCTCCGTGGCAGAGTATTTGACTAACGGAAAAAGGATATTAATATCATATGAAACAATAGTGTGATAGGTATACAAACACATTTAGATTAACTATGTTGTGGGGGTATGTTGGAACAAAAGCCACAACGCTGCAACATTGAATGCATTATGTTAGTGCAGTTTTTCATTAGTAGACTTCTGAGTGAGCCAAACATTTACAGTGTTTGTCACAGTCAAATGATGTGTACTACTAATAAATCAACTGTGTCATTACTGACAGCTATATTACCTTTGACAATATTGCATCATTCAACACTTCAGCTATGGGGTCAATTTAGGGACTATAGAAACAGAAACACACACACACATGATGAAACACGTGATAAACCCAACATGTTGGCAGGAGTAGAGATAACATCACCAATCTCTCTCTCTCTCTCCCTCCCTCCCTCCCTCCCTCCCTCCCTCCCTCCCTCCCTCCCTCCCTCCCTCCCTCCCTCCCTCCCTCCCTCTCACACACACAAACTCACACACAACTTTAATTCAGTTGCGAGGTCAGGTTACATGCAAAGTACCTGTCACCTGTTCTCATCCTTTTTCATACTTTGCACACTTTGCATGAACAAGTGTACATGCAAAAAAGCTGGTATTGTTTGCTTAACCATCAAGTGGACCCATATCCTGTAACCAGCCTTGGTGCCAACGCACGGGCATGTTCAGCAGGAGAGCGTTGTGGAGCATTTAAGATAGAAATGTCATGGATAGAGACGGCTTATTCTAACCTACATGGTTGCTCTACATAATATTTATATTTCCACAATGCTGTGGCCTGCTCTGCTGAACGCAGCCAGCAGTACATTCATTCTACTGCCTCAAACAACATCAGTGATCTCATACTCATATCATTATTATCAATTCTCAACATCCAATCCAGAAGGATCATGTGCAATCACAGTTTTTTACTAATGCATTTGAGATGACATGAACTGGATTGATGTTTGATTACATTTAGAATGGCTAATCCGTTTTCCATGCATGGTGAACTTGGAATAGTAATGTAGGACTGTATCCTTTACAAATGCACATGAGAGTGAGTGAGTGACTGCCACTCTTGTTGATGATGTAGTAGTGTCCCTACAAGAAACTGACATATTTGAGGTGTTTTGTTAAGTAAACCAACAACAATGTCAGATTCTGATGTGAGGAAATACAGTTCAGAGCTATACATGATTCTGACCTCTTAAAGACGGAGGCATCCTATTATCAGATTTCACCCCTTCCCTTCACAAAGGGTCTGAATACTTACGCAAATAAATCATTTCTGTTTTTTGTTTTTAATACATTTGCAAAAATGTATAAAAACCTGCTTTCACATTGTCATTATGGGGTATTGTGTGTAGATTGATGTGGACATAAAAAATAAATAAAAATCTATTTTAGAATCAGGCTGTAACGTAACAATGTGGAAAAAGTCAAGGGGTCTGAATACTTTCCTAATGCAACGCACCTTCAGTCTACACCTACAGTCCACACCTACAGCAAGTTTACAGTACACATAAAAATACATCATTATCATATCCAAACAAAGTTCATTATCACCCTGTACTAAACACATGGAAAGCAGCATATGGACACACTCAAATACACATGCATGGACGCACATGCCCCAATGCACACAGACTATGCACCTGTGTGACCATGTATGAACAAACACACACACACACACACCTCTGTAGCAGAATTCTCACTCAGATACACACACACATCATTATCAGACCAAATCACACAGAGAAGTAGCCTAAAGCTCACATCCTTGTTGCTATAGAACACATAGGACTTGCCTGGTTGCTATAGGACTTGCTTAGTTAAATAAAATAAATAAAAATAGAAGCCAGTCTATTTAGCATCTATCTTCATGTTGCATCCTCCATGTTTTTGAGTGTAGCCTGTATACAAATGGTGGTTGACTGTATTTGAGGGAAAAGATAAATCTACTTATTTATTTAATTTTTTAAAGAATTTAACCTTTACTTAACTAGGCAAGTCAGTTAAGAAAAAAATCTTATTTACAATGACGGCCCACAATGACGGCCCACCTGTCACGACATCCTGCCTGTTACTAGCTGGTCTACGGCTGCTACTAGCCGGTCTATCTAGCTGGTCTACTAGCCGGTCATCTAGCTGGTCTACTAGCTGGTCTACTAGCTGGTCTATCTAGCTGGTCTACTAGCTGGTCTACTAGCTGGTCTACTAGCTGGTCTACTAGCTGGTCTACTAGCTGGTCATCTAGCTGGTCTACTAGCTGGTCTACTAGCTGGTCTACTAGCTGGTCATCTAGCTGGTCTACTAGCTGGTCTACTAGCTGGTCTACTAGCTGGTCTCTACTAGCTGGTCTATCTAGCTGGTCTACTAGCTGGTCTACTAGCTGGTCATCTAGCTGGTCTACTAGCTGGTCTACTAGCTGGTCTACTAGCTGGTCTACTAGCTGGTCATCTAGCTGGTCATCTAGCTGGTCTACTAGCTGGTCTACTAGCTGGTCTACTAGCTGGTCATCTAGCTGGTCTACTAGCTGGTCTACTAGCTGGTCTCTATCTAGCTGGTCTACTAGCTGGTCATCTAGCTGGTCTATCTAGCTGGTCTACTAGCTGGTCTACTAGCTGGTCATCTAGCTGGTCTACTAGCTGGTCTACTAGCTGGTCTACTAGCTGGTCTACTAGCTGGTCTATCTAGCTGGTCTACTAGCTGGTCTACTAGCTGGTCTACTAGCTGGTCTACTAGCTGGTCTACTAGCTGGTCTACTAGCTGGTCTATCTAGCTGGTCTACTAGCTGGTCTACTAGCTGGTCATCTAGCTGGTCTACTAGCTGGTCTACTAGCTGGTCTACTAGCTGGTCTACTAGCTGGTCTACTAGCTGGTCATCTAGCTGGTCTACTAGCTGGTCTACTAGCTGGTCTACTAGCTGGTCTACTAGCTGGTCTATCTAGCTGGTCTACTAGCTGGTCTACTAGCTGGTCTATCTAGCTGGTCTACTAGCTGGTCTACTAGCTGGTCATCTAGCTGGTCTACTAGCTGGTCATCTAGCTGGTCTACTAGCTGGTCTACTAGCTGGTCTATCTAGCTGGTCTACTAGCTGGTCTACTAGCTGGTCTACTAGCTGGTCATCTAGCTGGTCTACTAGCTGGTCTACTAGCTGGTCTACTAGCTGGTCTACTAGCTGGTCTACTAGCTGGTCATCTAGCTGGTCTACTAGCTGGTCTACTAGCTGGTCATCTAGCTGGTCTACTAGCTGGTCTACTAGCTGGTCATCTAGCTGGTCTACATGGTAGCAGCTGGTCATCTAGCTGGTCTACTAGCTGGTCTACTAGCTGGTCATCTAGCTGGTCTACTAGCTGGTCTACTAGCTGGTCATCTAGCTGGTCTACTAGCTGGTCTACTTGGTGCCCAGTTTTGGGTTGGACATATTTGTTTTCGCCTGTTGTTTTTGGCCTTAGTTTTGGCTAGCCACCAATCAGTGGGTCTTGCGACGGGTATACAGAGATGACAGTGAGTGCAGTGATGTGAGTGCAGTGATGTGCAGAGTGCAGTGATGTGTCCTAGAAGGAGCATTGGTGGCAAATCGGATGGCTGAATGGTAAAGAACATCTAGCTGCTCGAGAGCACCCTTACCTGCTGATCTATAAATTACGTCTCTGTAATCTAGCATGGGTAGGATGGTCATCTGAATCAGGGTTAGTTTGGCAGCTGGGGTGAAAGAGCAGCGATTACTATAGAGGAAACCAAGTCTAGATTCAACCTTAGCCTGCAGCTTTGATATGTGCTGATAGAAGGACAGTGTACTGTCTAGCCATACTGCCAAGTACTTGTATGAGGTGACTACCTCAAGCTCTAAACCCTGAGAGGTAGTAATCACACCTGTGGGGCGAGAGGCATTCTTCTTACCAAACCACATGACCTTTGTTTTGGAGGTGTTCAGAACAAGTTTAAGGGCAGAGAAAGCTTGTTGGACACTCCAGGGAGGGGCCAGCTGAGTATAAGACTGTATCATCTGCATATAAATGAATGAGAGAGCTCCCTACTGCCTGAGCTATGTTGCTGATGTAAATTGAGAAGAGCGTGGGGCCTAGGATCGAGCCTTGGGGTACTACCTTGGTGACAAGCAGTGGCTGAGACAGCAGATTTTCTGACTTAATACACTGCACTCTTTGAGAGAGGTAGTTAACAAACCAGGCCAAAGACCCCTCAGAGACACCAATACTCCTTATCCGGCCCACAAGAATGGAATGGTCTACTGTATCAAAAGCTTTGGCCAAGTCAATAAAAAATAGCAGCACAACATTGCTTAGAATTAAGGGCAATGGTGACATCATTTAGGACCTTTAAGTTTGCAGTGACACATCCATAACCTGAGGTGAAACCAGATTGCATACCAGAGAGAATACTATAGACATCAAGAAAGCCAGTTAGTTGATTGATAAACAGGGTAAAATAGAAAGTGGCCTATAAGAGTTAGGATCAGCTTGATCCACTCACTCTCTCTCTCATTCTGTTTCTGTCAGTCCTTTATGTTAACCCTATTATTAAAATATTTTAATGTGGCAAATCCCAGATAAATGAAACCATGTTCTTTTCCAAAGAGGAGGTGGAGTGTTCGGGGTTGCCACATGGAGAATTATAATGCAGTTGCCTTGGCAACCTTATGGTTTTTACATGTGCCTGCCATTGAAATACTCGGTCTGAAGTTTTCGTCCGGGGACACTTTGCACTGTGGGAGGTATCAGCATTTTGCAGATCTACAAATCCAGAGTGCAAGCCATAGCAAAGGAAAGAGGTCCAGTCCACCAACATTAGTCATCACTCGTAAATCGTGGAGTTGAGTTTAATCGGCGAGTGCAAAGTAGGGCTGTTGGTGGGCTTACAGCATCATTTTTGTTTCACTGCACATTGACACTTTCACATTACAAGTACATCTAGTTAAAGAGTTTTGGGGAGATTGTATCTGAGATGAGAAAAGAGGAGAATCCGAGAGCTGTTCGCTGCTAACACGATGGTAAGACTAAGTCACCAGTGATAGACATTACTATTGACCAAAAAGCAAATTACTTATTTTGTCTCACTTCTATATTTTCCATTTACACTAGGTCTAGGGGTCATGAATGATGTGCTTTCAGTAAGAGTTGGGAAGGTGGTAAACTAGCAGTGAGGAGTTGCTGCCACCGTGTGGACAAACATAGAACATCAGCTAAGTCAAGACAGAAGGATACACTACCCAACAATTCTCCTATAAAGGATACACTACCCAACAATTCTCCTATAAAGGATGTAATACCCAACAATTCTCCTATAAAGGATACACTACCCAACAATTCTCCTATAAAGGATGTAATACCCAACAATTCTCCTATAAAGGATGTACTACCCAACAATTCTCCTATAAAGGATGTAATACCCAACAATTCTCCTATAAAGGATGTACTACCCAACAATTCTCCTATAAAGGATGTAATACCCAACAATTCTCCTATAAAGGATGTAATACTCAACAATTCTCCTATAAAGGATGTACTACCCAACAATTCTCCTATAAAGGATGTAATACCCAACAATTCTCCTATAAAGGATGTACTACCCAACAATTCTCCTATAAAGGATGTAATACCCAACAATTCTCCTATAAAGGATGTAATACCCAACAATTCTCCTATAAAGGATGTAATACCCAACAATTCTCCTATAAAGGATGTAATACCCAACAATTCTCCTATAAAGGATGTAATACCCAACAATTCTCCTATAAAGGATGTACTACCCAACAATTCTCCTATAAAGAATGTACTACTCAACAATTCTCCTATAAAGGATGTAATACCCAACAATTCTCCTATAAAGGATGTACTACCCAACAATTCTCCTATAAAGGATGTAATACCCAACAATTCTCCTATAAAGGATGTACTACCCAACAATTCTCCTATAAAGGATGTAATACCCAACAATTCTTACAAATTATTAGCTCTTGGTGTGCTATAGGACAACCGCCATTATGAATATTCAAACCATATTCTGTTATGCCTATTTAATACAGTATTATTGTTCCATTAGGGGAGGATCCACATTTACATAATGGGTACCTGGAGGAAAATGGAGGAGGGTCATGCTTTTCCAATTTCAGTCAAGGGGGGGTTAAGTTTTTTCAAATCTAGTCCAGGGGAGGGTCATGTAATTTTTCATTGATGAAATGTCAATGTTTCTCAGTGTTTTAGAATGAGTTGTTTATCAGGCGATATATCGCTGTGTGCCTGATGCCGCCCCTCATCTCTGATTCTCCACTGGGTGTGCAATATCAAGTGTGCCTATAGGCTATTTCGTGTGGTCTCAATCAAATGATCCATAGGCTATAGGCTATTTAGTGTGGTCTCAATCAAATGATCCATAGTCTATAGGCTATTTAGTGTGGTCTCAATCAAATGATCCATAGCCTATAGGCTATTTAGTGTGGTCTCATTCAAATGATTCATAGCCTATAGGCTACGAAGTACATGCTCGGAGAAGCACAGAGCAAAGTTATATTCCTATGATAGCTGCTGGGATGGTGTAAATAAAACTAGGCAGCATTACACACTGCAATGGATATTCCAACCCTGAGCACTGGTCTGCTCTTGCTGATCAAACACTTTTTTGTGTGCTGCCTAACCAATGGCTGTGCTGTTCAGGAGGAGCACCAAAGGCTTCTTGAACCAGGGACCCTCTGCACACATCAACAACAGTCACCTACGAAGCATCGCTACCCATCGCCCCACAAAATGTTTCTTTCCCATGGTGTAGGCCTATTTATCAGCGTTATTGACCTCACAATAAGACAGATTTACATTGTGGTGCTGAAACTTGAAGCTGCGGCACAAGCAATCTAAAATGGACAGCACATGGTGCTGAAAGTAGGCAAATTTGAGTAGGCATAATTAATTTCAACATCTTCATTTTAATTGGACTTCGTTTTACTAACAACAATAGGGCTTTGTGTTGGAGCCTATTTCTACCTATTTAAGAAATAAGAGGTAGACTTCCTGTTTGACAGACAAAATTAGGCTATAGGCTGCTATATCCATAAGCTATTAAGTTAAAACCGAGACTGGAAATGAAGGGGTATGAGAGGGTTTACCATAGGCCTATTTTTATGAAAGAAAATGGCAAAAAGCACAGACCTACCTCTTGTTTGCTTAAGATTTGGAAGAAAATAAAATGGATGCGATTATATAAAGTGATCTATAACAGCGATTTGGTCCGCAATGCTTTATGCTAGAAACAAGCTGTAAAATACAAAGGAAAGACTCCCATGCATATAGGGATATTATTGTTTCATTTCTTTGACATTCAGATGCTGAGCTACAACCTTATATAGCTGAGGAGACACATCTTTTTACTTTAATTCTGTCACTATCAATTGATTAAGCTATTCACTTTCTGTACAGTAGAATATGTTTAAACCCAGACAGATTTTAGGGAACCCTAGCCAGCAGCTTACATTTTTCTGTGTCGTTAGCAGGTCTACTCTGTATGGGGTGGAAAGTTTTGAAAGTACTATGCTCAGATTCCTAATGACGTCTCAGATTTTATTATTTGCAAATAGGGACAGTTTAGTCGCAAACAAGACAATGATTTGGCATTGGAGAAATATGTTAAGATTAACACATAGGCCTATCTCTCTATCCATTCTTAGCCTGTGATTTGGGGAATTTGCGCGGTATTAAAACAATTCTGCTAATATGTAATTTGTTTAAATAAAAGGCCATTTTTTATTGGTCCTGCAAATACGATGAAAGATTCATGCAATGCTTTTACAATAAAGGATATCTTTCCACCCCTACTCTTGCTATCAACATTCCTGAGTTGCCATATAATGTTTACAGGATGAAGAACAGTTTCTAAAACTGCATATCTAAGGTTCTGGTCTGTCCAAGAAGTGAGGGTAAACGGTAGGCATGTTCTCTGCTATTCACTTTATTTAAATGATCATTTTAGGTATAGAGGGTCACTTGTTTTTTCAAGCATTCAGGGAGGGTTTAGGTCAAATATGTTTTGCTGAAGGAATTGAGAACCATTTTCATTTCAGAGGTCTGATTTTCTCCATGTAACCCTTATATAATGTTCACTCCCTTACAATATGTTTCTAAGACAATCTTTAACAGATCAATGGACCAATGGATCATCTTGATTGCAGAAAATGTCCTGCTTCATCCATAAGGGGATATGTTGAATTGACTGTAATTAAATTGTCTGAAATCCACTTTTAATTAAATTAATTGATCACATTGTAAATGATCTGTGGGCTATGAAATCCATCTTGGGAGGATGAATGAATGACCTCAATAGTCACACTGTTCTTTGAAATGGTATCTCTGCTATGCCCTCTGGACACTCTCTAATAATAGATTGGATAAGATATACAGGTTAAATAACAGATTTAACACAAAAATCCTTACTATAGATCTTACCCACTTAAGTAAACATTACCATGAGGGTGTAGAAGGGTAGAGGTTTGTGTATGAATCCAATATTATGAATTATAACCTTAAAGTTATTTCATAGAATATAAATGACAGAAATAGTTGATTGTTTAATAATTTATTGTTTCCAAGGAGGTACAACCATATTAAATTCCTTACCCTTTTAATACAGTGACTCAAGAATTGACAAAACCCACAAACACTTTACTGAGAAATAAGGATGAGTGCATACCTAAGACAAAATCATAAACCATTTATTTCAAATCTAAAATTCCACCTCGTTAGCTCCATTGACCGATAGAGAGAAGTGGGTGACAAGTGTGTGTTTGTGTGTCATGCAGTCATTCCTTTCCTGGATCCTTCCTGTTTGTCTGACACCTACACTGCAACATTCCATTCCAAATCAGTGAGAAGAAGTGACACTAAGGATAGATGCACATTACACAACAAGCACCTTGCCATTTCTATAACTGAAAGGTGACCGTACCCATACTGAAAGGTGACCGTACCGAGACTGAAAGATGACCGTACCCACACTGAAAGGTTGTAACAGTAGCCCTGCTGAGCTACACTGAAAGGTTGTAACAGTAGCCCTGCTGAGCTACACTGAAAGGTTGTAACAGTAGCCCTGCTGAGCTACACTGAAAGGTTGTAACAGTAGCCCTGCTGAGCTACACTGAAAGGTTGTAACAGTAGCCCTGCTGAGCTACACTAAAAGGTTGTAACAGTAGCCCTGCTGAGCTACACTGAAAGGTTGTAACAATAGCCCTGCTGACCTACACTGAAATGTATCCTCTTCCACTTTCCAACTCACTGCACCATCTTTCCATTGGCAAACAAACTTTTCCAAAACCGCTCAAAAAAAATGCCCAAACCACTGAGAATAGAAAACATGCACTGGTTTATGTCATGCGGTGGAGATGCAAGCTAGTGGATACTTGTGTTTCATTATGAGGGGAACTATATGACAAGTTTCCAGTTTTCCTTCGGAGACGACTACAGATGAGCACGGATGAACACTTCAAACAGAACTCTAAGAGGAAGAAGAAATAAGGTTCCAAAAACATTCATTCCATTGTTGTCATTGTAATTTTTGTTTCTCAGTCCTCCTTGTGGTCTGCGACAAAAAGGCAGTGTCGAATTCCACTGGTCATCCTTTCATATGTCTCCTCTGACCAGATGGGCAGCTCAAGAATCTCTGGTGGCGAGTGGCTGTGAGGGATATATCCCAGTACAACCTCACAGATCTCTGCACTCCCCGGCGGCCATTGTTAATGACATCATCATGGTGTCCTTCCCAAGCAAAGGCACTGGGTTCCTATGACAAGGGGTGGCTGAGACAACGGTCGTGTAACATTGCGCATTGTCACACTGGCCCCTGATACTAGTGCCCTCTTCCACATGGTTGATTGTGTGAGGTCTGCAGGGTCTCTTTGGGAAGTTCTGACTGAAGATGCCCACTAATGAGCAGTCAGGGGTGTTGGGTCCTCAATTGTGGCAGTTGTAACACACTCAGTGAATCTCAATATGGACCTGCAAATAGGAAAATACAAAGACAGTTAACTAAAAATTGGAAATCTGACATATTGTAAATGTATGAAAACAAGAAATGACACTCAACAAAGCATGACGTGTCAAAGTGGGCAGTGGCTGTCTAAATCTGCCTCCTTTATGGTCGTGATACTGTACTTCAAACTTGATTTGCTTTGCCAAACCTTATGCTGTGGCTTCTTAGATTAGCTAGCAAACTAGCAAATTACCTTAATTTTTTATTTAGCTGACGCGTTAACGAACGTTAGCTAGCAGCTAAAATAGCTCAGTCAATCTGTGAAGATAAAATGTTCGCTTTAGCTAACTGTATGCACCGTTTAGGTGCAAGGTTAGCCAGGAATATGTTTACCTGTAATCGCACATTGAACATCATCGAAGCGATGAGGTAGAGGTATGGGAATCTGATTCGCAGTCGCCACGCGAGATCAAAAAATATCAACAAAGTCCTCGTCAATCCTTTAGAAAACACCCCATAAGTCCGACCAGCGGACCCCGAAAAACGGAACACTAAATAAGACAGACCCGCCATAAAACAATATCTACAACGGAGATTATCCACCGGAATCTTATTTACAAGTTAAGAAGATACAACAGTGCACACTGCCATCGTTGTCTGGAGTTTTAATCATTCATATTTTCGTCTTTTGACGAGGTACCCCACCCCAACCGAAAAATCCACCATTATTTTCCAGTTTTGGTCAAACGGAACATTAGTGTGACTCACGGAAGTTGCAATGCAATGATATCCGGCTACGTCATCATGGTGTAACTGTCTATGGTGTCCGTAAATACTCTTGTTATTTTTTTTGAGAATATAATAATTTGGATAAACTCGTCTCTCGTATACTCTTCTGGTTACTATGTATACCAGATACCTTTGCATACCATACCGTATATCAACATCACGATGTCAGCATATTATCTTCTGTTAACTCCACGCTACCTGAAAACTGAAAGTTGTTCACACTTCTCAAAAGTGTATTTTGGTACACGTTTTCAAACGGCTAACTTACTTATAAATAATTGGACGTATGTTGTGTGAAAGATACAAGTTCATATCCCTTTTCTTAATTTCATGCTTCTTTCGTTTTTCACAATGTACTGTCTTTTGTTTTAGGATTAAACCACTGCACATCAGTGATTTAAATCCGTGCGTGGGCGTCTAAAGCAACCGGAAGTGACCCGGTGAACGGATAGTTCCGCACGGTTTTGCGATGTAAAACGCAGCTCTGTTTTTTTCTTCAATGGGTGGTAGCAGCTGTTTGCTCCATAATTTCCAGTTGAGAAAGTATGGGAATGTAGCAAGATCACTTCAAAAAAATATCTTATCGGACACTTTCGAAAAGACACACATTAACCTTGTCAATCAGTCTTACTTTGACCAAATAATTACAGACATTTCAAGTTTGAACAAGTTTAGACAAAATAGTGGGTAACTAAGCTAGCACCCAAGCTAGTAAACGGACTTAGCGACGCATCTGGACCAGTCTGGTAGTACGGTCCGGAACAATGCAGGCCATAAAGTGTGTCGTGGTTGGGGACGGGTAAGTTTATGAACGTTTACTAACTATAAATACACGATGTACCATTATAGCTAAGTGACTATCTATATTTGGTGTGAATGTCAAATAAATAATATAGCTAGCAAATGTGTTAACTTGCTAGCTAACGTTAGTTAGCTAGGTGAAAAGTTAGCTAAAGGCTAGGTAACTACCAAACTAACAAGTTCAATGACAATCCAACATTACGCAAGCAAATACATGCTTATTCTCACAATTGTTATTTGTGCAAATCAGCTGGTTTAGTCCCCATCAATGTGACTAAATTAAGTGGGTGTGTAAACTTTATGAATTAAATCACTGCTCTGCCATAGCTGTGTACATTCAGATGCTGAAACATGTCTATATTCTAGCCAAATTTCTCAAACTTCGCTACCAATTATTATTTTGTTTTTTGTTAAAGTACGGATAATGTTGGCCAAAAATGATATTGCGATATGTAACTATCGATTTTCCCCCATCACTAATAACTAACTATACGTCGATACTTAAACATTTAAATTATTAAACACTTACCGTATACCTGTGTTTGTCCTCTGTTGTTGCAGGCCATTTGTTTGCTGAAATCATACTTTTTTATAAAACGCTAATAAAATACAACCACCGACTGTTTCACCGTTGCTGTATGATGGCAACTCCGCGCAAATGCGCTTGTGCCAATTGAATCAACATGGAAACAGTCAGCGATTGTATTTGATGAACATTTTATTAAAAGGTAGGGCTTAAAGCAAACAAATAAAGGCACGCAACAGAGGACAAACATAGATACATGTAAGGGTTTACAAATGTATATTTTTGAAGTATTGAAGTCGGAGGTTCCTTTAAAAACTCCAGTCTGCACTCAACTTAATGGAGGAGTTGAGGTACTTGGCAAGCTGTATTTGAAGCTTTTGTATTTTTTGGGCTCAAGTAAACCTTGTCTCCAGTTTCTTTCTGTCATTGTTTACTTGGTTATTTCATTGAATCTAAATTGTGAAAACAGTTAACTGGTATTCATCTTTGCCAGCAAGCTAATGTTACCATAGAAACATTTTCCAGGTGTGAAGTAAAGAGAGGGAAAGGGGATACCTAGTCACTTACCCACTGAATGCATTCAACTATCCCAGACCATTACAGGTGGACTGACTCACTCTATATATGAATATTAATGTCTGGATCATAGGGAGTATTTCATCTGGACTGTATAATAACTCCTTGAAGTTTGCCGTTCCCAACCAAGTTAAATGGCCTCAGGTCAAACCTAAGGTGTGAGTGTGGTAATAAGACGTGGTGACTCACTGCACTTCACCAACCTCTGTTTGCTAACCAGGTAGATACAAACCCTTTGCTAGTGGTTGGTAGGTAGGTATTACCCAACAAATAGGTAACAAACTTGGTAACATATTTTAGTTACCCTAGTGGTGCTGGTCAAACCTGTTCCTCACCTGGCTGGTATTTAGCCATTCAAATAACTGTGCACTTTTGGATGACCGTATCAGAAAACTCTGATCTGTTTGGGCGCTCCTCATAATGTGTAGGAGGGGAGGGGAGGGTGTACACAACAGACTATGTAGCCTCTGGGCTGGGTGTGGTGGATATTGTAGGCAGCAGGAGAAATTAAAGCCCACATGTCGTAGATGGAACCACGGCTGAACTGTTCTATTCTTTGATTTAAGGAGGTAATATAACTGTCCACTCCCATTCGTCGGCTAGCTTTTTATCTTTTGAAATAGTAACTAGGCCACATTTCAAAGAGTTACGGACGTGAGTTGGTTTTACTGAACCTCAGATCATTGAGAAAAAAAAGCAGGTGATCCTCTGAAATGTGCGATCGTCAATAGAGGTCGACCGATTATGATTTTTCAACGCCGATACCGCCGATGCCGATTAATCGGCTGATTTTTAAAATTAGCTAAATATGCAGGTTTAAAAATATATACTTGATTTTAAGAAAGGTATTGGTGTTTATGGTTAGGTACACGTTGGAGCAACGACAGTCCTTTTTCGCGGATGCGCACTGCATCGATTATATGCAACGCAGGACATGCTAGATAAACTAGTAATATCATCAACCATGTGTAGTTATAACTAGTGATTATGATTGATTAAGTTTAATGCTAGCTAGCAACTAGCTAGCATTACGGCTCAGACACGAGGTATGTGGCAGGGTCTACAGTCAATCACGGATTACAAAAAGAAAACCAGCCCCGTCACGGACCAGGATGTCTTGCTCCCAGGCAGACTAAATAACTTTTTTGCCCGCTTTGAGGACAATACAGTGCCACTGACACGGCCCGCAACCAAAACATGCAGACTCTCCTTCACTGCAGCTGAGGTGAGTAAAACATTTAAACGTGTTAATCCTCGCAAGGCTGCAGGCCCAGACGGCATCCCCAGCCGCGCCCTCAGAGCATGCGCAGACCAGCTGGCTGGTTTGTTTACGGACATATTCATTCAATCCTTATCCCAGTCTGCTGTTCCCACATGCTTCAAGAGGGCCACCATTGTTCCTGTTCCCAAGAAAGCTAAGGTAACAACTACCGCCCCGTAGCACTCACTTCCGTCATCATGAAGTGCTTTGAGAGACTAGTCAAGGACCATATCACCTCCACCCTACCTGACACCCTAGACCCACTCCAATTTGCTTACCGCCCAAATAGGTCCACAGACGATGCAATCTCAACCACACTGCACACTGCCCTAACCCATCTGGACAAGAGGAATACCTATGTGAGAATGCTGTTCATCAACCACAGCTCAGCATTTAACACCATAGTACCCTCCAAACTCGTCATCAAGCTCGAGACCCTGGGTCTCGACCCCGCCCTGTGCAACTGGGTACTGGACTTCCTGACGGGCCGCCCCCAGGTGGTGAGGGTAGGTAACAACATCTCCACCCCGCTGATCCTCAACACTGGGGCCCCACAAGGGTGCGTTCTGAGCCCTCTCCTGTACTCCCTGTTCACCCACGACTGCGTGGCCACGCACGCCTCCAACTCAATCATCAAGTTTGCAGACGACACTACAGTGGTAGGCTTGATTACCAACAACGACGAGACGGCCTACAGGGAGGAGGTGAGGGCCCTCGGTGTGTGGTGTCAGGAAAATATCCTCACACTCAACGTCAACAAAACTAAGGAGATGATTGTGGACTTCAGGAAACAGCAGAGGGAACACCCCCCTATCCACATCGATGGGACAGTAGTGGAGAGGGTAGTAAGTTTTAAGTTCCTCAGCGTACACATCACGGACAAACTGAATTGGTCCACCCACGCAGCAGCGCCTCTTCAACCTCAGGAGGCTGAAGAAATTCGGCTTGTCACCAAAAGCACTCACAAACTTCTTCAGATGCACAATCGAGAGCATCCTGTCGGGCTGTATCACCGCCTGGTACGGCAACTGCTCCGCCCACAACCGTAAGGCTCTCCAGAGGGTAGTGAGGTCTGCACAACGCATCACCGGGGGCAAACTACCTGCCCTCCAGGACACCTACACCACCCGATGTCACAGGAAGGCCATAAAGATCATCAAGGACAACAACCACCCAAGCCACTGCCTGTTCACCCCGCTATCATCCAGAAGGCGAGGTCAGTACAGGTGCATCAAAGCTGGGACCGAGAGATAGAAGCTGTTTTTCAATCTCAAGGCCATCACTGTTAAACAGCCATCACTAACATTGAGTGGCTGCTGCCAACACACTGACTCAACTCCAGCCACTTTAATAATGGGAATTGATGGGAAATGATGTAAAATATATCACTAGCCACTTTAAACAATGCTACTCAATATAATGTTTACATACCCTACATTATTCATCTCATATGTATACGTATATACTGTACTCTATATCATCTACTGCATCTTTATGTAATACATGTATCACTAGCCACTTTAAACTATGCCACTTTGTTTACATACCCTACATTACTCATCTCATATGTATATACTGTACTCGATACCATCTATTGCATCTTGCCTATGCCGCTCTGTACCATCACTCATTCATATATCTTTATGTACATATTATTTATCCCTTTACACTTGTGTGTGTATACGGTAGTAGTTTTGGAATTGTTAGGTTAGATTACTCGTTGGTTATTATTGCATTGTCGGAACTAGAAGCACAAGCATTTCGCTACACTCGCATTAACATCTGCTAACCATGTGTATGTGACAAATAAATTTGATTTAATTTTGACCTTGGCTTCTTACTGCATTCGCGTAACAGGCGGACTCCTCGTGAGGCAGGTGGTTAGAGCGTTGGACTAGTTAACCGTAAGGTTGCAAGATTGAATCCCTGAGCTGACAACGTAAAAATCTGTCATTCTGCCCCTGAACAAGGCAGTTAACCCACCGTTCCTAGGCCGTCATTGAAAATAAGAATGGGTTCTTAACTGACTTGCCTAGTTAAATAAATATTAAATAAAGGTGTAATATATATATATATATACAGATTTCCGATTTTTATGAAAACTTGAAATCGGCCCTAATTAATCAGCCATTCCGATTAATCAGTCGCCCTCTAATCATCAATGTGTGATAATCAATGTATTAATGTGTAGAGCATGGCATCAGACATCTTGGCGGAGGCTAGGCCTAATCTCAACCTTACTCATTTGAACCAAGTCTGAGTTCCTGGCTGCAGGGCATTCAATCGTTCAAGGTAGATTTTGAAGTCTGTGTTGTCCATCCACCCAGATTCAAGTTTGGTAGGGACCTCAATGCCCTCTATAATAGACCATGGCCATGTCTTAAGCATGGTTCTTTCAGAGGATCGACATCATGCTATAAAATTGGCATATGGCATGCACACCTATGATTTGTTCCATAACATTGACATGTGCCTTTTATCTTCTCCTCTTCCAGAGCTGTGGGTAAGACATGTCTGCTGATCAGCTACACGACCAACGCCTTCCCTGGAGAGTACATCCCCACAGTGTGAGTACCTCTACAGCCCCCGGTTGGGAGGTCTGGCCTGGGAACCCCCTGAAGCCAGACACCCCCAGCACCACACCCCTCTAATTCTCCCCTTGTCTCAGTCTCCACAACCATTATTCAGGCTAGGTAGGGAGGGAATCTCTACATAGCTATCTTTTGCCCCTCACCTAAACTTGCAAATACGATTTCAATTGGATTTGGTGGGAAAATGTTTGTTGGCAGCTTGGGATGCTAATCATGCTAACCTGGGGGCCTTAGCATCATACCGGTAGCGTTTGCCAGCCAAGAGTACATAGCATCTCTGAACAGAGTGCCAGACGTAATTTGCTAACCAATTGTACATGTAGAATCACATGAAAATGTTGTCAGTCAGATGTCCACTGGCGGGGTGGTCCCTAAAACATACTGCGCCAAACAAACGGCAGATGGCCGGCAGATCGACATTCGTTGGGTTGTGTGCGCTCCCTTAGGGGAAGAAATACTTGGGGAAAACACGGCAACATAAATTACCAGAAGGGTTTTTAGGTCTTATCTGACCTAGCACTAACTTGTTATGTTGATCTGTATCAGTGACATAAACTGGTTTAGATAAGTGACCAGATTTTCTATTATTGATGGTCACTGGTCAGATTTACCAAGAGTTTTTCACCAGTTTGAACCAGTTCTTCATAAGAGGAAATACTGTAAAACATTCAAATAATAATGTTAAAGGGGAAATCTGCAGCTGCTACTTCTATTTTTGGACTTCTAAATGAATGAGAGAGACCCATTGATTATTAAAGAATATAACTGATAAATGCCCCATGAGCTTAGTTTACAGTGCCTTGCGAAAGTATTCGGCCCCCTTGAACTTTGCGACCTTTTGCCACATTTCAGGCTTCAAACAAAGATATAAAACTGTATTTTTTTGTGAAGAATCAACAACAAGTGGGACACAATCATGAAGTGGAATGACATTTATTGGATATTTCAAACTTTTTTAACAAATCAAAAACTGAAAAATTGGGCGTGCAAAATTATTCAGCCCCTTTACTTTCAGTGCAGCAAACTCTCTCCAGAAGTTCAGTGAGGATCTCTGAATGATCCAATGTTGACCTAAATGACTAATGATGATAAATACAATCCACCTGTGTGTAATCAAGTCTCCGTATAAATGCACCTGCACTGTAATAGTCTCAGAGGTCCGTTAAAAGCGCAGAGAGCATCATGAAGAACAAGGAACACACCAGGCAGGTCCGATATACTGTTGTGAAGAAGTTTAAAGCCGAATTTGGATACAAAAAGATTTCCCAAGCTTTAAACATCCAAAGGAGCACTGTGCAAGCGATAATATTGAAATGGAAGGAGTATCAGACCACTGCAAATTTACCAAGACCTGGCCGTCCCTCTAAACTTTCAGCTCATACAAGGAGAAGACTGATCAGAGATGCAGCCAAGAGGCCCATGATCACTCTGGATGAACTGCAGAGATCTACAGCTGAGGTGGGAGTCTCTGTCCATAGGACAACAATCAGTCGTATATTGCACAAATCTGGCCTTTATGGAAGAGTGGCAAGAAGAAAGCCATTTCTTAAAGATATCCATAAAAAGTGTTGTTTAAAGTTTGCCACAAGCCACCTGGGAGACACACCAAACATGTGGAAGAAGGTGCTCTGGTCAGATGAAACCAAAATTGAACTTTTTGGCAACAATGCAAAACGTTATGTTTGGCATAAAAGCAACACAGCTCATCACCCTGAACACACCATCCCCACTGTCAAACATGGTGGTGGCAGCATCATGGTTTGGGCCTGCTTTTCTTCAGCAGGGACAGGGAAGATGGTTAAAATTGATGGGAAGATGGATGGAGCCAAATACAGGACCATTCTGGAAGAAAACCTGATGGAGTCTGCAAAAGACCTGAGACTGGGACGGAGATTTGTCTTCCAACAAGACAATGATCCAAAACATAAAGCAAAATCTACAATGGAATGGTTCAAAAATAAACATATCCAGGTGTTAGAATGGCCAAGTCAAAGTCCAGACCTGAATCCAATTGAGAATCTGTGGAAAGAACTGAAAATTGCTGTTCACAAATGCTCTACATCCAACCTCACTGAGCTCGAGCTGTTTTGCAAGGAGGAATGGGAAAAAATGTCAGTCTCTCGATGTGCAAAACTGATAGAGACATACCCCAAGCGACTTACAGCTGTAATCGCAGCAAAAGGTGGCGCTACAAAGTATTAACTTAAGGGGGCTGAATAATTTTGCACACACAATTTTTCAGTTTTTGATTTGTTAAAAAAGTTTGAAATATCCAATAAATGTCATTCCACTTCATGATTGTGTCCCACTTGTTGTTGATTCTTCACAAAAAAATACAGTTTTATATCTTTGTTTGAAGCCTGAAATGTGGCAAAAGGTCGCAAACTTCAAGGGGGCCGAATACTTTCGCAAGGCACTGTAACTGTCATACCCCAGCAGAACCCAAAATGTATGCTTGTTTAACTCCAATGTTTGTAATTATTGTAAATGTAAACCAACACTGAATGGGTATTCAACTCTTACCCCATGAGGTTTGGTGCCTGCTGGTTTTCTGTTCTACCTGATAATTAATTGCCCTAACTTGGTGTCACAGGTCTAAATTGGTCTATCATTTTGATATCTTGGATGGTCAGTCCTTGCATCTATAGGTCAGTCTGAATTGAAATGGTTACATTTCTCCAGGGCCATCCTTCAGCTTTCTACCAAAAGTGGTGGGGAGATGCTTTATAGTTTCACCTGTTGATTGTCCCTTTAAATAAGGATTACGAGCTTATGTAAAAACATCTATAGATGTTCTTCTATTCCCTTATAGAAGTATGATTTATAGTTAGTCTGATACATACAGCTAGGCACTTTAGGTTTTCACATCAAGTTAAATAGGATACACTTCTCTCTCCTTTGTTGTCTGCAGTTGATTATTAGCCTATACCCAAACTCATAGCGGTTGACTGATCCCTACAGGTTTGACAACTACTCTGCCAATGTGATGGTGGATGGAAAACCAGTCAACTTGGGCCTTTGGGATACAGCAGGGCAGGAGGACTACGACAGACTCCGCCCCCTCTCCTACCCACAAACGGTAAGATTGACAGACCAGACATGCATTGCCATGGGAACAGCTGAAACTTCCTTACTATTGTTTTGTTTGAAATGAAGCCTTTGTGTACTTACAGGACATTCTGCCAAAAATAGCGTAGTCCTCGTCTCTGTGGGTAATAATAAGGACGTTTTAGATATAAGGAAACACACACCTTTGTGTATGTAAGGAACACTGTGATTACGGAAGTGATTATCACAGGTACTGACTGAGATTATTCCCCCTCTCTCTCTCTCCAGGATGTGTTCCTTATCTGTTTCTCCCTCGTGAGTCCTGCCTCGTTTGAAAACGTCCGTGCCAAGGTGGGTGCCCTGTTTGAAGCAACTCATCATAGCTCTTAAGAATTCAATACAAGGAGCTTGTCTACAGCACATGATGTTCAGTTCAAACACATTTATATTGTCTAGCTCTATTTTTCAGAGCTGCATTTAGGAAAAGACAGTCCATATTGAATCTTCATAAGATTAAACTGATTTTTACTGGTTATATTGATCAACCTTTTGAAAAGTCGTGGAAACTGTAATGACAAATTGAATGGGAACCCTATGAAAGTAGACATGCCCAATGTGGTCTCTCTTCATAGTGGTACCCAGAGGTCAGGCACCACTGCCCCAACACGCCCATCATCCTAGTGGGCACCAAGTTGGATCTGAGGGACGATAAGGACACCATCGAGAAGCTCAGGGAGAAGAAACTCACCCCTATCACCTACCCCCAGGGCCTGGCCATGGCCAAAGAGATCGGTATGTGTTCAGTGTCTATCAGTGACAATGAATGCAGGTTTAGGGAGTGTGTTTACTGTTAGGGACAATTCATGCTTTGAATGCAGATAACCTTCTCAACCAGGAGAAAGTGGTTGGACTCATGCATTACTTAGGATGTAGTCATGCTCTCTGAGTAAGGCTTTAGAAAGTGATGTCTCAAAGAGAGTGAGTGAAGAGTAACTGGCTTCTCTCCTGCTTGGACTGCACATGCACACCCTTCAGAGCCATGCATTAGTAGTAGCAGTCTCCTCATTCTCTCTCCTGTCGCTCAGGTGCGGTGAAGTACCTGGAGTGCTCGGCCCTGACCCAGCGCGGCCTGAAGACTGTGTTTGACGAGGCCATCCGGGCGGTCCTCTGCCCCCCGCCCGTCAAGAAGAGGAGAAGGAAGTGCTCCCTGCTCTAGAACCCCGCAGACAGGAAGTGTCGGGAAGTGGGCACTCGCCGGGCAGGGAGACAGACAACGCAGACACAAAAGCATTTTACTTCGGAATCTTTCCTTTTATATATAATATATTAGTCTCTACTAGTACAGCACTGGGACAAACTGTTCCTTTGTTAAAAGAAACTGAACATACAGATAGGTTTAGGAATGGGTGACATCACTGAAGTGTAAGAAATTCCAGAGGCCTTCTAAAAATGGATTTAAACTTCTGTGAGAAGGATGATGAAATGTTTTTGATTTGTTGCTCTTACTCGTAGTCCATATTGTTTACAGTCTTTAGAGGTTGTTTTGGGTGGAGTGTGAATTTGCCAAACTGCATTCTGCAGATATTAGAAGCTGTACAGCAGACAGACACTAAACTTGTTGCTATTTTTTTAGGTTTACCTCCTTAACAGTACAGCTAATAATTTGGCATGATGCACAGCAGTTAACGGTTACATGGTTAAGATGGCATTCTATTTGTGGGGTGGCATTCTTTATAACATGGAAATCCAGAACTAGCCAAGTTAATAACATCACCAATTTTATTTTCACCTCCAACTACTAATTAATGTACCATAAATCTAATTAGACTAGGACTGAGTTTGGGAAACACTGGTCTAGCCAACAGTGCTTTTTGTCGATTGGAAAAAGCGTGATCCTTCAGTATTTAATGGGAGAGCTGGCGTGCCTCGTTGCACGGTTGAACCTGTTAGTCAAAAATGTTGTATCCCCCACCCGCTCCTGCTGTGTCCTCCCTGTACTGTCTGACTGTCTGAACCGAATCGTTGCCTGAGAAAAACAAAGATTGGATGTGAGGACTGTTTTGGGTGTCGATGTGAGATAAAAGCACCTTTTTATATTAGTCTTTGGGCATTTATCAGAAACTATTCATGCAGCGATTTCTTCGTGAATAGCCCATTTGATTTACAGTAGCCACAACTACTTGGAAGGTGGAGCAAGGGAGAGAGCATTTAAATGACTGAGGAATGTTGTAACACTAACTAAGCTACAGTCAGTAACGACGTAGTGTGTATATATTCATCATTTGAATTCAATTGGCTATTTTGTATTTTTAAAAATTCCACTGAAGTTAATCACTCACTGTATTTTTAAACAAACTATGAGCGCTATATTGTTTACCAACTACAAATAAACCTTTAATTTTCCTACAAGTCTAGCCTTTTGTAATTAATGCAGATGGCATGAAATGTGCTACATATACTGATACATATACATTTTATATTTTTTGCATTTACTTATTTGAACTACAAGATATGTAACTGTTATTCAGGCATCAAGCTGCGCTCCAACTGAGCCAATGTTGTGGCCCTTTGGCTTTATGGATAAAGAAATGTCACTTTTTTGAGAACCATTAAATTTGAATTAAACATACTGTGTGCATTTACTTTGCCTTTACATTTGAGGTATTCATATGTCACAGTACTTAGCTTCTCAATTGAGGAATTCATATTTACAGTAGTTACAGCACTTAGTTTCGCAATTAGTGTTTAAGCTTTTTCTTAAGGACTGACGTGCTATTGTACTTCCTCCTTTGAGGACTCCGAGCATAAGTATAGCTGGTTGTAGGGTCCACACGTTGCAATTGTCTTAAAACAAGTCAACAAGGAACCTTTAAAACTATTTACAAACCAGACAAGGCTTTATTTTACACCATTGGCATTTCAACCTACAAGGTTTCACTTTGGGTTTACCTATTTGGCAGAAAAAAAATCCAGAAAAACAAGGCAATAACAAATTATTAACCAGATTCATTTGGTGTAACATGGCCTCTCGTCATGTTCAGTTGCTTTAAGGGTTTCTTCCATGAAACAGGTTGTTGAGTTCAGTAGTCCACACACCGTAACAATGTTCCTGAAGTTGTGGGTATACTAAAAAAAGAAAAGAGCTGGTAAGGTGGGTACAACATGACCAATTGTATTAGATACACGTCAGTCGACAAGAATAGTTGATGGCTACGCCCAGGAGTCAAGTTCCAAGTTGTCACGTGCACAAGTACAGTAACCTGCTTCACTTGCAAGCCCTTCCCAGTATTCAGTCAATATCAAAAGAGTACAACTCTGCCAGGAGAAAAAAAGGAACATGTAAGCTGTATACAGGGTCAGTCCCAAACTTACAATGTGCAGGGATACCTGATTAGTTGAGGTAGATATGTACATGTAGGCAGGGATTAGGAGAAAGTGACTGGTAGCAGGACAGATCATAATAGTAAACAATATGGCAGCAGCATAAGTGGTGGGTGTGTGTAAGAGTGTCATGATGTTCAGGGAAAACTCTTGGTCCTACTGACATGAAACCCAGTCTCACCATTCTACTAGCTCTGCACCAATGATGTCATGGATGTGGTACTTGATCTGGAATTTAACCTGTGAGTTGGTCTGCCTCTCCTCCAGTTCTGCCTTTAAGACTTCATTATATTTGGACTTCTTAACCATGCCCAGCACAGCTTTACGGCCTGGGTCAGGGGGAGGAAGATAGTAAACAGTCAGCACTCCATTAGCAAAGTAGTGCTAATTACTTCTTTGTTTGGTAGCTGACCCTGTATTAGGTACTTGGTGAATCTGCCAGAGTTGGGGATGGAGAGCCACCAGCTGCCAGCGTCCCTCACAGTCAGAACCCCCGACTTCACCAGTTGCCTGGGTGGGGGTGGGAAATAGCACAAGTTATTCGTGACTCATTTACAATGGAGCAAATGCTTCCAAGCAGAGACTTTCAGATACATGAAAAGGATAAGATGCAGCATAGATGACCACCCTCTCAAACATTAAAAAAAGAATCTCACACACACAGTGCCGGTTTCTTGGACAGAGATCAAGCCTAGACCAGGACTAAAAATCATGTATAATAGAGAATCTCCATTGACATAGCCTTTTAGTCCAGGACTAGGCTTAATCTGTGTCTGGCAAACAAGCTACAGTACAAACGCATTCAAACAAAGACTTTCAATACATGAAGAGACCAAGATTAATGAATAAAAAAGCAATTTCCCTCGTACGTTATATCTGAGTCTGTGAAGAGAAACTCCTTCAGCATTTTGTCTTTGTTGAAGCTCAGGTCATTGCAGGAGGGCAGCACTTTCTCCAGGAATTTATCCACTGTGCCCCGTGTCCCTCTCCCCTCCTCCCCAGCCAGGACTTTAGCCTTGTAGTCTGCAGCGAACACCAACCCAAAGGCCTCGGCGTCAAAACCCAGCTGGAACATCAACAGCTCCCCCTGTTCCCTCAAGTCACTCTAACAAAGAGATGATGAAAATGAAGATGTTGGACATTAACAGATGGATCAACCAAGGCAATGGTCTAAATTGACAACACATTTGAATATTTCTCCAGTAGTGTTCTTCGAACCCAGTCCTGGAGACCAAAGTGTGGAGGTTTTTGTTAGTGCCCACCCAGTACAGTG
The DNA here is from genome assembly GCF_045791955.1 of Oncorhynchus clarkii lewisi. Classification (NCBI taxonomy): domain Eukaryota; kingdom Metazoa; phylum Chordata; class Actinopteri; order Salmoniformes; family Salmonidae; genus Oncorhynchus; species Oncorhynchus clarkii. The sequence continues at coordinate 56,299,313 of NC_092159.1, read as the reverse complement.
TCATCCGGGTTTGGCCGGTGTAGGCCGTCATTGTAAATAAGATTGTGTTCTTAACTGACTTGCCTAGTTGAAAATAAAGGTTAAATAAAAATAAAAAAAATAACACATTTGATTGAGACCACCAGGATTGAAGAACACTGCTCCAGCAATATTCATTGGGCTTACAAGCTGCCTGTCCACTTGGGTCCTATCATTGTGTATGCTGTAGAGTTGGTGTTTTAGGACAATTTGTGGAAGGGCGTCATTGAAGAGTTTGCGTGGGAATAATGTCATAAGGTCCTGCAGGGTGGCTTTGACGTCCAGTGGTCCCGCTGGGGAAAGAAAGGGACAAGAAAGGAGACGTACAACAAGTCAAACACTGACACATTTAGCTAGATAGCTACATTTAAGTTTGAGGAAAGGCACCTTCTCCATTGTTGACAGCTCCAAACTGCTTCTCATTGCCAACTCTTCGTTTGTTCACGTTAAACGTGTCTGATATAAGGGCCCGTTTTCGGTTCATAACTGAGAGGCATGAAAACATTAACAATTAACATTAACAATCGTTGTGGAGTGCTAACGTTAGTGGCTAGCTACAGTAGGTAGTTGTTATTATTATGAAGACAGACAGCAGCATGCTAACGTTAAAATAAACGAGCTTCTAGCCATTTGTCTACTACGGTAAACTTTATAATAACGGTACTATTACAAAATATTGGTTTGTTTTCCATAAGTATATTCACTAGCAATAAAATGAATGTCCATACCTGACTTAAAGTAAGCATTGCTGTAGCAACTCTTGGTCAAACAAGATTTGCCAATCGTTTAAACATACATCGGACAAAATGATTCTGTCAGAATGACAAGACAGCACCCGACTCCGAAACATACCGCCACCTATCCGTCAGGATCAACTGTTACACATCCTGCAAAACAGAAGTAACGTTAGCTAGCTAGCTAATAAGACGGTGGTGAGTAAATTCACATTTTGCAAAATGAGTTGCATCTGCTTTGCTTGATCAAAACATAGAGAGTAGCATGCATAACATAATGTATCATGCATGCAGTTTGTGTTGAAGGAAACCGCTACTAAGTTAATACCATTGTGCATTTACTGTTAGCTAGCTAACTAGCTCGCTAGACTGCTAGCCATGCATTTGCAATGCTGAAGTTACATTGACTGGAGGGTAGAGTATTTTTTTTTTTAAATGTTTTATCTGTTATTACGTCTGATGTAACATATTACAGTATTTATGTAATAACCAATACAGTGATATTACCTATCTAGTCCACATAACTACCTAATTTAGTTACGCGTGCTTTCAGCCAGTCATACGAGACAGCAGTGGCAGAAGCCGAAGGTTTGGGTCCGGTGTCTATGTTATTGCTGCATACTGTATGTTAGTCGCTAGTTAGCTAGCCAGCCTACTTCTGTGGTTTGCATCCCAAAGGAGAGCGATGTCTAAACATTTTCTAGAAAGACTGCAGTCTCCATTAATAAATAGGAAGAAGCAATGTGATTGACCCATTCTGTCTCCCCATCTATCCATCCTGTTCTTCCAGATCAGTTAAAGGTCCAATGCAGACATTATTTGTATTTTTTTAATTAAAAAAGTCTCAATATCAAATCATTTCTGGGGAACAATCAAGTACATTACAGGGATTGTTTTGAATTCAAATCAAAAAGAAACTAAATAGCTTATTACCAAAGAGCAATTTCTCAAACAAAAATTTTGCTCAGAGTGGGGAGGGGAAAAGCAACCTCTTGGCAGAGATGTTTGGAACTTCTTCTTCTTCTGTGGGTTTTATGGCAGACTAGAACACCGAAAGGTGTTTTGCCGCCACCAACTGGATGGGTTGAAAAACCAAGGAAAACACCAAAACCATACATGACATCGAAAACTAACTTAATCCACCCAAATAAAAATAGTACATTGACAAAAACAAAACAAAACTTGGCCAGGCCAGGCACGACTCCGACACCATCATTAAGTTTGCTGATGACACAACGGTGCTAGGCCTGATCACCGACAACAACGAGACAGCCTATAGGGAGGAGGTCAGAGACCTGGCCGTGTGGTGACAGGACAACAATCTCTACCTCAACGTGATCAAGACAAAGGAGATGATTGTGGACTACAGGAGCAAGCACGCCCTCATTCTCATTGACGGGGCTGTAGTGGAGCAGGTTGAGAGCTTCAAGTTCCTTGGTGACCACATCACCAACAAACTAACATGGTCCAAGCACACCAAGACAGTCGTGATGAGGGCACAACAAAACCTATTCCCCCTCAGGAGGCTGAAAATATTATCATTATTATGGGTTATCAGATCCTCAAAACGTTCTACTGCTGCACCATCGAGAGCATCACTGCCTGGTATGGCAACTGCTCGGCCTACGACCCCAAGGCACTACAGAGGGTAGTGCGAATGTCCCAGTACATCACTGGGGCCAAGATTCCTGCCATCCAGGACCTCTATACCAGGCGGTGTCAAAGGAAGGCCCAAAAAATTGTCTGACTCCAGCCACCCTAGTCATAGACCATTCTCTCTGCTACCGCACGGCAAGCGGTACCGGAGAGCCAAGTCTAGGTCCAAGAGGCTTCAAAACAGCTTTCACCCCCAAGCCATAAGACTCCTGAACAACTAATCAAATGGCTACCCAGACTATTTGCATCAGAGTCTCTGGTGGCACAGCTGGCGCTGCAGTACAGCGCCCTTAACCACTGCGCCACCCGGGAGGCCTTATTTCTTATTCTTATCCATATTTTTTAACTGCATTGTTGGTCTTCCTTCCTTCAAATCTCACTATCTCCCTTCACAGGCTCTAGGGCCTGAGAGGGTGGTACGGCTTGTGACAATACTCCATCCTCCGCTGAGAAATGTTTCAATCCCAGGAACCGCTCCGCCGCATCCACAATGATATCTATTTTCCTGGACTTTCTCTCCACCATGGCAGTACCATTAATCACCATAGCTATAAAGGCCACAAGTCCACCTTCTTAACCTTCTAAATATTTGGGTCCTGCTGGTGAAAGTCAACCGCTGCAACCTGCAGTGAAGGCCTATCCACCACCATGGCGACGAGCACCATTCGAACACTCAACCTTTTTAACAGCTGCTGCATATGAAATGCTCTGGACAGCCCTGACTTTGGCCACCTCATTCTCTTTCTTCCTTGTCGGGCATTCCAAAGACCTGGCTTCGTGGTTCCTACAACAATTGCAACATTTTCATCACTTTTAAAACACATGACATGATTTTTTTCCACAACTTGGACATCTCGTCTTCTCCCTTCTGAAAACACTTGAAACATGTCCAAAAGCTTTACAGTGATCACACTGCATTGTTCTTGGGATAAATACTCTGACTCTGTAGTTTATATACCCCAACTGCACTTGAGTAGGGAGAGACTCCACAAAAGAACAGATAGACTCTTCACCCTTTCATCATTCACCACACAATTCATCCGACGTGCATCGACTTCCCACGAGACGCCAGATATTACCCCTGTTCTAAGAGACACACACAACATGTCAAACTTATCAACTTGGGTGAGACGCAACACACGTTCCTTCTGATTAGCAGAAGTACAAAAAAATCAAAACAAGCCCGCCTCTCGTGATCATCACAGCCTTCACTTTACCCAGCACTCTCCACCAGTTCGGATATAGTCAGGTTCATAAATATTTGGGCATTGACCAAGTCATTTTCATTTTGGCTCTGTATGCCAACACAAAGGATTTGAAAGGAAAAGTGCAGACTTTCAGATTTAATTTGAGGGTATTTACATCCAAATCGTGTGAACGGTGTAGGAATTACAGCACTTTTTATGTGGTCCTCCCCAATTTTAGGGGCTCAAAAGTAATTGGACAAACTAACAATAATAAATTAAATTGTGCGTTTTAATACTTGGTTGCATATGACTGCCTGAAGTCTGGAACACATAGACATAACCAGATGCTGGGTTTCTTTCCTGGTGATGCTCTGCCAGGCCTTTACTGCAGCTATCTTCAGTTCCTGCTTGTTCTTGAGGCGTTTTGCCTTCAGCAAGTGAAATGCATGCTCAATTGGAATCAGGTCAGGTGATTGACTTGGCCATTGCAGAACATTCCACTTCTTTGCCTTAAAAAAGTATTCGGTTGCTTCTTCAGTATGCTTTGGGTCATTGTCCATTTGCACTGTGAAGCACCATCCAATGGTTTTGAGGCATTTGGCCGAATCTGAGCAGATAATATAGCCCTAAACACTTCAGAATTCATCCTGCTGCTTTTGTCAGCAGTCATATTATCAATAAATACAGGGGAACCAGTTCCATTGGCAGCCATACATGCCCACGCCACAACACTACCTTCACCATGCTTTACAGATGAGGTGGTATGCTTCAAATCATGAGCAGTTCCTTCCCTTCTCCATGCTCTTCTCTTGCCATCATTCTGGTGCAAGTAGATTTTTTGTCTCATCTGTCCATAGGATGTTCCATAACTGTACAGGCTTTTTTAGATGTTGTTTGGAAAACTGTAATCTGGTCATCTTGTGGTAAACCATCTGTATTTACTCTGGTGTTCTCTTGATTGTTGACTCTGACACAGATATGCCTACCTCCTGGAGGGTGTTCTCTTGATTGTTGACTCTGACACAGATATGCCTACCTCCTGGAGGGTGTTCTCTTGATTGTTGACTCTGACACAGATATGCCTACCTCCTGGAGGGTGTTCTCTTGATTGTTGACTCTGACACAGATATGCCTACCTCCTGGAGGGTGTTCTCTTGATTGTTGACTCTGACACAGATATGCCTACCTCCTGGAGGGTGTTCTCTTGATTGTTGACTCTGACACAGATATGCCTACCTCCTGGAGGGTGTTCTTGATCTGGCCAACTGTTGTGAAGGGTTTTTTCTTCACCAGGGAAATAATTATTCTGTCATCCACCACAGTTGTTTTCCGTAATTTTTCTGGCATTTTGGTGTTCCTGAGCTCACCAGTGCGTTCTTTCTTTTAAAGAATGTACCAAATAGTTGATTCGGCCACACCTAATATTTTCGCTATCTCTCCGATGGGTTTGTTTTGATTTTTCAGCCTAAGGATGGCTTGCTTCACTGGCAGTGACAGCTCTTTGGACTTCATATTGAGGGTTAACAGCAATAGATTCCAAATGCAAATGACACACTTGAAATAAACTCTAAACCTTTTATCTGCTTACTTGTAAATTAACTAATGAGGAAAAGCACACACCTTGCCATGGAACAACTGAGCAGCCAATTGTCCAATTACTTTTGGTCCTTTAAAAAGGGGGGGACCACATATAAAAAGTGCTGTAATTCCTACACCGTTCACCCGCTTTGGATGTAAATACCCTCAAATGAAAGCTCATATTCATTATTTAATTTCAACTCCAATATGCTGTGGTAGACAGCTAAAATAACAATAATACCTTGGTCAATGTCCAAATATTTATGGACCTGACTGTATCAAATGGATTCTTCAAGATTAGTAATCCGATCAGCTGCTCGTCATTAACAAACCATACTCGTACAAGATACGAAGGGTCATTCTCAGCCCTATCTTGCTCCATTTTCCATTATTTTGGACTATATTCAAATTGTCCTTAATTCTACCGCCATTAGATTCCCAATCCACATCAGTGTGTCCGCTTCCGCCATCCTTCCTCCTGTCAGCAATCTAAGCCAACCTTGTCTGTTTTTCTCCAGGTTTGGAACTCCCTTTTTTATTGGTCTATTAATTCATCTACACCAGGCAGGCTAAAACTCCATCCCACCTAAATAGACTGACATTTCAGGCAGTCTTTTCAAACAGCTAAAAGGGCATTATCATTTTTTAATTTCACACACTTCAAAGTGTGGCAATATGTAAAAAAACAACAACTAAAAAAACACAGGAAAGTCACATTCGGACTGCTTTGGCCTTTTAATTAGGAGTAGTATACAAAAAGGAAAGATTGGAAGAGATTGAGTCAGACACTGACTATTAGATTGTTATTTGAATGACTATTAACTAGATATATTTGTCTCTTCCTAGATCACCATGGACCAACGCCACCAGTCCCACCACAGACCCCAACATCCAAACTCCAATCACCACGACAACCACCAGTCAACATTCAAGAGAGACATGGATGACAGTGGGAGAGGCCATTTCCAACACAAGCGCTTCAGACCCGGTCAGAACCATCACCCGGCTGGCCCTTCAACACCCCCATCTAGCCCCCCAACCCAGAGCCTGAGCATACAACGACAGCTGTACGAGAGAGACTTCCCCTTATACAAACAGCCTGTGGAGGTGGGACATTTCTCCCTGGACTCTGAGCGCAGGTTTTTCAATGATGCCCGGCAGCTGCGTTACTACGTGGAGCCGGAGAAGAGTTGTCCTAACTTCGACTTGAGGGACGGGTACAGGGGCCGCTTCGTCAAGAGGGACGACAGGGTGAAGGAGAAACTGGACCACATCCTCAGATGGATCCTGGCAAACAGGTCCAAGCTGCAGTCGAAGGACACAGCTGCTTCTTCTTCCCCATGGTAAGCACCACTAGTGTCAGTTTAAGAGATGTTATTTTGATTGATACATTATTCATCAGTAGCAACACCTTTCTGTCTAGTTATACAGATATAGGCCCACTAATTGTCAGTCATCAAGGCCATAAACATTTCAGAATGGGATCAGTTGTGATGGACACAATATTCAATATACACACACACAATATCCTCAGTCAATTCTGTGATTCCTAGTCACAAGGAATGACTGTGACTATATTAACCTGTGTGTTCTGACAGACATGTATTCTTTGATCAACCTCTCCTACCAGTGCATTAGGCGTAGACATTGTGACATGGCGCGGCCACCTAACCAAGCTGTTGACCACGCCTTATGAAACCCGGGAGGGCTGGCTGCTGGCTGTGACCAGGATGGGGGGGACACTGTACATCAGTGAGGTGGAGACGGAGGCTGCACGCCGGGACCGGGAGAACCGCACCGAGAGGCACGAGGAGATGATGTACTGGGGGTACAAATTTGAACAGTACACCTGTGCAGGTAGAGGATGGCTTCTTGTATTCCTCTTTTGATGTACGCACTGAGTTGTTACAGTACCTTGCAAAAGTATTTATCCCCCTCAGCATTTTTCCTATTTTGTTGCATTATAACCTGTAATTTAAATGGAGTTTTATTTGGATTTCATGTAATGGACACAAAATAGTCCAAATTGGTGAATTGTAATGAAAATAATAACTTGTTTTAAAAAATGGAAAAGTGGTACGTGCAAATGTATTTACCTCCTTTGCTATGAAGCCCCTAAATAAGATCTGGTGCAACCAATTACCTTCAGAAGTCACATAATTAGTTAGATTGTACACAGGTGGACTTTATTTAAGTGTCACATCATCTGTTGCATGATCTCAGTAAAAATACACCTGTTCTGAAAGGCCCCAGAGTCTACAACACCACTAAGCAAGGGGCACCATGAAGACCAACGAGTACGCCAAACAGGTCAGGGACAAAGTTGCGGAGAAGTACAGATCAGGGTTGGGTTATAAAAAAGTTCAGAAACTTTGAACATCCCATGGAGCACCATTAAATCCATTATTAAAAAATGGAAAGAATATGGCACCACAACAAACCTGCCAAGAGAGGGCCGCCCACCCAAACACACAGACCAGGCAAGGAGGGCATTAATCAGAGAGACAACAAAGAGACCAAAGATAACCCTGAAGGAGCTGCAAAGCTCCACAGCGGAGATTGGAGTATCTGGCCATAGGACCACTTTAAGCAGTACACTCCGCAGAGCTGGGCTTTATGGAAGAGTGGCCAGAAAAAAGACATTGCTTAAGAAAAATATAAGCCAACACGTTTGGTGTTCGCCAAAAGGCATGTGGGAGACTGCCCAAACATATGGAAGAAGGTACTCTGATCAGATGAGACTAAAATGTAACTTTTTGGCCATCAAGGAAAACGCTATGTCTGGCGCAAACCCAACACCTCTTATCACCCCGAGAACACCAGTGAAGCATGGTGGTGGCAGCATCATGCTGTGGGGATGTTTTTCATCGGCAGGGACTGGGAAACTGGTCAGAATTGAAGGAATGAATAAATACAGGGAAATTCTTGAGGGAAACCTGTTTCAGTCTTCAAGAGATTTCAGACTGGGACGGAGGTTCACCTTCCAGCAGGACAATGACCCTAAGCATACTGCTGAAGCAACACTTGAGTGGTTTAAGGGGAAACATTAAAATGTTTTGGAATGGCCTATTGAAAGCCCAGACCTCGATCCAATTGAGATTATGTGGTGTGACTTAAAGATTGCTGTACACCAGCGGGCCCATCCAACTTGAAGGAGCTGGAGCAGTTCTGCCTTGAAAAAGGGGCAAAAATCCCAGTGGCTAGATGTGCCAAGCTTACAGAGACATACCTCAAGAGACTTGCAGCTGTAATTGGTGCAAAAGGTGGCTCTACAAAGTATTGACTTTGAGGGGGTTGAATATTTATGCATGCTCAAGTGGTAGGCATGTTGTGTAAATCAAATGATACAAACCCCCAAAAAGTAATTTTAATTCCAGGTTGTAAGGCAACAAAATAGGAAAAATAGGGGGTGAATACTTTCGCAAGCCACTGTATGTTGTGGTGGACTTTCAGATGATTGATTGCTGAGGGTTTTTATTGATGGTTTAATATCAATATGACTTGAGATTGGTGTACAGTTCCTGAAAAGCCTACACCCAGAAATGCATAATATTTCTCATACTTGGGATGGTAGTTGGAGGCCTTGGATTGTTTTGAAATGTCTGTAACCTTCTTTCAGATGACGCCCAGAGTCTTCCAGATCCAGGTGGGGTTGTAAACACCAACGAGGCCTTCTGCACTGTAGTCCAGACCCGGCTAGCCGAGCACAGACTGCTGTTCTCTGGCGAGGTGGACTGTCGGGACAAAGACCCCAAGGCCCCGTCTCCTCCAGCCAACTACATCGAGATGAAGACCTCACTGGAAATCTCCACCCCCAAACAACGCAGCAACTTCCACAGGTAAACTATCCACAGATACGCTCTGCACTAACTTTCAAAGTTTAACAATCCATACAACTCTATGCACACTGACTATGTTGAACAATTTACACAATAAAAAAAAACATTTACTTGAAAAATTGTGCAGGTGCAAAGTTTGGTAACAGAATTACGGTAAAATCTCCTTCAGTTTTATTCTGTTACCAAACTTTATATCTGCACAGTTCTTCCTGTATTTGTAAAATTATCAGTGTAAATTGTTAAAATTAGTCTCTGTGCATAGAGTTGTATGGTTTGTTAAACTTTTAAATGTTTTTTGTTAGACATACATTTTAAAGTGAAAAATCTGAGTCTCAGCGTAATTCCATTACCATGGAATTGCCCAGTAACCAGTTCTGTTGTCACTGTCTGGTAAAGACACATTTTGCTGATGAATATACACAGAATGAAACTGGAACCAAGGCTAGCTCCTCACATCTTCAGTTTGAACATTTTCCCAAGAGAGTTAAAATGTTTCTCTTGTGTATGTTCTCCTTCCAGGTTTAAACTACTAAAGTGGTGGGCCCAGTCCTTTCTTCCTGGGGTACCGCGAATCGTAGCTGGTTTCCGTGATCATGACGGAGTGGTTGTGTCTGTGGAGACTTACCACATCTCCAAGATATCTCAGCTTATCAAGGTACGATTCCAGTTGTATTTTCTTCTGAAAAAGAACATACACATTTTTAACAGGTCTTCTACCAGAAACCCAGTAGGTCTGTGTAATATAGGATGCCTATTTTGTGAGTTTAAAAACAATGTGCGTGCTTGTTTGTCCTAAGAGGTTGTCTCTTCTCTCATACAGAATGAAACCAACTGCTGGAAGCCAACTGTCTGCATGAACTTCTGCTGTGAATTCCTGTCCTTCGTGAAGAGTGTGGTCACAGAAGACGATCCAAGGTGATGCTTGATATGGTTAAGATTCTTTTAAAGTACTTATTTTATTACAGTGCTCATAAGCTTTTTTTAATGGTAGCAGAAAGTAAAGGTTAAGAGAACTTCCTATTGCATACAGTCAAGAGTTTCCCTAGAAACATTCTGACTCTAGTTAACTATGTTATTTATTTCTGTCAGGGTGGTGCACCTGTTCTCATGGGATCCACACCGAGACGTCACCTACTCCATCCACAGAGACTCTCAGTACTCCTTCCTACCAGACTGGTACGTCAGGGAGATGACCAGTTCAACCAGTCGTGAGACACACCACCACCCACCTCAGACCTGACTCAGAACAAACCTGACAATGGCCCGTATTGACAAAGCAGCTCAGAGTAAGACTGCTGATCTAGAATCAGGTCCCTCATCCTATTCATTCTGATTTAGTAGGCAAAACGGAGCCTAGATCAGCACTCCTACTTTGATATGCTTTATGCGTACAGGCCAAGGTTTTCCCCTTACACCAGTATGGACTTGAAGCAATACTTTAACGCTGATACCTGTTATTTGATAATGAAGTAGAAACACACCAAGCGCCCTGAAGGAGTAGGCGGGTTCTGACGGGTCGGTTTTTGACGATAAAGAAAGTTATTTTATTCAACTTCCATTTTCCTCCCAGAGTGGCTGAGTTATATAGTGTGGATCAGCATGGACTTTAGCATTCACAAACCAGCTTTTGGGACTTTCTCACAAATGGTGTGCCGGTTCACAGAAGACATATCTTTCCTAATGGTTTGTGGTGTCTTTTTTTATGTGAAGTATTTACATTTTTCAGCTCATCTCTGATTTGTATTTTTTTTTAAAAATTTTATTACAAAATTCTGTGATCTGAATGTAACAGTTGCGGTTTGAAGTGTCTGCTCTGAAACTGTCGAACAATAGTACCATAAGTTTTAATTTCCCAATCAAACCTTTTTATTATTAACCCCATGGGCATATCGATCACTTATCATGTTCTTTTCTGAAGTACATTAATTAAATTATGCCACAAAAAAACAAAACTTAAGAACATCAATATTGCATAAGCAGTTTTAACCAAAGTGTTGATGGAAACTGTCCAGTGTCAGAATGCATTGTCCTTTGTCCTATAATAAATTACACCTTCATTGAATGACGCATTGACAATGTCGCAGATGGTAGAAAACATCCCAGGTAAAAGTCTGATTCTACAATGTAGTTGTGCTGAATGGAATTAACTAAAAAAAACTCTATTTGCTCTGTAAAGATGTTAATCTGTCATAGCTTTCATTTATTTCAATGCAATTTACAGAATTATTATTCATTTAAAATCTGCAGGATGCATACTAGTCCCAGAGTTCTCCATGAATTCCAAGGCACATCTTGTCATGTCCTACTGTACGTCCTTAATCATTCCTCAAGTCAGAAGTGGAAATAGACTGTTATAACCACATACAGTGCATTCTGAAATGATTCAGACCCCTTGAATTTTTCCACAGTTTGTTACGTTACAGCTTTGTTCGTCCGGGCTCTGGCTGGGCCACTCGAGGACATTCAGAGACTTGTCTCAAAGCCACTCCTGCTTTGTCTTGGCTGTGTGCTTATGGTCATTGTCCTGTTGGAATGTAAACCTTCTCCCCAGTCTGAGGTCCTGAGCAGGTTTTCATAAAATATCTCTCTGTACTTTGCTCCGTTCATCTTTCCCTTGATCCTGACTAGTCTCCCAATCCCTGCCACTGAAAAACATCCCCACAGCGTGATGCTGCCACCACCATGCTTCACCGTAGGGATGCCAGGTTTCCTCCAGACTGAACTCTTTGGCCTGAATGCCAAGTGTCACATCTTGGTTTCATCAGACCAGAGAATCTTGTTTCTCATGGTCTGAGAATCCTTTAGGTGCCTTCTGGCAAACTCCAAGCAGGCTGTGCCTTTTTGAGGAGTGGCTACCATCTGGCCACTCTACCATAAAGGCCTGACTGGTGGAGTGCTGCAGAGATGGTTGTCCTTCTGGAAGGTTCTCCCATCTCCACAGAGGAAGTCTGGAGATCTGTCAGAGTGAACATCGGGTTCTTGGTCACCTCCCTGACCAAGGCCCTTCTCCCCCGATTGCTCAGTTTGGCCGGAAAGCCAGCTCTAGGAAGAGTCTTGGTGGTTCCAAACTTTTTCCATTTAATAATGATGGAGGCCACTGTGTTTTTGGGGACCTTCAATGCTGCAGACATTTTTTAGTACCATTCACCAGATCTGTGCCTCGACACAATCCTGTCTCGGTGCTCTACGGACAATTCTTTCGACCTGATGGCTTGGTTTTTGCTGACATGCAATGTCAACTGTGGGACCTTAAACAGTTGTGTGCCTTTCCAAATCATGTCCAATCAATTGAATTTACCACAGGTGGACTCCAATCAAGTTGTAGAAACATCTCAAGGATGATCAATGGAAACAGGATGCACCGGAGCTCAATTCCGAGTCTCATAGCAAAGGGTCTGAATACTTATGTAAATAAGGTATGTTTTAATTTAATACATTTGCAGAAACTTTTAAAAACCTGTTTTCGCTTTGTCATTATGGGGTATTGTGTGTAGGTTGAGGGGGAAAAAATTAATACATTTTAGAATAAGGCTCCTGATTGGCGCAGCGGTCTGAGGCACTGCATCTCAGTGCAAGAGGCGTCACTGCAGTCCCTGGTTCGAATCCAGGCTGCATCACATTCGGCCGCGATTGTGAGTCCCATAGGGTGGCGCACAATTGGCCCAGCGTCTTCCGGTTTTGGCCGAGGTAGGCCGTCATGGTAAATAAGAATTTGTTCTTAACTGACTTGCCAAGTTTAAAAGATTTTTGAAAATAAGGTAACAAAATGTGTAAAGCGGCAGGGGTCTGAATTCTTTCCGAATGCACTGTAAGTCAGAATTTCAGTGCAACAAAGATGTAGTAAAATGTACAGTTATTATAACTTGTATAATTTATTGCTGTGGAAGACAGTCCGCTTTCTTAGTGCAGGTCACATACTGTTCATATTATTCTGAACATCCAATCTACAGCAATCGCCTACTGTCTAGGCTAAGCAGGTCAGATACTGTTCATATCATCCTGAACATCCAATCTACATACATAGCCTACTGTCTAGGCCAAGCAGGTCAGATACTGTTCATATCATCCTGAACATCCAATCTACATACATAGCCTACTGTCTAGGCTAAGCAAGGCAGCAGATTATGGGTTGTATGAACTACTGATTTTAAGACATAACAGATTTGACTACTGACCAGCACAGTCAGTATGTGATGTGTGTCATCCGTCTTTACAGTGCTATCAACAGATCTGGTCCACCACCATCGCTAGTTCCTAGGTTTGGAGGCACTTAGCATAAAAAAGTACAGGCTCAAGAATTCCAGTGAACAATGACAACAATGCATGACAACATTACATAGATTGCAAAATGTTGCAGTGAAATTATAATTATCACTGCCAAATGTACATGTATTGATTCTTCTAGTTGGCCCATTTTCATTTAACTAGTTTAGATTTGAATATAAACCCCTTCATGTTCTGTGCAAGTTAAGTAGACAAGATATATTCCAATACAGCATAGAAAATGTATACTATGCTTTTCAACTTGGAAAAATGTTGATCCAATCTAGAGATTAAGATTATTTATCTAAATGTAAAACATATTTAAAAGTATTTATCCGATTTCTCTATAGACAGACATTCCTGGCTACAGTTGTGTGAAACATGACATAACACTCATCTTATAATGACACCCTAAATAAATTAAAGTAGCCTTTTGTCTTGCAGACATTCTTCTAGGTTAAACTCTTATGGTAAACCAGTATTTTAATAATAACTAGGGCCCAGAGTTGTTCCTTGTTAGGTGGTTGGGGGAAACTTGTTTTAAATAAGAGAAGCATTTAGAAGAATCATTATTGTATTCTGAATTAAATCATAAGACTGAGAAATGGTTGACTGGCTTCATTAAAAGGCAATACAAGGTATATATTTCAGGAGTAAAAAATGGGATCCCCTTCTAGTACGTAATTGAAGCCAAGTTTTTTCTGTCCTGTGCCAATAGTGCGTACCGCAGATGGCCAAGCAGATCAAACATAGGCTATTCAGCACATACAGTTGAAGTCGCAAGTTCACATACACTTAGGTTGGAGTCATTAAAACTCGTTTCACGCACTCCACAAATTTCTGGCAAGTCGGTTAGGGCATCTACTTTGCGCATGACACAAGTCATTTTTCCAACAATTGTTTGCATACAGATTGTATCACAATTCCAGTGTGTCAGAAGTTGTCATACACAAAGTTGACATTTAAACAGCTTGGAAAATACCAGAAAATGTCATGCTTTAGAAGCTTCTCATAGGCTAATTGACATAATTTGAAACAATTGGAGGTGTACCTGTGGATGTATTTCAAGGCCTACCTTCAAACTCAGTGCCACTTTGCTTGACATCATGGGAAAATCAAAAGAAATCAGCCAAGACCTCAGAAAGAAATTGTAGACCTCCACAAGTCTGGTTCATCCTTGGGAGCAATTTCCAAACGCCTGAAGGTACCAGATTCATCTATACAAACAATAGTACACAATTATAAACACCATGGGACCACGCAGCCGTCATACCGCTCAGGAAGGGGACACGTTCTGTCTCCTAGAGATGAACGTATTTTGGTGCAAATCGAAAAGTGAAAATCAATCCCAGAACAGCAGCAAAGGACCTTGTGAAGATGCTGGAGGAAACCGGTACAAAAGTATTTATATCCACAGTAAAACGAGTCCTATATCGACATAACCTGAAAGTCCGCTCCGCAAGGCAGAAGCCACTGCTCCAAAACCGACATAAAAAAGCCAGACTACGGTTTGCAACTGCACATGGGGACAAAGATCGTACTTTGTGGAGAAATGTCCTCTGGGCTGATGAAACAAAAATAGAACTGTTTGGCCATAATGACCATCGTTATGTTTGGAGGAAAAGGGAGGCTTGCAAGCCGAAGAACACCATCCCAACCATGAAGCATGGGGGTGGCAGCATCATGCTGTGGGGGTGCTTTGTTGCAGGAGGGACTGGTGCACTTCACAAAATAGATGGCATCATGAGGATGGATAATTATGTGCATATATTGAAGCAACATCTCAAGACATCAGTCAGGAAGTTAAAGCTTGGTCGCAAATGGGTTTTCCAAATGGACAATGACCCCAGGCATACTTCCAAAGTTGTGGCAAAATGGCTTAAGGACAACAAAGTCAAGGTATTGGAGTGGCCATCACAAAGCCCTGACCTCAATCCCATAGAAAATTTGTGGGCAGAGATAAAAAGCGTGTGCGAGCAAGGAGGCCTACAACCTGACTCAGTTACACCAGCTCTGTAAGGAGGAATGGGCCAACATTCACCCAACTTATTGTAGGAAGCTTGTGGAAGGCTACCCGAAACGTTTGACCCAAGTTAAACAAAGGCAATGCTACCAAATACTAATTGAGTGTATGTAAACTTCTGACCCACTGGGAATGTGATGAAAGAAATAAAAGCTGAAATAAATCACTCTATTCTGACATTTCACATTCTTAAAATAAAGTGGTGATCCCAACTGACCTAATACAGGGAATTTTTACTAGGATTAAATGTCAGGAATTGTGAGTTTAAATGTATTTGGCTAAGGTGTATGTAAACTACCAACTTCAACTGTAGCCACCAAACTGTCACAGCCAGCTGAGAAATCAACACCTACTTTTCAAGAGCAGTAACATCTCTCCGGAAAGGGTTTGCAGTGGTCTTAACGCAGGGCTGAAGGAGCACCGTGACATATACAGAGATTTAAATAGAATATAGCCATGTCTGCAAATACCTTGATGCTTCACTCAAGCCCTCAAAGTTCTTGAGAATATTGTTCTTCACTCGCTTGGGCATTGTCCAAGCTTGTTAAGCAAATAGTTGTTTGGCATCGTCTTTCTAAGCAACTATTTGGCAAGACAACATCTAAGCCAAAAGGAGTTGGCTAGTAAAACTGCTAGTTGTTATCAGCACTCCAGGGTAATAGTGGTGGAGAAAGCATAACAAGCTTCAACTGTAATGCCATTCATTCAGGTATAATACAATTGCCACAGAATGCATATGCTGGACAGTTATGGCACCTCCTATAAGACCATGTACAACCATTTCCAGAGAGATTCACCCATATTGGCGGCGTAGGGAAGACAGATATGAATACTGTATGTGGAATAAACCTCAGTGTAAGGGGAAAAGAGAGGAGGAGAGACACCATCTCTGGTTGAGGTGTATGTTGGGATTGAGGAAAGGGAAGTTGGGATGGGGAGTCAGTAGCCCAGTGGTCACCAACCCTCATCTTGGAGACAGGTGTGTAGGCTTTTGTCATAACCCAGTGCTAAACACACCAGAATCAAGTTCCAGATACGTGGTTATAGGTCAATCTGAACGTTGAACCAGGGGTTTCATTGCTGGGCAGGAACAAAACCCGGCACACCCTGTGAGCTCCTCTCCGGGACCAGGGTGGGTGGTGACCACTGTTGTATAGCCAGTGCAGGTTGAGGTCTAAGGGCCCGCTCACACCTCAGTGCTTCAGTTTCTTGTTGATGCCCATGACCTTGAAGGTGGCTGCAGTGATCTTCTCATACACCACAAACATGAGGGCTGCCGTTAGTACCGTCTGGAGCAGTTTGGCCTCCAGGCCTTTGTATAAGCCCAGCACACCATGCCTCCTGCAGGGGAGAGGACAGGGAGGGAAAACGTCCATGGATCAACACAAGACATACTCATTGGCACAAGACGGTCTGAAAGTGTCCCACCACATTGCAGTAGTCAGACTGTTGAGACGCAAGAGTTCCATTGTGTGTGTGAGATCTACTCACTTGATTCTGTCCATAAGTAGGTAGACTATGTTTCGGAGACTGCCCAGTAGACCTCCCTTGCCCTCAGCTTTGTGCTGCCCAAACTGGGGGGATAGAAAGACAGTAATTTAATCAACAAAATGAGCTGTGAGTACAGGAAATACGGACTTATTTTACTGAGCAGTACATAATCATGATATCAGACACAGTTTGATGGGAAGCAATGGGGAAACACTGCTATGAGTGTTCAGTTAGCAGGTGTGTGCATTTAGAGATGTTTACCCTTAGAATGGCCTGGACGGTCTGCAGGGGATACGTCGCCGTGGTAGCGATGGCCTTGGCCACAGCGCCAATGAGAAAGATCTCTGCTGATGTAATCTAGGAGCAGACAAAAACAAAACAAAGGCTCAAAGACCTTCAGCATGACTGACAGTTGGCTCCCTCCTCTCCTTCCCTCACCTTCCTCCCTCCTCTGCCTGCTCTCCTCTTCATGGCTTCATAGAACATGAACACAACTGCAGGGTTGAAGACCAGCACCAGAGAAGGCAGTGTACCGTTCCAAAGAGTCCCCACTCCCTCCCTGGCTATGATCTGCGAGAAAGCATCTGCAATCGAAAACACACATTGTATGATGATAGCAAGTCACATTTTATTAGTACTGAAAAGAGACAGTGAATAACACAAATAGACAGACACACACCAAAGATGCCTCTGTAGTGGGTCTGCTGGAGGTCTTCGTTCCTGAACTTTGCCCCCTGCAGCTTGAGCCGGGTGTTGACCACCCACATGGGCGTGGTCAGGAGCACGTTCACTGCCCCTGGGGGAAAAACACACAACTTGGGCAACAGAAAGACATTTAAATATGGAGGTTAAATCTACTTTCTTCAATGAATCTCTCTGTTAATCACCTCTCAGACTCCTCTTCCCTAATATAACTACATCAATGACTTAGAGTCCATGAAAATAGGTGGCAGTAGGTTGATAGTGACTTAGCCATTACCACTAAAAGGTCCCTGTTCGGTCGTCCTACCTGAGATGAAGCCCATGAGAAGGTCTTTTCCGGGTCTGGACCGGCCCTGATTACCCACCATGACTTTCTTCAGCGTGTTGAAGGTGTAGAAGTAGACAAAGTTGGAGCAGCACAGACTGGAGATGACTGGGAACCAGCCTCTGTACAGAGACAACCTGGGAGGGGAGAAAGACCAGGGAAATCCACAAAGTCAGTCATTGGGCCATGGGAACCCAGGACTAGGAGTTTTTCCTGTGCATGTGATCTGACTGGGGAAAACTCCTGGCCCAACACAAAAGTAGTCATAGAAATACAATGGGTGGAATGGACATTGCTTTGAACTGAAAGGAATGGCCATTCTACTACTCTATTCTAGATCTATGGGTACAACAGCCTAGTGAAAGCCCTGTATTGCGGTGGTACGAGGCCAGCTTTCCTTTCCAGTCAATTGATTTTACGCAATCTAAGGTGGATTATAAATTGTAGTAAAGTAGGTGTACAGTTCCATACAATACTCACAGGCCTTCCTCCTTTGCTATTTCAGCCAGGAGAATGGCAGTCGATTTGGACTTCCGATTCTCATCCACTGCAACAGAAAAAGAAGGCAGAAAAGGGATTGTCATTTTGTTACATTATTGTAACATTGGAAGTAGGCTGCAGCTCTGGTATGCTCATACCATGGTAAGGTCTCTCTTGTCAATGTTTCCACTTCTATATATCCATCACTCATTTCCTTGTGAACTCACTTACCCTTGGGTGCAGAGTCCAACGTTATAGCAAACAAGTATGACCACACTGACAACAAAGATGGTTATCAGCAGTCAGTATGTACCACCAATTACTCTACAACTCACCCTGAAGTCTGATCCTCGCTGTATCCAAAGGAAAGAAGACGGACATCGCCGTCATGCTACCCTAGAAGCAAATACATTATGACATATAGAATATAGACGGGTAGTTAAACCTATGTTACACGACAAAATTCACAAAGTTGATACAATCTGACACAGTATGCTAACTAACAAACTAGCTAGAGGCACCGGTTGTAACATTTCAGTGTAGTTATTCAAACGTTTTGGCCTTGTCTTTATTATTAAAGGACTGTTCATACATAGGCAAACTACGTTGAGATGTCCTTACCACTGCACCTGCCACGGCGTGTACCAGTGTCTCATAAGACAGAAGGTTGATCGCTGAGGCACCATTGTCGGACATCTCCGATTCTTTAGGGCCGCAGAGCGTCGATCTAGTACGAATGCCAAATCGGTCAGCGACTGCAGAGCACCCTGTTCAAACAACCGGTGGTTGAGTTTCTTGCGGTGAGACTGGTTGTGGTGGAGTACGTTTACCTGCTGTCATCCCATGATGAGTGGCTGAGTGGCTTTTGTGTACTCTGACAGTGCCATAAATAAGGCAAATTTCGTTGTGGAGATTTCTGCTTCCTAAAAACTAATTTTGGTGGTGCAGTCAGTCAGAGTTCAGAACGCTCTAAAGGGCGATACTGCCATCTACTGGAATGGAGTACTTTAGGCCACCTGAGATTTGTACGGCTTTCTTTTTGCGCTTGAGTTCAAAAGCGCGCCTAGCCAGGTATGGCCACTGACCTGTTTTATGACCTCGTGACATTTTATGAATAAAAGCCTACTGATATATATGCACAATTCATTTAACATATTTTGACTATATATTGTCTCTGTCATTGCCATTCCATCATTTAGCAACATGTGACCTAGGCCTATACAGTAGCCTAATAACTTCTCTCAGCATATCAATTGTAGATTCTTGAATTTCCTCAATGGGACAGCATGACAAATCCCAAATGGACTTTGCTTTTG
This sequence comes from Oncorhynchus clarkii lewisi, assembly GCF_045791955.1. Taxonomy (NCBI): domain Eukaryota; kingdom Metazoa; phylum Chordata; class Actinopteri; order Salmoniformes; family Salmonidae; genus Oncorhynchus; species Oncorhynchus clarkii. The sequence continues at coordinate 56,279,701 of NC_092159.1, read as the reverse complement.
TTTTATGGCAGTGAGTTCCACCGATATGATAACGCCCAGCGCTCTGACCAAACCACTCACATCTCCGATGCGCAATTGTGGCGCTCCAACGCGCTGGAAGGAAGAACAAAATGCCAGATTCCTTCTGCTAAAAGACCTGCCTTTTTTATTTAATTTCACAGTGTAGCGTTCTAAACACAGAGTAAACATGTCTAGGTACCACAAAGCAGCGATCGATGGCTACCTGGACCTCTTGAAAGAGGCTACCAGGAAAGACCTGAATTCTCCAGACGAGGACGGGATGACGCCTACGCTATGGGCTGCTTTTCATGGACACGTCGAAGCCCTTCAACTTATATGTAGCCGAGGGTGAGTGCAGTTGATATTCAGAAGTCTTAGCCTACCTTCCCATACCTACAATCCCAAAATATGTCAAGTGGCATATTAGCAATATATACCTATTGTGACGTTTTTACAATCACAATCAATTCCAATCAATTGAAACCTAATTCAGAAATTATTTTTCTCATATTAGTTAACTGATTTAACTAAGTCTAAACTATTAGAATGTGAATTTATTTGGACCTCTTTTAATTTAATTTACCCTATGTATGTTTAGGTCAATTAACTTCTAATCCAATGAAAAAATAGCAGAAACTCTGCCTGACATGAGGAGGAAGGATAGAAGCTATAGGTTATGGTTTACCTTTTGACCTCTTCCTAGTCCTTGTCCATTACTGTCATTACCTTGATGAAGTCTTCCTGGTATGAGAACGGATATTTCCAATCTCAAATCTACATTGATGAGTTGCTAAAACACAACAATAAAGGCATCCTCCAGTAACCTACAAAACAGTCACAAAACATATAGTACCAGTCCAATGAATACTGTAATATTGTATCTCCTTTAATATTGATGACATGTTTTGTTGGGAGGGATGCAGTTGGAGGATAAAAGTCCGGACGGGGCCTAATGCTGATCCTATTCCCAGCACTGCTGCTCGTTTCCAAAACAAATACTTGAACAAAGGTGGACTTTATGGTTAATTCACGTGATAGAAGGAATGCCCATCACCTCATTCCTGATGCCCATAAACCTACTAGAGACTACCCTCATTAAGGATTTATAGGTGAGAGAGGTGCGGTTAGTTGTGTCACATGGGTTTCAACCTCACAGGTTTCTCTATCAACTTAAACCACCGTCCTCAAATGGTGACTGAATGCCTCTGAGATTTTAACTATATTCTACAATGTACTGTATGTCCATGTCACATGTCACCCATGTTATGTTTGTGCATTAGACATGCATGCCACTCTGAAACTGTCCCCCCACAGCCTTTTAGACCACATTTTCCCATAAGCAGAGCCAAATATGTAATCAGCCAAGGGGAATCATGTAATTAATGACAAACAATAGAGCCCTTCATTCCCCTGGCAGATTTCTCCTGCTTTCATACTGCAGGAAAAAAACAGACCTGATTTTCATCTCTCTTATTTATTTCTGTCAAGATGACAACCGACCAATTGCTTGATTATTTAATTGAATCACACAAACAATGGATTACGAAGCTTTCATAACATTGAACTCAGTGTATTTTTCTAAAATGATTGGAATGATGTCAATCACACCTTTGTGATCATAGCTGCGTATTTCCATGTTGGGCGTTAGCAGTAGGATGTACTGCAACAAACTCGGTTTAATGATCACCTGTTGCTAAGATACTGTAATCGGGAGTTTTATAGAGGTCGTGATGGCACAAAGGACTTTCATTCTTAATGGCTTACCAATTAACCCATAAGGAAGGGTTGGTTTGTTCTTCATGAGGATAACGTTGGTGGCAGTCCTTTTTCATTCATTTATTATAGGAATGCTATTATACAACATCAGTTAATGACTCATTATTTCGTTTTCAAGTGTTGTTCATTATATTGTATTGTTAGATTCAGATTGATATGGACATACAGTGGGGAGAACAAGTATTTGATACACTGCCGATTTTGCAGGTTTTTCTACGTACAAAGCATGTATGTCATTTTTATCATAGGTACACTTCAACTGTGAGAGACGGAATCTAAAACAAACATCCAGAAAATCACATTGTAAGATTTTTAAGTAATTAATTAACATTTTATTGCATGACATAAGTATTTGATCACCTACCAACCAGTAAGAATTTCGGCTCTCACAGACCTGTTCGTTTTTCTTTAAGAAGCCCTCCTGTTCTCCACTCATTACCTGTATTAACTGCACCTGTTTGAACTTGTTACCTGTATAAAAGACACCTGTCCACACACTCAATCAAACAGACTCCAACCTCTCCACAATGGCCAAGACCAGAAAGCTGTGTAAGGACATCAGGGATAAAATTGTAGACCTGCACAAGGCTGGGATGGGCTACAGGACAATAAGCAAGCAGCTTGGTGAGAAGGCAACAACTGTTGGCGCAAATATTAGAAAATGGAAGAAGTTCAAGATGACGGTCAATCACCCTCGGTCTGGGGCTCCATGCAAGATCTCACCTTGTGGGGCATCAGTGATCATGAGGAAGGTGAGGGATCAGCCCAGAACTACACGGCAAGACCTGGTCAATGACCTGAAGAGAGCTGGGACCACACTCAAAGAAAACCATTAGTAACACACTACGCCGTCATGGATTAAAATCCTACAGCGCACGCAAGGTCCCCCTGCTCAAGCCAGCGCATGTCCAGGCCCGTCTGAAGTTTGCCAATGACCATCTGGATGATCCAGGGGAGGAATGGGAGAAGGTCATGTGGTCTGATGAGACAAAAATGGGGCTTTTTGGTATGAACTCCACTTGCCGTGTTTAGAGGAAGAAGGATGAGTACAACCCCAAGAACACCATCCCAACCGTGAAGCATGTAGGTGGAAACATCATTCTTTGGGGATGCTTTTCTGCAAAGGGGACAGGACGACTGCACCATATTAAGGGGAGGATGGATGGGGCCATGTATCGTGAGATCTTGGCCAACAACCTCCTTCCCTCAGTAAGAGCAGTAAGAGCATTGAAGATGCTGGGTCTTCCAGCATGACAACGACCCGAAACACACAGCCAGGGCAACTAAGTTGAGTGGCTCCGTAAGAAGCATCTCAAGGTCCTGGAGTGGCCTAGCCAGTCTCCAGACCTGAACCCAATAGAAAATCTTTGGAGGGAGCTGAAAGTCCGTATTGCCCAGCGACAGCCCCGAAACCTGAAGGATCTGGAGAAGGTCTGTATGGAGGAGTGGGCCAAAATCCCTGCTGCAATGTGTGCAAACCTGGTCAAGAACTACAGGAAACGTATGATCTCTGTAATTGTAAACAAAGGTTTCTGTACCAAATATTAAGTTCTGCTCCGGTAGCGCAGTGGTCTAGAGCACTGCACTGCAGCGCTAGCTGTGCCACCAGAGACTCTTTCGGATCTGTCGCAGCCGGCCGCGACCGGGAGGCCCGTGGGGCGACGCACAATTGGCCTAGCATCGTCCGGGTTAGGGAGGGTTTGGCCGGTAGGGATATCCTTGTCTCATCGCACTCCAGCGACTCCTGTGGCGGGCCAGGCGCAGTGTGCGCTAACCAAGGTTGCCAGGTGCACGGTGTTTCCTCCGGCACATTGGTGCGGCTGGCTTCCGGGTTGGATGCGCGCTGTGTTAAGAAGCAGTGCGGCTTGGTTGGGTTGTGTTTCGGAGGACGCATGACTTTTGACCTTCATCTCTCCCGAGCCCGTACGGGAGTTGGAGCGATGAGACAAGATAGTAACTACTAACAATTGGATACTACGAAATTGGGGAGAAAAAAGGGGTAAAAAAAATTAAAAATTAAAAATTCTGATTTCTGATGTATCAAGTACTTATGTCATGCAATAAAATGCAATTTAATTACTTAAAAATCATACAATGTGATTTTCTGGATTTTTGTTTTAGATTCCGTCTCTCATAGTTGAAGTGTACCTATGATAAAAATTATAGACCTCTACATGCTTTGTAAGTAGGAAAACATGCAAAATCGGGAGTGTATCAAATACTTGTTCTCCCCACTGTATGTGTTAATATGTATACATGTCTATAGACACTGAGTGTACAAAACATTAGGAGCACCTGCTATTTCCATGACATAGACTGACCAGGTGAATCCAGGTGAAAGCTATGATGCCTTATTGATGTCACCTTTTAAATCCACTTCAATCAGTGTAGCTGAAGGGAGGGGGGGGGGCAGGTTGAAGAAGAATGTTTATACCTTGAGACAATTGAGACATGGATTGTGTATGTTTGCCATTCAGAGGGCGAATGGGCAAGACAAAATATTTAAATGCCTTTTAACAGGGTATGATAGTAGGTTCCAGGTGCACCAATTTAAGTGTTTCAAGAACTGCAATGCTGCTGGGTTTTTCACGCTCAATAGTTTCCTGTGTGTATCAAGAATGGTCCACCACCAAAAGGACATCCAGCCAACTTGACACATCTGTGGGAAGAATTGGAGTCAACATGGGCCAGCATCCATGTGGAACAATTTTGACACCTTGTAGAGTCCATGCCCGGTGAATTGAGGCTGTTTTAAGGGCAAATGGGGTGCAACTCAAGATTAGGAAGGTCTTCATAATGTTTTGTACACTGTGTAGATAAAGGTTTTTCACAATATCTGCAATATACCTTAAAAATACAGAAAACACGTTATTCACTGTTACAAATAATACATGGTAATAATCTATGAAAAGCCAACTGACATTTACTCCTGACGTGCTGACCTGTTGCACCCTCGACAACCACTGTGATTATTATTATTTGACACTGCTGGTCATCTATGAACATTTGAACATCTTGGCCATGTTCTGTTATAATCTCCACCTGGCACAGCCAGAAGAGGACTGGCCACCCCACATAGCCTGGTTCCTTTCTAGGTTTCTTCCTAGGTTCTGGCCTTTCTAGGGAGTTTTTCCCAGCCACCGTGCTTCTACACCTGCATTGCTTGCTGTTTGGAGTTTTAGACTGGGTTTCTGTACAGCACTTTGTGACATCATCTGATGTAAGAAGGGCTTTATAAATACATTTAATTGATTGATACAGTTTGGATTTACATTTCTCCTGAAGTTGTAAACCTCCATGCAAAAGATATAATGATAAACAAATTACAGGTCACTCAAACTGAAAAGCAAAATTTATCCCTCTCAAAACAGTTAATTTGCCTTGCTTTGTTCAAACTGTCAGACAGTGACATCCATTATAGAATCAGTCAGTGTCAGTATCTTCTACAGGAGAGATGATCATAGGTCTTATATTTTATGCTGCCATTTTTACCACAGGGTCTGGAGATAGGATATCGTTTCTCAGTGACGGTGGAGCCAGTGAAAGAGTAGATGTGAGTCCTGGCCTCCACATTGTAGATGAAGACCTGACCCTTCTCATAATCCACAAATACCCCCACCTTCTGGGGCTTCTCTCTCAGGGAGAGCGAGACAGGAAGATTAGCGAGAATCATGTACTCATTCCCATTCCTCAGCCACAAAATCCAGGATCCATCCTCAGGACTCAGTGTTCTCATCCCCTTTCTGTTGATGGGCTCTCTGGCCACTCCAAAATCCAATTCAGTCTTCCCCTTAACCTGCACCTCATAGTAAAATCTCCCAGAGGAAAAGCCCCCCCCTTCTCATGACACTGAGAAAAGTATCAAACCTCTCTTGCTTGGCAGTGTCTGATGTATATTTCCATGTTCCACTTGTTTCCATCCTCAGATAGAATGAGACGGTGATGTGCCATATCAGGGTCTAGAGTCACATTCACTGAATGTGTTTGAATGGTTTCAAGATCTTTACCCCTTCCTGTTCACAACTGATTAATGAGTACAATCAGCTTCTTTAATCTGATCCTGCTCCTCAGTTAGGTTTTTCAGCTGACAGTTGAGGTCTTCATTGATGCGATCCCTCTCTTGAATGAGACCCCTTTGCTCACCATGAGCTAAAATGCATTCATCTTTGACTAGAAGTAGTTCCTTGGTGAGGTTTTAATTTTCCTGAGGTCATCCCACTGCTGTTTAACTTGATCCTTTATATTTTAGACGGCAGATGGTCACAGATAGTCCACAGTAGAAGAAACTGTCACGCGCTGACCTTAGAGAGCCTTTTTATTTCTCAATTTGGTTAGGTCGGGGTGTGATTTGGTATTTCTTTGTTGGCTGGGTATGGTTCCCAATCAGAGGCAGCTGTCTATCGTTGTCTCTGATTGGGGGTCATACTTAGGCAGCCTTAGTTTGGGATCTTGTTTTTGTGTAGTGCCTGTGAGCACGCCAGTCATTATGGCTTTGTTGTTGTTGTTGTTGTTGTTGTTGTTGTTGTTGTTGTTGTTGTTGTTGAGTTTCATTTTAATACACATGTGGAACTCTATGCACGCTGTGCCTTGGTCCGTTCATTTCAACGAATGTGACAGCAACCAGCAAGAGAAACACTAGAGAGCACTCCCAAAATATCCCTTAATGATTTTCATCTTCACATATGTACTTAACACACCGGAACAGCTGACTAGGAATGTGAAATTCTGTCTTCCTCACTTCATTGAGCGGGCTCTGTTGAACAATGCATATCAAATAATTTTCTGTTTGTCTCCTGTTGAGTGACCTTTAGTTTGGCAGAGTAGAATCCCTCAGTGTTCCTTTATATCTCTGAATACCAACCATACAATTTGGTTCCCTCAATGTCCTGGATACCAGCCTTTAGATTTACACACTCGGAACAATGACTACCCTTCTCAGCTCCTCAATTGAGATCACTGGCTGGGAGCCAACAGCTACAGACACAAAGGTATACAGGATTTAAAATACTGAAGTGAGGTTTTGAGAAAATGAATACATGTTATAAGGCAGACTGTATAGGTTATTGCATTTGACAGAAAATGTAACCTTACCTTTAATACAGACTTCCATGGGGAGATCATCATACCTGGACTTTGTCTTAGTAAAGTACTTGATAAAACCCATCATCATTGCCTTGTACCCTGGTCAGTTTCAAGGTGTTGCATCTTTTCAGTTAGTCTTTAAACAGTTCTGTACTTCCCCTGTAGGAGACCATCTGATCCTTAGTTGTCACTTCAGTATTGGTAAAGATGAACAGCAGAGCCTGGGTGGGGAAGTCTAAACCACTCCACTCTCATATCCTCAGCATTGATACCGGGTTTGAGGTAGAGGTCTTCACAGGTCTAAAAAGTTGTGCATTGGATCTGTGGCTTTCCCACCCGATCTGAAATGTTTCATCAAACAAAAAAACAGATACCCATTCCGAATGGAACCCAGGACAGTCAGACCAGTTCTGAAAAAGGCCTGTGGAAAAACAGACCCAAACAGACACGTGCCGGTTCGGATCTTAGAGACCCGTTCAGATCCGAGAGTAAAAAGAGAAAGAAACCTCAGACTGGGAGCTGTCAAATGAACACACACACACACACGGTGAAGGTGTAGAGTAGGCCTACTGTACCTGAGACTGCTCTGTGGAGGAGAGGGACAAAGACAATCTGGTAGCATCACCGTCATTCCAGAAAGCGATGATTACACAAATGATCAAGATGAATTCCATAACTTCAAATCAGGGAGTCAATAATGACATTTCAGTGTTTAGAAGAAAATACACAGAAAAACTGTGGAATAATCTAAAAGCAAACATACCAAAGTCAGTTCTCCTAGTTGAACAAAGGCTTTCCTTCAGTGCAGCCTTGTCAGTGCAGCCTTGTCCATGTACTCATCTGGAGTTACTTTTTTTTACTTACAACATAAAACTTGTCCAACTGCATACTTTTCACACCTACAATGATGAGCCAAAGCTGAACAGAAATCACATCTAATCTTGTCATAGAAATGTATGATTGGTTGGTTGATTAATTGGTTTGTTGATTCACTGACAGATGTTTCTGTGTTCTTTCAGAGGGGACCCCAACAGGAGCGACATCTGGGGCAACACGCCGCTGCACCACGCCGCCACCAATGGTCACATGCACATCCTCAGCTTCCTGGTCAACTTCGGCGCCAACCTCTTCTCCCAGGACAACGACTTCCACACAGCTATGGACGTGGCAGCGTCGGGCGACCGCATGGACTGCGTGCGATTCCTGGACAGTGCCGCATCACAGCAGACCATCCAGAATGCCAAGAAAGTGGCCAGGCTGAAGAAGGAGGCCACCAAAGAGGCTGAAATGCGGGTGAAGCTGTGTGAGAGGGTCAAAAAAAGGCACAAGAGCAAGATGGATAAGATGTACCAAGGGTCAGTGTCAGAGGCCAGCACGGCATCTCCGTCGTTCTCCAAGATGGGCACCATCAATAGTGTGAACGAGCAGTTCTCCAAGCTGATTGCCTCTGATACCTCAGGCTCGCTTACGGCCCGGTCGAAGGGGACCCTCCAGAGAATATTCGGGAAAAAGGATAAAGGAACAACGGAGAAGGTGGGAAGAGACGGGAACGTCATCTTCGTCAAGCAGGAGAACGGCACCCTCTCTGGGAAGCCTGAGTTCATGGGCGTTTTCTCCGAGCAGGACGAGATCGATGAGGAAGAGGACGGAGGGATGAGAAGATTCACTGATGATGACGTTAATGACGATGACGAAGAAGGAGATGGCCCAGGAGCCAAGGAGTCCATCTTCAAACGGCCCGGCCTGGGGAACATGGTCTTCAGGAAGAACTTCTCCATGGAGATGGGGATAGAGCCCGACGACTTCCCCAGTGGGAACAATGAAAACCTGGGCTTCCTCATCCGCAGGGAGGGGTTCGACACAGAAGGGGAGGACACAGGCTTTGTTGAGGACGAGGAGGACGACGACCTGCCCTGGAACCAGGAGGAGATCGGCCTGGATGACGACCAGGATGAGGAGACCTCCCCGCTGGATGCCTTCCTCTCATCCATCTCCCTGCCAGACTTCTCCCCAGCCTTCACCCGTGAACAGCTGGACCTGGAGGCGCTGATGCTCTGTTCCGACGATGACCTCAAGGGCATCCGCATCCAACTGGGGCCCCGCAAGAAGATCCTGGAAGCTGCCGCTCGCCGGAAAAGTGCACTGGAGAAACCTGGCGCCATCAAGGACAGCTTCCTGTGATGAAATTCTGATATTGGAGGTGATTGAATATGGCTGAATGGAGAAAGTAGGATGAATGCAAGTAGGAGGATGTAGAGTGACAATACTTTTGAATGAAAAGAACACTGATGCAAAGTTGAGAGTTTGAAGTGGAAATACATATCCTGGTTTTCAATCCTTTAAAGACAAATTCTTTAATCTTTCTCTTACCTTGGACTAGGAGTGACTGCAGCCCTTCATTACTTTGCTATAGCCGCCACAGGCTAAAGTTAGCATTGATTCACCTAAAACAATGGGGGTTCGACGGGCTGGATAAGTCTGGCACTGTGACGAGATAATCGGACATGGTTAAACTGAGCAGGAATGTCATTTAGATTAATGGAGTGGCAATAACACCACCACAACCACTACCAACCCCCATCTTGCAATACCAATTCATGAAGATAGAAGGAAGAAACACTGTCAGATTTCAAACATAATTTGAGCTGCATGCTCTTTTTGGCATGTCTCTGAGAAGCACACGACTCATTTTGAGTAATGATGTAATGTAAGAGCCTATTAAGTGGAAACTGTTCTGATCTTGATTTTCTTGTTTCCTCCTTTGATGATTGATAGAAAGGAGACAATATTGTGATGAATTCAGTTGTGACATTTTGTATGTGAATTTTAATCCTTGTGATTTGTACATTGATTAAAAAACGTATGACAACCAAAATAAATAACGTTTCTAAATCACTTGATCAATTCTTTCATGTGAGTTGCATGCATACATTTTCTCTGACTGGATTGTTTGGCACTTGAAAGTTCTGAATCACTGGTGAAGTAGATACATAACATGCAAAACTGTAGTGTGCCATGAGTTTCTCCTTACCAGGTGACCTAACCAGGAAAAACTCTGAGCCCTGGTAATGTGAATCTAGCCTTTGTTGCCAGCCAATTAAAAAACGTATCTTAAATGTTTATTAGACACACAGCTCATATGATAGAGAGGAAGACAGAAGGAATCCCAGCAGGCCATGATCAGGAGATCCTTCTGACCCAGTCAACCAGGCAATGAAGGGAGGAGGAGTCCCATGCACCAGCAGTCAGCTCAGACGGAAAGCTTTTGATTCTGGCTTCAATGGAGAGGACACAGAGAGAGGGAGAAGACAAGTTCAAGCCAGTTATCTACATGGGTTGTGTCTGGTGGACAACTTGTCATGGTCATGATGATGAAATATTGCTTAAGTCTAAACTGTTTTCCGTATGAAACTTTATAGTAAGGCCATCCGAATAGTTGTTTTTATCTAAACTGTAAGTGACTACAACCAGTCGTGTATGTGCCAGTATGCAGATGTTGGTCATTATATGAAATCTGACCATATCATACATTGCATAGGATCCCCACTGACATTTACAAAGTCTATCTCTGATGTAACCATGAGTCACTGGAGTGGTATTATGGCTATTGGTGATAATATGTGGATTTACACCTAGGTGGAGCTTCAAAGGAGATACATAATACAGTGTGACTAACTGATATACACAAAATGTGTTTTATTACATTATACTTTGAACCGGTTCATGATGGATCAACCTTTTAGGGTGTAACCAAGCAAGGACCTTTGAGGACCTAAACAGCAGGGGGCGATAAGGAGCTCTGTTTCACTTTGCTGAGAAAGTAAAACAGAGAGAAAAGAAGAAATGGCGTCTGGTGGTCACGATTCTTAACAATTTTTCGGTCGACACCTGACAAATTTGGATTGTTCTATTGATGCCGCAATGTTTATCAGGTAATGTAACATATTATCACAATATCAGGGTAGAAGTGCATGGTCTGCAGTCTTAGCTTTTGGGCAATAAATGACCATTTTAAGAGGCAAGTGTCGATCATCATTTAACTTAGCAGTTGTCAGCAGTGTCAGTCAGTCTGAGCGCTTTCCAGAAATCTTCGGCAATAACAAACTAGCTTGTTAGTGTTTTAATCACATTCATTGCATATGTAGTGTTCTAATTTCAGTTTCAATGTTCTATTTCAATCGAAAGAATCAGTTTGCTTCCTCAAAATGATTGCATTGGTTGAAAATGGTGTAATTGCCATAACAAGGGTGAAATGTAATTACTACAATATTATGTTGTGTGAACTGGAATGGCATTATCTGGTCTTGAAATTGTACTAGACACTTGTGATGCTGCTATGAATTCCCTCACTAACCTTCTTTTTTTTATCTTGTATTATTGTATTTGTTATGGAGAGGTCAGTATATGAGAGGAGACTGTTGCCCCAGTGGACTGAAAATATTCTTGACAGGCAAACTGGGGAAAAATAGACTGTAGCCAGCAGATTCGACCGGCTTGCTTAAAGCTGCTCTAGGGTTGGACAGCATTCCTGTGTCGATTTTAAAGCCTCTGCATGCTCAGTCAAACACAGCATTTACTCCGATGCGGCTCTGCAGAAGTCAAGGCATTCATACTGCAGAAGTCAAGGCATTCATACTTTTTGCAATTCGCATAGCTGTTGTCAATGAAGGGGGTTTGTTTTTATACAGGACATAACGCAACCAGTCATGTCAATGCAGAGCTATACGGAGTTGTTATTACAACATTTTGGAGTCGAATGGCATTGCCGTGCGGACCTTGATTTGGCCTCTGCTGACCTGGGGGATGAGAAATGCGTTGTACTCCGAATTTTCCCATTATCCCAACTGTTAAACTGAGAAGATTGAACGACTGCTAGTTTTTCTGGAAAAGTGTCATTTTTGTCCTCATGCTAGATAGCAGAAGACATAGCAGCCATTTTGTTGTTCAATGCGCCATACCATAATGGTTGCTGTGACTACCTATAACTAGCATGATGTCAGTGTAACAGTTGGGATAATGGGACAATTCGTAGTACAACACATTTCTTATCCCTGGATTACATATCCCTGGTATGTTTTCTGAGCCAAATCTCGCTCCAGGTCCACGGTTTCTTAATCTACACAGGAATGCTGTCTGACCCTAGTGCAGCTGTAAGCAAGTGGGTCAGGTCTGCTGGGTAAAGAGACTGTAGGTGACGGTCTATCTGCCTCTTCCTCCCCTACAGGCTTGACTAAAGTGAAAGGATGGCCGAAATCATTGCTGTGAACATCTCAGCCACATCCGCCACCTTCTTCCTGCCCCCATCTCCTGTCCTTGAGGACTCTGGCTTTCCCCTGGCCTCGCTGGACAGTGAGGACTATGTGTTTGTGGAGGCCAGGCACCCCAACAAGGTCCTGGAGGGCCTGAACAGCCTGCGTCTCAACAATGCCTTCTGTGATGTGACACTGTGCTGTGGGGGGCAGGAGTTCCCCTGTCACCGTATCGTACTGGCTTCCTTTAGCTCCTACTTCCAGGTATGGACAGTGGTGTACGGTACAATACAATGTTATTAATCCCCACAGGGAGTGTGGAAGTTATCATTGGGACAAGAGTACAAAAAACATACATTGTCCAGGAGCAGACATATAATGCATACACTACTTCTCCATACACTACAAGGGCAGCAGGTAGCCTAGTGGTTAAGAGCATTGGGCCAGTAACCGAAAGGTCACTGGTTTGAATCACCGAACCAACTAGGTGAAAAATCTGCCAATGTGCCCTTGAGCTAGGCACTTAACCCTAATTGCTCCTGTAAGTCGCTTTGGATAAGAGCGTCTACTAAATGACTAAAATGTATATGTAAATTAAATTCTGGGTAGATATTTGGGGGGACAAACAGTAGACATTGGATCTGGGAGTCGTTCCCCAGAATGTTTGGGGAAATTTTAAAAGGCATTTCCTGCATTTGTGCACAGTTTGACATTACTTTATTATGCCTCTCTTGAAGGGTTTTTTGAAAACAGTACAAGTGGAAGGATAAGTCAGCACCATCATGAATTAAGGTATTTCTAGGCAAATATTAAGAAGACAAAAAAGATCTAGACTGAGTTTTATTATAATTGTGAATATTTACATGTAAAAAGAAAGTTCCTGCAATTCTACAGTTTGACATGAATTTATGCCCTCTTGACAGGTACTTTGAAAATGGTATAAGTGAAAGGATAAGTCACCAATGAAAGTATTTAAAATATTAATAATACACAAAAGATGAAGCCTGAGTACTATTATAATGATGATGCACATATTTACATAGGATATCATCTACTAAGTTGATCATACATTGACTATCAAGTTTTCATAGTTTACAGGTGGAGGTTGAGCTAAAACACACCTTGAACTAAGGACTGGCTGAATGCCTGTTGGGGAGAGAGAGAGTTAGGGGAGAGTCTTCATTGAAACTGTAAATGAGTAATATTTATCTTACTGGTACTGAAGCAGGAGGCGTGCGGAGATATATATATAGTGCGTCTGTATAGACAGCGGAGGGGGCTCAGTGCGTCCGAACGGGGTCAGACAGCAGTTTTATAAATGCTATTCTACACATTTTGTCATGAGGCTGAGAGAAAATGTTGCAGTTTTAAAGCATTTTTTTTGCAGTTCTTCACATTTGCCATGGGGTAGAGAGAAACGTGCTGTTTTATAGCTCATCATTTTGCCATGAGGATGAGAAAGAATTTTGTAGTTTTAAATCAAATGTCCTGTTATTCTACAATCAACCTGTTCAGAATATTGGGGGAGGACCGGCCTCCCGGGTGGCGCAGTGGTCTAGGGCATTGCATCGCAGCGCTAGCTGTGCCACCAGAGACTCGAGGTTCGTGCCCAGGCTCTGTCGCAGCTGGCCGCGACGCACAATTGGCCTAGCGTCATCCGGGTTAGGGAGGGTTTGGCCGGTAGGGATATCCTTGTCTCATCGCGCACCAGCGACTCCTGTGGCGGGTCGGGCGCAGTGCGCGCTAACCAAGGCAGCCAGGTGTTTCTCCGACACATTGGTGTGGCTGGCTTCCGGGTTGGAGGCGCGCTGTGTTAAGAAGCAGTACGGCTTGGTTGGGTTGTGTTTCGGAGGACGCATGGCTTTCGACCTTCGTCTCTCCCGAGCCCGTACGGGAGTTGTAGCGATGAGACAAGATCGTAATCACTAACAATTGGATACCACGAAAAGGGGGTCAAATTTTAAAAATAAATTTAAAAATGTTTTAAAAAATTGGGGGAGGGGACGTGATCTCATCCCCCGTGGAAATGTTGCATATGATACACTAACACTTACCGGACAGTCAGACTGTGCGTTAATATACAGTGGGGCAAAAAAGTATTTAGTCAGCCACCAATTGTGCAAGTTCTCCCACTTAAAAAGATGAGAGGCCTGTAATTTTCATCATAGGTACACTTCAACTATGAAAAATCCAGAAAATCACATTGTAGGATTTTTAATGAATTTATTTGCAAATTATGGTGGAAAATAAGTATTTGGTCACCTACAAACAAGCAAGATTTCTGGCTCTCGCAGACCTGTAACTTCTTCTTTAAGAGGCTCCTCGGTCCTCCACTTGTTACCTGCATTAATGGCACCTGTTTTGAAATTGTTATCAGTATAAAAGACAGCTGTCCACAAACTCACAGTCACACTCCAAACTCCACCATGGCCAAGACCAAAGAGCTGTCAAAGGACACCAGAAACAAAATGGTAGACCTGCACCAGGCTGGGAAGATTGAATCTGCAATAGGTAAGCAGCTTGGTTTGAAGAAATCAACTGTGAGAGCAATTATTAGGAAATGGAAGACATACAAGACCACTGATAATCTCCCTCGATCTGGGGCTCCATGCAAGATCTCACCCCGTGGGGTCAAAATGATCACAAGAACGGTGAGCAAAAATCCCAGAACCCAGACCTAGTGAATGACCTGCAGAGAGCTGGGACCAAAGTAACAAAGCCTACCATTAGTAACACACTACGCCGCCAAGGACTCAAATCCTGCTGTGCCAGACGTGTCCCCATGCATAAGCCAGTACATGTCCAGGCCCGTCTGAAGTTTGCGAGAGAGCATTTGGATGATCCAGAAGAAGATTGGGAGAATGTCATATGGTCAGATGAAACCAAAATATAACTTTTTGGTAAAAACTCAACTCGTTGTGTTTGGAGGACAAAGAATGCTGAGTTGCATCCAAAGATACCACCATACCTACTGTGAAGCATGGGGGGGACAACATCATCATCATGGAAACATCATGCTTTGGGGATGTTTTTATGCAAAGGGACCAGGACGACTGATCCGTGTAAAAGAAAGAATGAATGGGGTCATGTATCGTGAGATTTTGAGTGAACACCTCCTTCCATCAGCAAGGGCATTGAAGATGAAACGTGGCTGGGTCTTTCAGCATGACAATGTTCCCAAACACACCGCCCAGGCAACGAAGGAGTGGCTTCGTAAGAAGCATTTCAAGGTCCTGGAGTGGCCTAGCCAGTCTCCAGATCTCAACCCCATAGAAAATCTTTGGAGGGAGTTGAAAGTCCGTGTTGCCCAGCAACAGCCCCAAAACATCACTGCTCTAGAGGAGATCTGCATGGAGGAATGGGCCAAAATCCCAGCAACAGTGTGTGAAAACCTTGTGAAGACTTACAGAAAACGTTTGACCTCTGTCATTGCCAACAAAGGGTATATAACAAAGTGTTGAGATAAGCTTTTGTTATTGACCAAATACTTATTTTCCACCATAATTTGCAAATAAATTCATTAAAAATCATACAATGTGATTTTCTGGATTTTTTTCTTCTCATTTTGTCTGTCATAGTTGAAGTGTACCTATGATGAAAATTACAGGCCTCTCTCATCTTTTTAAGTGGGAGAACTTGCACAATTGGTGGCTGACTAAAGGTTCTAAAGGTGCCTCGAGGTTTGAGCGTTGGACTTCCGGAGCCGACAAGATAACACATTTTCTTTTTCGCTGTGCCCTTGAGCACAGGGCCCTTGTTCCTGAGGCACTTAACCCTAATTGCTCCAGGGGCACAGTACAATGGTGAACCTGGACGTGACCCCACTCCATGCGGGTGTCTCAGGGGGAGTTGGGATATGCAAATTACACACTTGTGTATAACAGGACAAATATCAGCAGCACCCCCCCCCCCAATGATTATTCTAACTGCTATACTACATAGACCCAGAGGGAAATACAGTGGTGCAACGGGGCTGAGCAAGCTGACGGTGCCCCTGCTTCTCAACTATTTACTGAATGGATACAGTTTACTGATGACCGTGCATCTTTTATATTGTCACTCACTGCAGACCTGAAGTACTTACATGTGGTCATTTGCTGTTGGCGCTTTTTCATTGGCAAGAGTCTGTTTCTCTCTTCTCCTAATGGTCTGCCCTCCCCTCTGTCCTCCCCAGGCCATGTTCTCCACAGACCTGATGGAGTCCAGACAGGAGCGGGTGGCCATCAACGGAGTGGAGTCCCAGATGATTGGCATGCTGGTCAGCTACGCCTACACGGCTGAGGTGGTCATTTCCAAGGCCAACGTGCAGGTGAGGTAGAACCGTTGTCTTCCAGTCTCACTTTGTAGTCAACTTCTGGTTTAGCATTGCAGTTGTTAAATTAAAGTTGTACTACCCCAGAGTTGAAGTCAGTTTCATATAAATGTCCTGAGTTGACTGTCTTGAAATCAAATGTCATTGACCTGTGACCCCCAGGCCCTGCTGGCTGCGGCCAACCTCTTGGATGTGATGGCAGTGCGCGAAGCCTGCTGCCGCTTCATGGAGCGCCAGATGGATGAGATGAACTGTGTGGGCATCCACTGCTTCGCTGAGGCCCACTCCTGTAGGGAGCTGGAGAAACACAGCATGGACTACATCCTCCAGCACTTCGGCAGTGTCTGCCAACAGGTGAGATAGGAAGGGAGGTCTGGGTTGTGTAGTCCAAACCTGGGACCTGGTCTCAATAGTTTCAAATGTATTTTTCACCTCTGTACTCCTTCATCTGTGCTGCATTGAACACAATGATCCCAGAGAGGTATTTGGTTTCACCCGTGTTGTTCCTCCAGAACAGTGCAGATGAAGGAGGGGACATTTCTCATGTCTCATTGTTTAGACATTCCCATTCTTTGTGTATATAAGAAAGGGGAAGTGACATCATAGTCAACTGTCTTTTGTTCCCCTTGCTGGCCCCTTGCCAGCCCAGGATCATGTTCCTTAGGCACCAAAAGGAAGAAACTAGACTTAAACAGGGAGGGACTACCTGGACTTCTTCCAATAAGCAATGCAATGTTTTGCTTAAATTTCAAAATCTTTTGAACACTGTCCCCCCAGGAGGAGTTCCTCTCTCTGTGTGCAGACAAGCTGACGGAGATCATCGCCAGCGACCACCTGAACATAGCCAAGGAGGAGACTGTGTTCGAGGCCACCATGCTGTGGCTGGACAAGAGCGCCACCCGCAGGCAGAGCTTTGAAAAGGTCAGCATGGAAACACAACAGTCAATGCAGTGGTCCCCCATTGTCTGTGTGTTGAGCGGTATCTAGGCGACAGATTGTGTCCAGGTCTGTGCTACGCCTCCTCCCTACAGTTCTCTGTTGACTGTCGTGTGGGGGGGTTTTAAGCTCTGGAATCCCCAGTAGATCTGACCGTCTGAAACCCCAGCTGTCAGTCACTCAGCGTTACATAAACGTTAGGGATGTTAGCAATTTGTTATTCTTCAAAAATACAAACTCCAAAGCAAATCAGGGGGAGAAAAGTAGGTTTATTCAGAGAGGACAAATCAAGATGTTATGCTGGGAGTCAATGTTCAGTCTCCCCTGTCCTCAGCTTTTCCCCACCGAACAAAAGAACAGGATGCCATTTATAACCCCCGACCCTAGCCTGGGGTTGACCAATCAGAAGTCCTTGGCCAAATAACCAGTATCCTGCTCCCGACTCAATGTACAGACCAATGAAAACGTGGCCCACGTCGCTCTGAGTTCAGGAGTGACATTCCACAGATTCTGAACAGATGTTGAACTGAAAACCAACTCCTATTTACAAATCGCTATTGACCATTAGTACTCTAGTACACTACTGACCATTAGTACTCTAGTACACTACTGACCATTAGTACTCTAGTACACTACTGACCATTAGTACTCTAGTACACTATTGACCATTAGTACTCTAGTACTCTATTGACCATTAGTACTCTAGTACACTACTGACCATTAGTACTCTAGTACTCTACTGACCATTAGTACTCTAGTACACTATTGACCGTTAGTACTCTAGTACACTACTGACCATTAGTACTCTAGTACACTACTGACCATTAGTACTCTAGTACACTACTGCCCATTAGTACTCTAGTACTCTACTGACCATTAGTACTCTAGTACACTATTGACCGTTAGTACTCTAGTACACTACTGACCGTTAGTACTCTAGTACACTACTGACCATTAGTACTCTAGTACACTACTGACCATTAGTACTCTAGTACACTATTGACCGTTAGTACTCTAGTACACTACTGACCATTAGTACTCTAGTACACTACTGACCATTAGTACTCTAGTACACTACTGACCATTAGTACTCTAGTACTCTACTGACCATTAGTACTCTAGTACACTATTGACCATTAGTACTCTAGTACACTACTGACCATTAGTACTCTAGTACACTACTGACCATTAGTACTCTAGTACACTACTGACCATTAGTACTCTAGTACTCTACTGACCGTTAGTACTCTAGTACACTATTGACCGTTAGTACTCTAGTACACTACTGACCATTAGTACTCTAGTACACTACTGACCATTAGTACTCTAGTACTCTACTGACCATTAGTACTCTAGTACACTACTGACCATTAGTACTCTAGTACACTACTGACCATTAGTACTCTAGTACACTACTGACCATTAGTACTCTAGTACACTACTGACCATTAGTACTCTAGTACACTATTGACCGTTAGTACTCTAGTACTCTATTGACCATTAGTACTCTAGTACACTACTGACCATTAGTACTCTAGTACTCTACTGACCATTAGTACTCTAGTACACTATTGACCGTTAGTACTCTAGTACACTACTGACCATTAGTACTCTATTACACTACTGACCATTAGTACTCTAGTACACTACTGACCATTAGTACTCTAGTACTCTACTGACCATTAGTACTCTAGTACACTATTGACCGTTAGTACTCTAGTACACTACTGACCATTAGTACTCTAGTACACTACTGACCATTAGTACTCTAGTACTCTATTGACCATTAGTACTCTAGTACACTATTGACCATTAGTACTCTAGTACACTATTGACCATTAGTACTCTAGTACACTACTGACCATTAGTACTCTAGTACACTATTGACCATTAGTACTCTAGTACACTATTGACCATTAGTACTCTAGTACACTATTGACCATTAGTACTCTAGTACACTATTGACCATTAGTACTCTAGTACACTATTGACCATTAGTACTCTAGTACACTATTGACCATTAGTACTCTAGTACACTACTGACCATTAGTACTCTAGTACTCTACTGACCATTAGTACTCTAGTACACTATTGACCATTAGTACTCTAGTACTCTATTGACCATTAGTACTCTAGTACACTACTGACCATTAGTACTCTAGTACACTACTGACCATTAGTACTCTAGTACACTACTGACCATTAGTACTCTAGTACACTACTGACCATTAGTACTCTAGTACACTATTGACCATTAGTACTCTAGTACTCTACTGACCATTAGTACTCTAGTACACTACTGACCATTAGTACTCTAGTACTCTATTGACCATTAGTACTCTAGTACTCTATTGACCATTAGTACTCTAGTACACTACTGACCATTAGTACTCTAGTACTCTATTGACCATTAGTACTCTAGTACTCTACTGACCATTAGTACTCTAGTACACTACTGACCATTAGTACTCTAGTACACTACTGACCATTAGTACTCTAGTACTCTACTGACCATTAGTACTCTAGTACACTATTGACCATTAGTACTCTAGTACACTATTGACCATTAGTACTCTAGTACTCTATTGACCATTAGTACTCTAGTACTCTACTGACCATTAGTACTCTAGTACACTACTGACCATTAGTACTCTAGTACTCTATTGACCATTAGTACTCTAGTACTCTATTGACCATTAGTACTCTAGTACACTATTGACCATTAGTACTCTATTGACCATTAGTACTCTAGTACACTATTGACCATTAGTACTCTAGTACTCTACTGACCATTAGTACTCTAGTACTCTACTGACCATTAGTACTCTAGTACTCTATTGACCATTAGTACTCTAGTACTCTATTGACCATTAGTACTCTAGTACTCTATTGACCATTAGTACTCTAGTACACTATTGACCATTAGTACTCTAGTACTCTACTGACCATTAGTACTCTAGTACACTATTGACCATTAGTACTCTAGTACACTACTGACCATTAGTACTCTAGTACACTACTGACCATTAGTACTCTAGTACTCTACTGACCATTAGTACTCTAGTACACTACTGACCATTAGTACTCTTGTACTCTATTGACCATTAGTACTCTAGTACTCTATTGACCATTAGTACTCTAGTACTCTACTGACCATTAGTACTCTAGTACACTACTGACCATTAGTACTCTAGTACTCTATTGACCATTAGTACTCTAGTACTCTACTGACCATTAGTACTCTAGTACTCTATTGACCATTAGTACTCTATTGACCATTAGTACTCTAGTACACTATTGACCATTAGTACTCTAGTACTCTACTGACCATTAGTACCATTAGTACTCTAGTACTCTACTGACCATTAGTACTCTAGTACTCTACTGACCATTAGTACTCTAGTACTCTATTGACCATTAGTACTCTAGTACTCTACTGACCATTAGTACTCTAGTACTCTACTGACCATTAGTACTCTAGTACACTATTGACCATTAGTATTAGTACTATTGACCATTAGTACTCTATTGACCATTAGTACTCTAGTACACTATTGACCATTAGTACTCTATTGACCATTAGTACTCTAGTACTCTATTGACCATTAGTACTCTAGTACACTACTGACCATTAGTACTCTAGTACTCTATTGACCATTAGTACTCTAGTACACTATTGACCATTAGTACTCTAGTACACTACTGACCATTAGTACTCTAGTACACTACTGACCATTAGTACTCTAGTACACTACTGACCATTAGTACTCTAGTACTCTACTGACCATTAGTACTCTAGTACACTACTGACCATTAGTACTCTAGTACACTATTGACCATTAGTACTCTATTGACCATTAGTACTCTAGTACTCTACTGACCATTAGTACTCTAGTACACTACTGACCATTAGTACTCTAGTACTCTACTGACCATTAGTACTCTAGTACTCTATTGACCATTAGTACTCTAGTACTCTACTGACCATTAGTACTCTAGTACTCTACTGACCATTAGTACTCTAGTACACTATTGACCATTAGTACTCTAGTACTCTATTGACCATTAGTACTCTATTGACCATTAGTACTCTAGTACACTATTGACCATTAGTACTCTATTGACCATTAGTACTCTAGTACTCTATTGACCATTAGTACTCTAGTACACTACTGACCATTAGTACTCTAGTACACTTCTGACCATTAGTACTCTAGTACTCTATTGACCATTAGTACTCTAGTACACTATTGACCATTAGTACTCTAGTACACTACTGACCATTAGTACTCTAGTACACTACTGACCATTAGTACTCTAGTACTCTACTGACCATTAGTACTCTAGTACACTACTGACCATTAGTACTCTAGTACACTATTGACCATTAGTACTCTATTGACCATTAGTACTCTAGTACTCTACTGACCATTAGTACTCTAGTACACTACTGACCATTAGTACTCTAGTACTCTATTGACCATTAGTACTCTAGTACTCTATTGACCATTAGTACTCTAGTACACTATTGACCATTAGTACTCTAGTACTCTACTGACCATTAGTACTCTAGTACACTACTGACCATTAGTACTCTAGTACACTATTGACCATTAGTACTCTAGTACACTACTGACCATTAGTACTCTAGTACTCTACTGACCATTAGTACTCTAGTACACTACTGACCATTAGTACTCTAGTACACTATTGACCATTAGTACTCTAGTACACTACTGACCATTAGTACTCTAGTACACTACTGACCATTAGTACTCTAGTACACTACTGACCATTAGTACTCTAGTACACTACTGACCATTAGTACTCTAGTACACTACTGACCATTAGTACTCTAGTACACTACTGACCATTAGTACTCTAGTACACTATTGACCATTAGTACTCTAGTACTCTATTGACCATTAGTACTCTAGTACTCTATTGACCATTAGTACTCTAGTACTCTATTGACCATTAGTACTCTAGTACACTATTGACCATTAGTACTCTAGTACACTATTGACCATTAGTACTCTAGTACACTATTGACCATTAGTACTCTAGTACTCTACTGACCATTAGTACTCTAGTACTCTACTGACCATTAGTACTCTAGTACTCTATTGACCATTAGTACTCTAGTACTCTATTGACCATTAGTACTCTAGTACACTATTGACCATTAGTACTCTAGTACACTATTGACCATTAGTACTCTAGTACACTATTGACCATTAGTACTCTATTGACCATTAGTACTCTAGTACACTATTGACCATTAGTACTCTAGTACTCTATTGACCATTAGTACTCTAGTACTCTACTGACCATTAGTACTCTAGTACACTATTGACCATTAGTACTCTAGTACACTATTGACCATTAGTACTCTAGTACACTATTGACCATTAGTACTCTAGTACACTACTGACCATTAGTACTCTAGTACACTATTGACCATTAGTACTCTAGTACACTACTGACCATTAGTACTCTAGTACTCTATTGACCATTAGTACTCTAGTACACTACTGACCATTAGTACTCTAGTACTCTACTGACCATTAGTACTCTAGTACACTATTGACCATTAGTACTCTAGTACACTACTGACCATTAGTACTCTAGTACACTATTGACCATTAGTACTCTAGTACACTATTGACCATTAGTACTCTAGTACACTATTGACCATTAGTACTCTAGTACACTCATCCTCTGCATTGTGTATTTATCTTCAAAATATTCTTATATTCCCCCCTAGACCATTTAAAAAATAAATATAGTTAAAATGGATGTGCGCTGTGTTAAAGAAGCAGCGGCTTGGTTGGTTGTGTATCGGAGGACGCATGACTTTCAACCTTCGTCTCGCCCGAGCCCGTACGGGAGTTGTAGCGATGAGACAAGATAGTAGCTACTACAACAATTGGATACTACGAAATTGGGGAGAAAAAGGGGTAAAATTCAAAAAAAAAAAAAAATGTCATTTTAGAAAACATAAAAAATATAGACAGAATAAAATACATTAGCAGTAAGCATAAAATATTTCACATTAAACACCTTGCATTTCTATAAAACACAAAGGGCATATTGTACTTGCCGTTGCCATAAGAAATAGATTTCACACAAAGTTATAGAAAGGAGGTCTTAACAAGTGTGATTGCACATCTGAGAGCGCATGGTTCACTACAGCACCGAGGACAGTTACCACGGGCACATTGACTACAGTCATGAGGCTTGGTGTGATGATGGTCCCCACCACATTCACATTGTGGTGTCTGGAGGAAGCATCAGAGTAGCTGGATTACATGGTGTCTTTTCAACTAGATCTTTACTCACTACTTTAGAAGAGGCCATAACTACCTTGCTAATGGGATATTGTTTTGTGCAAGGTGGGGCATCACCTGTCAAGCACACTGATTCCATATCCACAGTTCCACAGTCATTTTTCTTCATAGTCCAAATAGCATGGTTCTGAACTATAGATTTCTGGGGTTGTCTAATTTGCCACGTCACCTTTTCTTAAGGAATGTTCAATGTTGAGTCAAGTTACATAATAACATCAAAGCCTAAAATAGGTTGTTCAAATGAGCCTATCCACACCCCTGCATCAATCTTCATTGGACCAATAGAAATTGATAATGGTTTGGTTTGTTTCATATCTGTCTTCCCTCCACTCCTGTTGCTCCCATCTTCTTTCCCGTGTACTGAGGACATATATGTTTTGCATAAGATGTGGGCAATACAGTGACTTCAGCACCTGTATCTACTAAAAAATCTACTGCGAAGTTGTTAACCATCATGTTCACATATATTCCATCCGATTTCATATGTACACCAGCTGAGATGGGACGTAAGAGGGGGGGTCTATTAGTTTACCTCCACTGCATCTA
This sequence comes from Oncorhynchus clarkii lewisi, assembly GCF_045791955.1. Classification (NCBI taxonomy): domain Eukaryota; kingdom Metazoa; phylum Chordata; class Actinopteri; order Salmoniformes; family Salmonidae; genus Oncorhynchus; species Oncorhynchus clarkii. The sequence continues at coordinate 56,255,450 of NC_092159.1, read as the reverse complement.
GCAACCTCTGCTGCTGAGCTGGAGAGAGCTTTTTACATTTCTGCACAAGTATTGTGTCGTTGGGGCTGTTGTCTTGTTTCCATTTTCCCTGCTTCTCCTGGCCACTTCTCATAAAATCATGTTTTCTTTTCTGACAGTCTCGCTGCCAGTGATCAGAAATCCCGCAATAATGACATACACCAGGTTCCTCTCCTCCTGAACGGATTATGTTGTTGGTTTCACTCGGAACCTGCATAACTCTGATAACCACGTCTCATGGAAGCTTAAACGTTTTTGACCATTAATCCAACTGTTTTGGAGATGCTGATTTATGTGTGATCACTATCTCTGGAAGTTTGTCTTTACTCCCTTTCACAGCCTGTGTTCTGGTTGGCCTAAGACATCGTTCGTCACTGCTGTCAGAATCTGTTGACTCAAAGACAGGCAGTGCCAACCAGTTGCTTGAAATCTGATCTGCCTTGCACAACTCAGTGTAAGGATAGATTAGGAGAACATAGAGGGTGGGGGTCATGTCTGACTTTCATCTGTGTCTCCTGCTCTACTTTGAAATGGTTCTAGACAGTGAATTTAAAATGTCATGTTCACATCCGAAGGAGCTGTTCCACCCTTTTCCAGAGTGGTTTTCTCACTTAACAATGACATTACATTAACGTCAGAAGTTGTATAATATAAACTCAGCAAAAAAAGAAATGTCCCTTTTTCAGGACCCTGTCTTTCAAAAATAATTCATAAAAATCCAAATAACTTCACAGATCTTCATTATAAAGGGTTTAAACACTGTTTCCCATGCTTGTTCAATGAACCATAAACAATGAATGAACATGCACCTGTGGAACAGTCGTTAAGACACAAACAGCTTATAGACGGTAGGCAATTAAGGTCAAAGTTATGGAAACTTAGGACACTAAAGAGGCTTTTCTACTGACTCTGAAAAGCACCAAAAGAAAGATACCCAGGGTCCCTGCTCATCTGCATGAACATGCCTTAGGCATGCTGCAAAGAAGCATGAGGATTGCAGATTTGGCCAGAGCAATAAATTGCAATGTCCGTACTGTGAGACGCCTAAGACAGCGCTACAGAGAGATAGGACGGACAGCTGATTGTCCTCGCAGTGGCAGATCACGTGTAACAACACCTGCACAGGATCGGTACATCCAAACATCACACCTGCGGGACAGGTACAGGATGGTAACAACTGCCCAAGTTACACCAGGAAGGCACCATCCCTCCATCAGTGGTCAGACTGTCCGCAATGGCCTCAATCCCATTGAGCACGTCTGGGACCTGTTGGTTCGGAGGGTGAGGGCTAGGGCCATTCCCCCCAGAAATGCCCAGGAACTTGCAGGTGCCTTGGTGGAAGAGTGGGGTAACATCTCACAGCAAGAGTTGGCAAATCTGGAGTAGTCCATGAGGAGATGCACTGCAGTACTTAATGCAGCTGGTGGCCACACCAGATACTGTTTGTTAATTTTGACCCCCCCCCCTTTGTTCAGGGACACATTATTCCTTGAGTTTGTTTCAGTTGTTGAATCTTGTGTTCATACAAATATTTACACATGTTAAGTTTGCTGAAAATAAACGCAGTTCACAGTGAGGAAAGTTTTTTTTTTTGCGTTTTTTTGTTGCATTTTTTTGAGTTTATGTATGTGTGTTTTTATATAACCCCTTTTGAGGACCCCAACCTCTTCTAGAACACATTGTTTCTGTAGGGCCTGGCTACCCATAGCTTATGTTCACTTCCAGCTTTTTGAATGCTTACAAGGCTTACATTTACCACGTGTAAAAATTGCTAGAAGGTTTCACAAGAACAGACTCCAACCTTTTTAATAGAGTAAAGAAAGGACTACACTCTGTAATAAAACAAAGGACTTGAACACTTATACATCACAGATACATATCACTCATTGCATACACTATTTGAACCTCATTTGGTTTGTTTAAAATTATTTTGGTCTAGACTCACCCAGCAATTCTGTCATCAATCAGGAGATTAAGAGTTGACTCCCCAAAGTGGGTTGCGCTCCGCCTCTTTCTTCTGGATAAACACACAGTTGATAAGTTCTTATTGTTGTTCAGACCAATTCATCAGGAACACGATACCAAATGTTAGCAATTTATGTTATTCTTCAAAAACACAAACTCCAAAGCAAATCAGGGGGAGAAAGGTAGGTTTATTCAGAGGACAAATCAAGATGTTATGCTGGGAGTCAATGTTCAGTCTCCCCTGTCCTCAGCTTTTCCCCACCGAACAAAAGAACAGGATGCCATTTATAACCCCCGACCCTAGCCTGGGGTTGACCAATCAGAAGTCCTTGCAGTACAACTTGGCCAATGGCCAAATAACAAGAAAAATCAAAAGTAACAGTCAGTATCTGGTGCTCCCAACTCAAATGTACAGACCAATGAAAATGTGGCACATGTAGCCCACATTGCTCTGAGTTCAGGAGTGACATTCCACAGATTCTGAACAGATGTTGAACTGAAAATCAACTCCTATTTACAATTCGCTATTGACCATTAGTCCTGTCATCCTGTGTTGTGTATTTATCTTCAAAATATTCTTATAGGGGTTTGAACCCCATTGTATGGTCCTGTAGTAACCATGGGCCCTGGAAGGTGTCACCCTGGCCTGGCACCAATATAATTTAGAGCCTCTCAGATGTGAGTCTGTCATTTTGGATAGGTCTGAGGTCAGCGATACTATCATGTTAAGTGGAAGTTGGAGGTATCAAGGTCGCTCTGATATATAAAACTGTAGAGTTCGGATGGAGATGCCTACCTGTGTCTGTCTGCTCATGTCTATATCCAGTGGGTGCGTTTGTTTTCAGTGTATGTGTCGTCATTCTAACCCACCCTGCAGGTCTTGGAGCACATCCGCCTGCCCCTGATCAGCCCGTACTACATCCACGATGTGATTGAGTCTCTGGAGGTGGTCCGGGAGTCTCAGCGCTGTCAGAGGCTCATCTCTGAGGCCAAGGACTACCTGCTGCTACAGGACCGAAGAGGAGAGCTCTACTGCCCCCGAGCACGCCCACGTAGGTCCACAGGTAGGTACCACACGCATGGATACATGAACATACACACTCCAAATACACCCTGTCATCCTAACACACACAAGGACTTGAACATACACACATTTAACCTCCCACTTGCCAAACTCCTCCACACGCCTAGCGCTTTAATTAATTAGATTTCTGAAGCGCAAACCCTGGTATGCCTGGAGGCTTGTTCTACCAACTGCCTTTCATACAATGATCAGCTCTCTGAAGGGACAAGTGACTGGAGAGCCACAGAGACATCTCTCTCTGCTGGCCTCTCTCTGTGACAGGGACAGCTGAGGTGATTGTGACGGTGGGAGGAGAGGACGATAAGGTGGTGCTGCGTAGCGTGGAGAGTTTTGACCCCCTTACCAGCCAGTGGAAGAGTCTGGCCTGCCTGCCCTTCGCTGTCAGTAAACACGGCCTGGTGGTTTCAGGTGAGGACCATTTGGTTTAGTTTGTATATTAACACCTAGTGATAAGATGGATCCTATGTCATAGATTGTTATAGGACCTTTGTTACATTTTACCTAATGCTTGAATGAGATGAAGAAAAGAGAAATGTCAGTTTCTCACAAAATACACACATTTTGTGAGGAATTTTATCATTTTCTAATTTATTCCAATCTCCATGTTCTCTCCCCCAGGCTCCACTCTGTACCTGGCTGGAGGGGAGTTCCCTGATGGCTCAGCCAGCAGAGAGATGTGGCGCTATGACCCCTGCTTTGACTCCTGGCTGGAGATGGCCCCCATGAACGTAGCTCGCTCAGAGCTAGGTAAAAATCTGTCAATTCTAGCAATTTATTTATACATTTATACATACTGTCTGACATGTCATAACACTGGTTAGAAGGACAGCCGGGGATGTGACTTTTTTTTTGTAACAGGTTAGGTCCCCGTCCATGACTTCTGTAATGGAATAAAACAATAGCCAATACAGTACATCCTTTGTGAATGCTGACAGACTTCCATTGGATAACTCCTCTCTGTTTAAAGTTGAGCAGGCCGGCTCTTCCATAAATATGTCCCCCTCCCTCCCCTCCAGGTTTGGTGATGCTGGATGGCTATGTGTTTGCAGTGGGGGGCTGGGAGGGCCGTTCCCGCCTGGACTCTGTAGAGTGTTACAACCCCCACACCAACACCTGGCAGTTCATGGAGTCGGTCAAGATGGCCGTCACCAGCCCTGCTGTGGTGGCACTGGATGGACTGCTCTATGTCACAGGTAGGGGAGATCATTGCTCACCCACTTCCAGAGAACTCTATGGCTGCGTTTGCACAGGCAGCCCAATTCTGATATTTTTTTTCATTAATTGGTCTTTTGACCAATCAGATCAGCTCTGAAAAAGATCTGATGTGATTGGTCAAAAACCTATTTGTGGGAAAAATATCAGAATTGGGATGACTGTGCATAGTATTTACTGTGGACAGTCACAGCAACTCTATAGGTTCAGCTTGGTTTATATAATTTTTCTGAAATAGATTTATGCAGTAGTTTGAATTGTCTACAGGTTTAATATTAGATAGTAACTTATCAGTGTCCTCCTGGCTCCTAGGTGGTGCTGTTCTAGAGGATGGTGACGGCACAGACCTGGCCCAGGTGTACAACCCTAAAACGTCTGTATGGACTGAGGTGGCCCCCATGCAGATCGCTCGCTCCGGCTCTGCTGCCTGCACCCTGAAGGGGAAAATCTACGTCATAGGTATCAGGGATCAGTTTTGACTTTTAGATCACAATGAATATATTTACATGGACATGGGGGACTTGATCCTAGATCAGCACACCTACTCTAAGATGCTTGATACATAGTGACTCAGGAAAAAAGTAGTAAGGCCCAAGTTTGATGTCAGAGGATATTTCCACATTGTCTGTGGAAAAATACATTAGGATTTTCTCCTGTATTCCATTCCTAGGTGGCTGGCATGCGTCCACAGAGAACACAGACAAGGTGGAGTGTTACGACCCCAAGAGTAACCTGTGGACCATGTGTGCCCATATGAGGGAGAGGCGCTACCGGCCCGGTGTGGCCGTGGTGGACGGCAAGATCTACGTGCTGGGTGGAGAGGAGGGCTGGGACAGGTAAGACAGCTCCATGTCAAGCCTTTTCTAATCATATTCAGCTTGATTGTGTTTATTAGGCCACACCTGAGCAAAATGGTTTTCAGCAGAAAATGAAAGCGTTTCTTATTGAACAGGTTGACGTATTCTCTCCCTATTTCAGTCGGTTTTCCCGCGTTTGGTGCCTACTGAATACGACCCTGATTTGGCAGGTGCAAGGCCTATAAAATATATTTTTAAGGAGAATATGAAAAGTATCTGGGCTGCCTATGGCACCCTATTCATAGCACTACTTTTGATGAAATGGCACCTTATTCCATATGTAGTGCACTACTTTTGACCAGAGCCTACACAACCTGTCCCATCTGTCCGCCAGGTACCACGACACCATCGAGCGGTACTGTGAGGAGACAGACAGCTGGGAGATCGTGGGGGAGATGCCCACCAGCCGGAGCTGGCTGAGCTGTGTCTCTCTGCAGCTGAGGAAGGATGCCCATGGGGGCAGCCGCCCCGGCACTGCCTCAGAGACCGAGTTCTCTGTGGACTGAGGGAGAACTCCAGACGGAGGTCCTTGTACCATTCATTTATATTGCTCCAGACTGCCACCTTTTGGAGAGCTCTGAGTATGCATCTCTGCCAAACAGTCAACCTGACCCTGGCTGTTCAGGTGCTGAACAGTCACTCTGTGCCAGAGAGAATGCCAGAGGGCAGCTAACTACCTTAGTAGGGCTGGTATTCTGTCTCATCGTGAGTCTTGACCTTGCCAAGTGACTGCGCCTCCAGGCTTAACTCATGGAGAAGGACAGTTGTGTGACTGCCTCAATGGCAAGCCTGACAAAAGTGGTCTTTATTTCACCATGAAAGCCTGTTCTCTTACTCAATGGCATGGTTCCATTCTGTTGCCATGTCACTATGTCCATGGTAACGGTATCATTTAGGATGGATGACCCTCGTCACACACTTATGGAACCCTCTCTTTTAATGTTACGTGAACGTTTGGGGTCAGGGTGTTTCATTAAACTGTCACCAAGATGTTCTCTCCACAACCATCGCAGTCTATTTTTGCATTATTTGTATGTGACGTTTTGTATTTATTTGATGTCTTTAGTTGAGGATGGCCCATTTTATTGCAATTGGAAGATTTTTATTTTTCCCGTTTATAAAAGATGCTCTTTATTGGCCAAAGAATCCATTGTGAACCAGTATTTCAGACTAATTAGTGAACAAAAGCCAAACATGATAAGTGTTTTGTCATGCAAATTTGGAAGGAATGTTCACAATTGCCTTTTGACTGCCTGTTATATGGTTTAGTTTATATGTCTAATCGGTATGCTTAGTAAATGTTGCTTTGAGTAGTCATTTTAATTCTGTAAAAGTGGAAATGTGAATTTAATAAAAGCATATGGATGCCAATATAGTTATTACTGAATCTGACTATTCTGGGTGCATCTCAACCTAATCTTGTCCCCCTATAGATGCCAGGATCTCAACCCCGTATAGATGCCAGGATCTCAACATATCTCAACCTAATCTTGTCCCCCTATAGATGCCAGGATCTCAACCTAATCTCGTCCCCCTACAGATGCCAGGATCTCAACCTAATCTTGTCCCTCTACAGATGCCAGGATCTCTACCTAATCTTGTCCCCCTACAGATGCCAGGATCTCAACCTAATCTTGTCCCCCTACAGATGCCAGGATCTCTACCTAATCTTGTCCCCCTATAGATGCCAGGATCTCAACACATCTCTACCTAATCTTGTCCCCCTATAGATGCCAGGATCTCAACACATCTCAACCTAATCTTGTCCCCGTATAGATGCCAGGATCTCTACCTAATCTTGTCCCCCTATAGATGCCAGGATCTCTACATAATCTTGTCCCCCTACAGATGCCAGGATCTCAACCTAATCTTGTCCCCCTACAGATGCCAGGATCTCAACACATCTCTACCTAATCTTGTCCCCCTATAGATGCCAGGATCTCTACCTAATCTTGTCCCCCAGGATCTAAACCCATTTTACCACATGGCTTTTACCCAAGTGTCCAGTGTCATAAATGCATCCATCTGCCCATAGAGGTTCCATTGATTACAATGCTGAAACTTGAACAGGGTCTTCCATAATTATACATTAAATACATTGGGCAAGTCACTGTGTAGGTGATAATCAAATTATAATTTAAAACCAATGTAGGAATGTTTCCCAAATGAAACACTACAAATACTGGAATGAACATGTCCACCTTTAACTGCACCAAATGAAGGAAAAAGGTCAACATAAGGAAAGCTAAGTGTTGTTGCTATGATTCTACTATGCTTAGTTTGACGTCCCGTGTACTCTATATAGAATTACCACATGTACAACATAGTAATGTTAAAAACAAGTTAAGCCATTTTTGTTCCAACGCTTCAGATATACTTATTCTGTCCCAACATTTCAAAATGGACATAGCCCTACAAAATAGAATCTTCTGTACACAAGTCTGACAGGACATGAAACAAAGCAGGACAACATTAAATCATAGTCTGTCCCATTTACAAAAATCTGAATATGACCAAAGCAGGTGGTGTCCCATTAACCCTACAACCCCCATCCTGAGCTCTCTGCTCACACCAGCAGTCTCTCAATGGCCATCTGGGTAGACTGGATCTGGGGCTTGAGCTGCGAGCCCTCCTTGATGGTGACCGAAGTGGCAATGACTGGGCGTGAGACCCCACAGGCGCGTCCCAGGGCCTGCTTGGAGCGCACAAACACATAGGGCACGTTCTTGTCCTCGCAGAGCAGTGGCAGGTGGAGGATGATCTCCAGGGGCTCCGCGTCTGCGGCCATCACAATGAACTCAGCAATACCGCGGTTAAGTGTTTTAGTGGCTGGGGGAGAGAGGGCGGGCAGAGGTTAGAGAGTGACAATTCTGAAGCTTTTAGGTGGTACTATTTCAGAGGCATGTCAATTGCATTACTGGTCTGGATGAATTGCTGGTCTTCCCCCAAACACATTAACTTGCTACTGTCTAGCTCCTAACCGCACATGCACAGTGAAATGCCTTTTTTACGAACTCAATCCCCCAGAATGCAATAATCAATGTATTACTAGAAACAAAATATAAAAGAACGAGAAATATACAGGAAATATTTAAAAGGTCAGTTAAAATACCATATTTACATATGGAGGTGTGTATGTGTGTGTATGTGTGTGGTGACTAGGCAACAGGATATATATATATACAGTGGGGAGAACAAGTATTTGATACACTGCCGATTTTGCAGGTTTTAGTACTTACAAAGCATGTATGTCATTTTTATCATAGGTACACTTCAACTGTGAGAGATGGAATCTAAAACAAACATCCAGAAAATCACATTGTATGATTTTTAAGTAATTCATTTGCATTTTATTGCATGACATAAGTATTTGATCACCTACCAACCAGTAAGAATTTCGGCTCTCACAGACCTGTTTTTCTTTAAGAAGCCCTCCTGTTCTCCACTCATTCCCTGTATTAACTGCACCTGTTTGAACTTGTTACCTGTATAAAAGACACCTGTCCACACACTCAATCAAACAGACTCCAACCTCTCCACAATGGCCAAGACCAGAGAGCTGTGTAAGGACAGCAGGGATAAAATTGTAGACCTGCTCAAGGCTGGGATGGGCTACAGGACAATAGGCAAGCAGCTTGGTGAGAAGGCAACAACTGTTGGCGCAATTATTAGAAAATGGAAGAAGTTCAAGATGACGGTCAATCACCCTCGGTCTGGGGCTCCATGCAAGATCTCACCTCGTTGGGCATCAATGATCACGAGGAAGGTGAGGGATCAGCCCAGAACTACACGGCAGGACCTGGTCAATGACTTGAAGAGAGCTGGGACCACAGTCTCAAAGAAAACCATTAGTAACACACTATGCCGTCATGGATTAAAATCCTGCAGCGCACGCAAGGTCCCCCTGCTCAAGCCAGCACATGTCCAGGCCCGTCTGAAGTTTGCCAATGACCATCTGGATGATCCAGAGGAGGAATGGGAGAAGGTCATGTGGTCTGATGAGACAAAAATAGGGCTTTTTGGTCTGAACTCCACTTGCCGTGTTTGGAGGAAGAAGGATGAGTACAACCCCAAGAACACCATCCTTAATCACTCTGCTTCCCTTCACATCTGTGGACCAGTGGAGGCTGCTGAAGGGAGGACGGCCCATAATAATGGTTGGAACGGAGCGAATGGAATGGCATCAAACACATCGAAATAAGGTGGCACTAATCTCATGTGCTGTGGACATATATTGGGACCCCAGTGTTGACTCCCCTCAACCTAGAATAAGCACCAGGTACATGGCTTTTAATCTTCTTTCCATTAAGCTTTTCCATTTGCAGAATCTTCCCTTGCTGAGCCTGGATACCACTAAATATTAGCAATGTACCATTTCCACTTAACCAGGCTGACTTAAATTCACCTCTCTTTCTCCACGGCATTAGTTATGTGCCGATTGTCTATGGTGGAAGCTACTGGCGACCCGGGAGGAGGGACTTTAATCACGCTGTAGAAATAGTATTCTATCGAGATATGAAACTCTCAGCTGTTGTAATGAATTTAGGGATAGTTTTTTTTAAGTCAGTAAGAATCCCCATACCTCAAATTTCAAAATCCAACAGCTAATGGCTGCAAGACACAGACTTGCATTATGAAATACCGCCTAGGCTTTTAGAATAGAATACCAGTCTTGTATTGCGCAGATTGACTGCAAATGGATTTGAACCCTTCTCACTTGTGTGAGTAACCTTGCATGAGACCTGAAGACTTGTTCGCCAAGCTAATGCATAGGCTTTAGCTCAGTGGGCTAAGACTGTCATCAAACCCACCACAAGACTAACTCAGTTGATCACACCAGACCTGCCCTCTCTCTTCAGCTGAGCTGTTTCTCCTTCAGTCACCACAACTGTTTTGTTTTATTGTAGTGTATTTAACACATACCCTTATGGCAAAAGTTACAAAATGAAAATGCATTACAGTCGACTCAGCCTGTCCATACAATTTCTGAATCTGATCATTGTTAATCTTGTTTAATGGGCAATCTGCAGTTGCTACATCCATTTTGCACTTATAAATTAATGGTATATACCCATTGATACAACTATCGTAAACAATAATGTCATTAGTCATACCTCATCAGAACCCAAAATATTAGCTTGTATTATTACATTGGTTGTAAACAAGGTTAATGTAGACAAACACTGTATCAGTGAAGGCTGGTGGAAGGAGCTATAGGATGATGGACTCATTGTAATGGCTGGAATGGAATACTGGAACGGTATCAAACACATGGAAACCACATGTTTTACTCCGTTCCATTAATTCCATTGCCGCTCCTCCCACCAGCCTCCTCTGCATTGCATAGCCTCAAACCATGGTTACAACTTTAACTTGGATATCATGGATGGTCAGTCCTTGCATCCATAGCTCTGTCTATGAATTTAAGTGGTAACATTTCTCCAGGCTCATCCCTCAGATTTTTTACCAAAACAGTATTGTTTCAACTACCGATTGGTCCTTTTAAAGTTAAATTGTTTGACGAATCTTTTTACCATTTTTGGATTGGCTGTGAAGAGCGGTGCATTCTGGGTAGGACGTCAGCGCGTCCATATCTGTATTTTACTGCTGCTGAAGGAGAGAAACTGGAGTCATGAAAGGGATCCGAACTCTAAATAAATTATCCGTGAGTCTCGTTACTCTATCCTATTAAACGTGTATTTTACAACGATGTATCATGAGGTTTCGTGCATTCTTTCCGTTGGGAAGTCAATTAGAACCCACCCCGCGGACTCGCCGGCTAAGTTGCCAAGGTTGGCTAGTGGAAACGGATGGTTAATTAGCCTGTCGGTTACCGTAGCTAAAGTTAGCTAGGCGCGCTTACTTCTATAATCTTGACCGAGATAATGTATCCAATCGATTTAATGAACCTATAATAGCCTCATTTGTAAGTAAGAATGGCTATGTACTACATTTTACAATGGCATGTTCTCTACTGGCGAATCGCTGGCAGGCTGTATTGCTAGCTAGCTGTCACGTAGCCCATGGTTCCATCCAGCTCAACCCACTGAAGGTCATTGCGGTTCTGCTGGTTTTTCAGATCAATCCCGCACTGACAATCCGAGCCAGGTGACATGCCATGGAACAGTCAATGTCTCATTGCAATGTTGATTGGTAGTGATGGGATTAAGTATCTGGCAGTTTTAGCTACGAAGGTCTGACAATAAGCCACCGGCTTTCTCCCGTATTATCTAGTACACTGTTGATTTTCTAGGAAGCTTGACAAGTTAATGTTTTGATATTGCCTTGTTTTTGAACAGTGTATTATATTATATCTGGAGTGTGCTGCAGAATTCCCAGTGCTACTTGCTAATGCTTGACATCCAAAGCATCAGCATTGAGATGTTTTAATGTAGACTACTCAGACAATTCGCAGTGGCAGCCAAGTGTTTGGTGTCTAGCTCAGCTGTCTGACAAAAAAAAGAAACGTCCTCTCACTTTCAACTGTTTATTTTCGGCAAACTTAACATGTGTTAATACAAATTTACACAAGATTCAACAACAAACTGAACAAGTTCCAGACACCAGCGATGGTAGGTTTGTGCCTCTAAGTGATGTGGTCGCCAGTGATGTCTGGTGCCAGTTCTTGCTGTGAGATGTCGCCCTCGACCTCCGATCCAACAGGTCCCAGGCGTGCTCAATGGGATTGAGATCCGGGCTCTTCGCTGGCCATGGCAGAACACTGACATTCCTGTCTTGCAGGAAATCATGCACAGAACGAGCAGTATGGCTGGTGGCATTGTCACGCTGGAGGGTCATGACAGGATGAGCCTGCAGGAAGGGTACCACATGAGGGAGGAGGATGTCATCCCTGTAATGCACAGCGGTGAGATTGCCTGCAATAACAAGAAGCACAGCCCGATGATGCTGTAACACACTGCCCCAGACCATGACGGACCCTCCACCTCCAAGTCGATGCCACTCCAGAGTACAAGCCTCGGTGTAACACTCATTCCTTCGACGATAAACGCGGATCCGACCATCACCCCGGTGAGACAAAACCGCAACATTTTGCCAGTCCTGTCTGGTCCAGCGATGGTAGGTTTGTGCCTATAAGTGATGTGGTCGCCAGTGATGTCTGGTGAGGACCTGCCTTACAACAGGCCTACAAGCCCTCAATCCAGCCTCTCTCAAACTATTGCGGACAGTCTGAGCACTGATGGAGGGATTGTGCGTTCCTGGTGTAACTCGGGCAGTTGTTGTTGCCATCCTGAACCTGTCCCGCAGGTGTGAAGTTTGCATGTACTGATCCTGTGCAGGTGTTACACGTGGTCTGCCACTGCGAGGACGACCAGCTGTCCATCCTGTCTCTCTGTAGCACTGTCTTAGGCGTCTCACAGTACGGACATGGCTATTTATTGCCCTGGCCACATCTGCAGTCCTCATGCCTCCTTGCAGCATGCCTAGGCACGTTCACACAGATGAGCAGGGACCCTGGACATCTTTGTTGTTTTTCCAGAATCAGTAGAAAGGCCTCTTTAGTGTCCTAAGATTTCATAACTGTGACCTTAATTGCCTACCATCTGTAAGCTGTTAGTGTCTTAACCGTTCCACAGGGCATGTTCACTAATTGTTTATGGTTCATTGAACAAGCATGGGAAACAGTGTTTAAACCCTTTACAATGAAGATCTGTGAAGTTATTTGGATTTTTACTAATTGTCTTTGAAAGACAGGGTCCTGAAAAAGGGACGTTTATTTTTTTTGCTGAGTTTATTAGCTTTTCAGATATCAGGTTCCAGATTAGTTTAGGTCAGAGGTCTCCAACAGGTCGATTAGCTCGCAGCCCACCTACGAGAAGCTCGCCAAACAATTCTGAAAATGCATGCAATTTATCAAGTATCAGACACAGCAAGCTCCCAGTTACTACCTAATCAACGCAACATTGACATTATCCAACTCCTGGTTAGCCACTATTGGCCTAAAAAGCCAAACCTAACACTATCTGCCTATTAATTTCCAGCAATATTGCTTTTGTCTGTGTGGTGCGCGTGTTTATCCATCACACTATGTGTTGCCAGTTGATATGATAACCATTTTGTGGGTTGACAGTTTCCCCAAAACATCAATTAAATGTTAACTGCAAACTTGGTGCTTCTTCTCTGTTATAATGGCGTTCGCATCAATTATATGTGCATTCCGCCACCTACACTACAAGTTGATGATAATAAGGCTCTAAAAAGGAAGGAGAGAAATTGAGTAAAAAGTACATTTAAAAAAAATTGCATTCAAACTAACGAAATGTTAATTAAACTAAAGCTTTTCTGTTTTAAGCCGGTCCCTACATCGGCTCAGAAGGATCCTGTGATCCTGTGTCACCGGGACATGCTTCTGCCATTAAGTCTTGGAGGCCCAAAAACTTATCGGCTGCGGATATGATGTCCAGCTTCTTGGACACTTGTGCAGTACAATTAATAACTGTGGCTATAAATGCTACAAAATACACCTTTTTCACAATAAGTGTATTCAACGTTTGCAACTGTTTGTGGCATATCCACCTCCATATCTTCTTCAGAACTGTGGCCTCTTGCCCCTTCAAAGCTCTTCACCGACTACATCCCTGATCTTTGACACCTCAACCTCTTTCACCCTAACAGGGCACTCAGGGAATTCGGAAATACGATCCCCACCACAGTTACAACATTTTACATTAAGACTCTTCAATAAGATTCCTTCCTTCTGCAAAGACTTGACACATGGCCAATCTTTTTACACTTCTTGCATTGCATCGGGTTTTGGACGAACGCTGTTACGGCGTATCTTAGGGTGGTACATACTAATTAAACAATAATACAGAAACTGTTCATTTTCTCCATATGTGTCAAGCGACGTGTATTAACTACTCCTGGAATTTTTGGCCTAAGATAATGATCATCAATGTCCAATAGGACGCCAGAAAATCTCCGAAAATTAAAGCTGTTCACTTCATGCGTCGATATTTTCGCGAGCCACAATGCACACTCCTTTTGCTCTTTAGATACACATATCAACACCATACCACTTCTGGTTACTTTGACTGCCTCCACTTTTCCCAACGCCGCCTTCACCATCCTCGTGACTTCAAAAGGGTTTCCCAAATATACATCTTTATCCAAAAAACGTACTCTAACAAGGAACGATACATTAGACTAATTTTCCACAACAATTTAAGGCCATTTTGTTCCATTCTTCACTGTTGTCCACTTCACTGTTGTCCGCGCAATTTAAGGGGAATTACACAAAAATACATGTATTTTTACATACCTAAAAAAAAAAAAAAAAATTCTGATGTGATTTTACCGTTGACATGGACTCAGAACATCCAATTTCGTTTTTCCATTAACACTTATACTTTTGAAAGTGAAACTTAAACATCTAAAACCAGGAAAAATAAAACAGAAAACATAGTGTACAGGTGTAAGTAGTTCATTAAGAACCTGGAGAAGAGAAGGAAAAATGGGCCTATTTGAAAGCTAGAGAAAAATGAGTAGCTTGCTACACTTTTTTATGTAGCTCTCATGCCAGAAAAGGTTGAAGACACCTGTTTTGGTCATTTCTGTGGAAATAACATGAAATGCTTTAATGTGGAAAATGATCTGTATGACTGCAAAAAAATGTTAGATTCTATTTCTCTCTCTCATATTTTTGTCGGGTTGTCTGTACAAGCATAATCTCTTCTGACATTAGATGTTTGACTGGGGGTTGGATCGTATCAGGTCTTTAGGATTTAGCCTTACTACCGCGTGAGTTTCCCTACACCTCACCCTCATCTTAACCAAGGTGCTACAGCCAATGTATGATGCGTCTTCTTGGAAGGACAAATAAGAAGGCGGCTTAACATACTACATATTTCAGGTTGGCCTGGCACCCAGTGAGTCTACCCTCAGAGTGGACTAAATATCATCAAGCATACCCACTGCTCTAGTCTAGACCAGGCTCAGAATTCATCTCCCATCTTTAGGTCTAGAGGAAGCTGCTCATATCACAAAACATCCTCCTAAACAAAACCTGTTATTATGGTCATTAGAAGTCATTTGACTGGGGTCATTTGAGGACAGAAGGAAATCTAGATCCCTCCACATGAACTGAATAGTGTCATATTGTAATTCCCTAGCTGAGGAAGTGCTGGTGAGTGTTTGTTGACATGATTTTTAATAATTTCCCTCCCCAGATACGATGCTATGCAGCCAGGAGGCGCGATGTCCTCACTGAGCCCTTGGCTGGCCTGAAGGCTGGGGCGGCCCTGCCCCCCCAGAGTGTACAGGTATGTCATAGAGGCCAAGAAGTTTTCACATGGGATCACAGGAAAAACTCTGGGCCCTAGTTGTAGCCCAAACTGGGGTGTGGAGTTTTTCTTGGTGGGTCCTTGCATGGCGTGTCAGGGATGAGGATGTGCTCTACTCTATGGCTAAGCATTGTGATTATGTTCATGTGTAGACTTGTTTTAGGTACTACCATGCACACACTTTTACTTACTGTGTAGACATATTTTTCCCTCCATATTGGAAAATGAACTTTTGGTTGTGTAGTTGATCACAAGAACTTTACCTCAGTTGAACAGAATGGAATGTTTACTCTCTTACTCACTCTGCAGTTTCCAAAACAACAATGCTGCCAGTCTCACGTGTGTCCCAGCTGTTACATCATGACTCTCCCTCCCTGTATTCTCTACTAGGTGTCCAAGCTGCCCAACGGTCTAGTGATTGCGTCGTTGGAGAACTACTCTCCCGTGTCCAGTGTGGGTGTGTTTGTTAAAGCAGGCACTCGTTATGAGACTGTGGAGAACCAGGGAGTCAGTCATGTCCTGCGTTTGGCAGCCAACCTGGTAAGTCCCAGTGGTTTTATGAATGGATTGATCTCTTTGACTTGTGAATGACTTCAACAATATGGGAAATTTCCATCACAACTACAGTTTTTTTTAAAAGTCCTTAAGTTAATGAATGAACACTGTCACTGTTGTTTTCAGACTACTAAGGGAGCGTCTGCGTTCAGGATCTGTCGTGGTGTGGAGGCAGTGGGGGGTAGTCTGAGGTCAGTGAGTATGGAGAGTACAGCACTATGTCCCCTCCCTCCCTGTCCCCTAACCCCATTTTTGTCCTCATGCAGAGTATACATTATACTGTTTCCTATCTCCACATACAGAGTGTATGCTACAATATACCCTCTGTTACCCTGTATGGCTCAGTTGGTAGAGCATGGTGCTTGTACCGCCAGGGTTGTGGGTACGATTCTCGGGGCCAACCATAAGTAAAATGTATGTACGCATGACTAAGTCGCTTTGGATAAAAGCATCTGCTAAATGGAATATTATTATTATTATATTATACACTTGTGTTGTGTACCCCTTCCCTCCTTGTCCCTTATTCCTTCTGTGTCCCCGCCTGACTTGCCGTAAATAAACGTAAATGTAGGAGGCAGTGAAACGTTAACACCAACTTCAACACCTATACCTCACACAAGCTATAGCTTCACTACATTATAGAAGCACACACATACAGTTGCCCTCGAGTCAACAGGGGGCTCACGTTTTAGGATAGAGCAGAATGAACAAGATGAGAGAAGCACAGAGTCACATGCAGGTTGACATTTATTGGGATAAATCTTGTCCTGGGGGCAAAGCTAAGTGTTCCGCTAGATGGGCCAGCTGCAAAGTCAAAATTGGCTATATCGTAAACAAAGTTATGAGTTTTTTTTTTCCGTCTCAATTTAAGGTTAGCAGTATGGTTAAGTTTAGGTTTAAAAATCAGATTTTATGACTTTGTAGCTGTGCCAGCTAGTGACCACCCTGTAGAGTTGTCTCCAGTACATGAAGCATCCCAGTAAATGCCAATCTGCACACACAGCACAAGAATGTTCCTATTTTCACCTCATTCCAAAGCAATGTGCATCATAGCTAGTCTAGTCTGGAGGATGTAGCTAACATGTCTGTTTTCTGTATGTCCGCAGCGTAACGTCATCGAGGGAGACCATGGTTTACTCTGTGGAGTGTTTGAGAGACCACTTGTAAGTACCCTTACTACCGCAGCCAGACTCCCTCAAAGTGTGTGGGTTTACTTTGGTGTTGAATTGATGGATGAGGAAACTTGAATTACGGACACGTTGTATGCGAGGACAGGGTTGATTCATGGTGTAATTAGCTCCTGTGTTTCTTACCTATTTATCATAGAGGCTTCCCATAGGGCCACTTGAGATCATCTTGATTCATCATCTACAGTGGCAAGAAACAGTATGTGAACCCTTTGGAATTACCTGGATTTCTGCATAAATTGGTAATCAAATTTGATCTGATCTTCATCTAAGTCACAACAATAGACAAACGTAGTGTGCTTAAACTAATAACACACAAATTATTGTATTTTTCTTGTCTATATTGAATACATAAATTCAACATTCAGTGTAGGGTGGAAAAAGTATGTGAACCCCTAGGTTAATGACTTCTCCAAAAGCTAATAGGAGTCAGGAGTCAGCTAACCTGGAGTCCAATCAATGAGATGAGATTGGAGATGTTGGTTAGAGCTACCTTGCCCTATAAAAACCACTCACAAAATTTGAGTTTGCTATTCACAAGAAGCATCGCCTGATGTGAACCATGCCTCGAACAAAAGAGATCTCAGAAAAATGGTTGACTTACATAAAGCTGGAAAGGGTTACAAAAGTATCTCTTAAAGCCTTGATGTTCATCAGTCCACGGTAAGACAAATTGTCTATAAAAGTTCAGCACTGTTGTTACTCTCCCTCGGAGTGGCCGTCCTGCAAAGATGACTGCAAGAGCACAGCGCAGAATGCTCAATGAGGTTAATTAAGAAGAATCCTAGAGTGTCAGCTAAAGACTTACAGAATCTCTGACGAGTCTACGATACATAAAACACTAAACAAGAATGGTGTTCATGGGAGGACACCACGGAAGAAGCCACTGCTGTCCAAAAAAAACACTGCTGCACATCTGAAGTTTGCAAAAGTTCACCTGGATGTTCCACAGCGCTACTGGCAAAATATTCTGTGGACAGATGAAACTACAGTTGTGTGTTCCTTCCAAACAACTCAACACTTTGGAGAAAAAAAGGCACAGCACACCAACACCAAAACCTCATCCCAACTGTAAAGTATGGTGGAGGTAGCATCATGGTTTGAGGCTGCCTCAGGGCCTGGACATTTTGCTAAAATCGACGGGAAAAATGAATTCCCAAGTTTATCAAGACATTTTGCAGGAGATTATTAGGCTATCTGTCGGCCAATTGAAGCTCAACAGAAGTTGGGTGATGCAACAGGACAACGACCCAAAACACAGAAGTAAATCAACAATAGAATGGCCACATCCGGACTGATGGCAGCCCATTCTTGCATAATCAATGCTTGGACTTTGTCAGAATTTGTGGGTTTTTGTTTGTCCACCCGCCTCTTGAGGGATTAAGGTCTGGGGAGTTTCCTGGCCATGGACCCAAAATATCGATGTTTTGTTCCCCGAGCCACTTAGTTATCACTTTTGCCTTATGGCAAGGTGCTCCATCATGCTGGAAAAGGCATTGTTCGTCACCAAACTGTTCCTGGATGGTTGGGAGAAGTTGCCATCAAGGGATGTGTTGGTACCATTCTTTATTCATGGCTGTGTTCTTAGGCAAAATTGTGAGTAAGCCCACTTCCTTGGCTGAAAAGCAACCCCACACATGAATGGTCTCAGGATGCTTTACTGTTGGCATAACACAGGACTGAGGATAGCGCTCGCCTTGTCTTCTCCGGACAAGCTTTTTTCCGGATGCCCCACACAATTGGAAAGGGGATTCATCAGAGAAAATGACTTTACCCCAGTCCTCAGCAGTCCAATCCCTGTACCTTTTGCAGAATATCAGTCTGTCCCTGATGTTTTTCCTGGAGAGAAGTGGCTTCTCTGCTGCCCTTCTTGACACCAGGCCACCCTCCAAAAGTCCTTGCCTCACTGTGCGTGCAGATGCACTCACACCTGCCTGCTGTCATTCCTGAGCAAGCTCTGTACTGCTGGTGCCCTGAACCCACAGCTGAATCAACTTTAGGAGACGGTCCTGGCACTTGCTGGACTTTCTTGGGCGCCCTGAAGCCTTCTTCACAACAAGGAGAGCGGTTCAATTGAAGTTCTTGATGATCTGATAAATGGTTGATTTAAGTGCAATCTTACTAGCTGCAATATCCTTGCCGTGAAGCCCTTTTTGTGCAAAGCTATGATCACGTGTTTCCTTAGAGGTAACCATGGTTGACAGAGGAAGAACAATGATTCCAAGCACCACCCTCATTTTGAAGCTTCCAGTCTGTTATTCAAACTCAATCAGCATGACAGAGTGATCTCCAGCCTTGTCCTCGTCAACACTCACACCTGTGTTAAAGAGAGAATCACTGACATGTCAGCTGGTCCTTTTGTGGCAGGGCTGAAATGCAGTGGAAATGTTTTTTTGGGATTCAGTTCATCTGCATGGCAAAGAGGGACTTTGCAATTAATTGCAATTCATCTGATCACTCTTCATAACATTCTGGAGTTTACGCAAATTGCCATCATACAAACTGAGGCAGCAGACTTTGTTAAAATTAATATTTGTGTCATTCTCAACTTTTGGCCACGACTGTACAGAAAATGTTTGTTTGAGGTTATTGCTGCCAAAGGAGGGTCAACCAGTTATTAAATCCAAGGGTTCACATACTTTTCCCATCCTGCACTGTGAATGTTTACACAGTGTGTTCAATAAAGACATGACAACTTCTAATTGTTTGTGTGTTATTAGTTTAAGCAGACTGTTTGTCTATTGTTGTGACTTGATGAAGATGAAGATCAGATCAAATTTGATGACCAATTTATGCAGAAATCCAGGTATTTCCAGAGGGTTCACATACTTTTTCTTGCCACTCTATGTTGAGAGTTATGACTGTTGCATTGTCCGTGTGTGTCCATATGTTTGTCTGCCCATCCAACGTCCATCCTTCTCCTCAGAGACACAGTGATTGAGTACCTGATCAACGTGACCATGACCCCAGAGTTCCGGCCATGGGAGGTGGACGACCTGACCTCCAGGGTCAAGGTAGACCGGGCCCTGGCCCACCAGTGTTCACAGATAGGTCAGCAACACTTCCCCTCTATTCACTTTACTTGTCCAGCACGATTGCTCCTTGTTGAATTAATGTTTTATTCAATTACCAGTAGCATTTTGGTTTAGTATACATTTGTAAGCTGCCAATTTTTTTTTGTTTTGTTTTTTTTGTCTATAGTCATTTGTCTAGCATCCTGTTATTAGTTCTCCTTGCCAACACACTGAAGTATTTTGTTATGGGGTTTATTTCTCTGAAGGTGTCATTGAGAAGTTGCATGAAGCTGCTTACAAAAACGCTCTATCCAACTCCCTGTACTGTCCTGACTACATGGTTGGCAAAGTCAGTGGTGAACAGGTAAGACTGTTAATAGCTGTGTTTTTCACTATAGTGCTACCTTGTGTTTGTCACAGCTTAGCTCTCTCTTAAATGCTCTCCTACTTCCTTATTCCCCTTAGCTGCAGTCCTTTGTCCAGAACAATTTCACCAGTGCCAGAATGGCTCTTGTAGGACTAGGTGAGTGTCTGGCTGTTAGTCTTTTTGATCCAATGGCACCCTGGGTTCTCCTTTTAACATGTTGCAGCTCCTTCAGCATGTCTCCGGGGCTGTTCTGATTCCTTGGCTTACCTTTTCCCTGAAGTGTGCAGCCCCTCATGGATTGAAAAGGAATATGGTTGAAACACACTCTAGCCAATGTATTACTTTTAAATCCTTGAGGGGATATTGAGCAAGTGCACACTTCAGGAAGAAGGGTAGGGAATCGGAACAACCCTATTGATTTGGTCACAATAAGGGTCATATCCTTTGAATTAGGCTGACGTAAACACACTCTCCTTCTGTGTGTGTACGTACTGTGTACACATCACATTTCCTTTGGCCTCTGTCCAAACCCTAGAGTTAAAGGCTGTCTAAAGATATGTGGAGTAGAGGTCAGCTGTTCTGCTCCAGTATGACGCACTTTGTGTGTGTGACATGACTGCTCTCTGGTATGTACAAGTGATAGGAAATAAATTGCTAGTTACATATTGAGATATTATTTTTGACGATATCGTATAGTTTTGATAATATCGCAATATTGATTTTGCGCTTGTTGGCGGTACCTGCCCCAAAACTTGTTCTCCATCTTTTTAAATAGGGAGCCAATTTGTTTTCAGCACTTACACTACCTGTCGAACATCTCATTCCAGAATCATGGTTAATAATATGGAGTTGGTCCCCCCTTTGCTGCTATAACAGCCTCCACTCTTCTGGGAAGGCTTTCCACTAGATGTTGAAACATTGCTGCGGGGACTTGCTTCCATTAAGCCACAAGCATTAGTGAGGTCGGACACTGATGTTGGGCGATTAGGCCTGGCTTGCAGTTGGCGTTCCAAGTCATCCCAAATGTGTTCGATGGGGTTGAGGTCAGGGCTCTGTGTAGGCCATTCAAGTTCTTCCACACCGATCTCAACAAACTGTTTCTTTATGGATCTCGCTTTGTTCCTGTTGGCATTGTCATGCAAAAACAGGAAAGGGCCTTCCCCAAACTGTTACCACAAAGTTGGAAGCACAGAATCGTTTGGAATGTCATTGTATGCTGTAGCGTTAAGATTTCCCTTCACTGGAACTAAGGGGCCCAAACCATGAAAAACAGCCCCAGACCATTATTCCTCCTCCAAACTTTACAGTTGGTACTATGCATTGGGGCAGGTAGTGTTCTCCTGGCATCCTCCAAACCCAGATTCGTCTGTCGGACTGCCATATGGTGAAGCGCGATTCATCACTCCAGAGAACACGTTTCCATTGCTCCAGAGTCCAATGGCGGCAAGCTTTACACCACTCCAGCCAACGCATGAACTTAAGCTTGTGTAAGGCTGCTTGGCCATGGAAACCCATTTCATTAAGCTCCTGGTGAGCAGTTATTGTGTTGATGTTGCTTCCAGAGGCAGTTTGGAACTCGGTAGTGAGTGTTACAACCCGAGGACACTCGGCAGTCCCGTTTCGTGAACTTGTGTGGCCTACCACTTCGCGGCTGAGCTGTTGTTGCGCCGAGACATTTCCACTTCACAATAACAGCACTTAGTTGACTGGGGTAGCTCTAGCAGGGCAGAAATTTGAGAAACTGACTTGTTGGAAAGGTGGCATCCTATGACGGTGCCACGTTGAAAGTCACTCAGTACAGGCCCTTCTACTGCCAATGTTTGTCTATGGCAATTGCATGACTGTGTGCTCAATTTTTACACCTGTCAGCAACGGGTGTGGCTGAAGTAGCCGAATCCACTAAGTTGAAGGGGTGTCCACATACTTTTAGCCATGTAGTATATTTCCCTTACTGATCAAGTCATTTTCTCATGGCTCTCTCTTATCCCTCGGCAGCAGACATATGGTGAGCAAAATATATATTGAATCGAAATAAAATCACAGTATCGAATCGCAATACATATAGAACAACACTACATGTCGCTTCAGCACCTAAGTATGGTGATAATATCGTGAGGTCCCTGGCAATTCCCGGCCCTAGTATGTACCCCTGTGTGAAACACATGAGGGCATGTGATGTCTATGTGATGACAGTCCACCTGTGTGTGTGTGTCTCCTGCTGGCTCTCTGGTGTGTCTTCCAGTGACATGACCCCTGTCTGTGCCGTCTCTCCCCAGGTGTGAATCACTCAGTGCTGAGGCAGGTAGGAGAGCAGTTTCTCAGTGTCCGCAGTGGGGCTGGAGTTGCTGGGGCCAAGGCTGTATACCGCGGAGGTAAGACCCATAGAGAGCCTTAGAAGCAATGCACGCCTAACTGCGAGCTCTAGTCTGGGCCACTGATTCAGTCAACCCCAGTGTGTGAGCCAAGATGGGTTGTGTGTTCGTACCCTGATGGTGGTTAACCGTGTGTGACTGTGTGTCCTTGCAGGTGAGCTGCGGGTGCAGAACGGGGCCGGTCTGGTCCACTCGCTGATTGCCAGCGAGGGCGGTGTGACTGGATCAGCAGAGGCCAATGCCTTTAGTGTGCTGCAAAGGGTTCTGGGAGCCGGGCCACACGTAAAGAGAGGCTCCAACGTCACCAGCAAACTGAGCCAGGGCATCGCCAATGCAACCACACAGCCCTTCGATGTGAGTAACTTCCCTGTTTGTTGCTACAGTTATTCTTGTGTTGTTGGTTGTGGTCACTACTGAAATTCTACATAACTGGAGTTTTCATTGTATGATTGTCTAAATTACACACAGAGAAAAATAAAAGGTTTAGAGGTTAGAAAGCACAATGATCTTGGACTATCTTGTGTACAGAAGTTAATCTAATGCTTATTTCTCTGTCTCCTATTCAGGCCACAGCCTTCAATGCCACATACGCTGACTCTGGACTCTTTGGGGTCTACTCCATCGCCCAAGCCGACTCCGCAGGAGAGGTGAGCACACTAATGCAGTAGTAATATAAGAACGTGTTAGAACCTGATATATGTTAAGTGACTGTCCCTAACAGTGACTGTCCCTCTGTACAGGTTATCAAAGCTGCCATCGCCCAGGTGACAGGGGTTGCGAAGGGAGGCTTGTCCGAGGATGATGTCACCAGAGCAAAGTGAGTTCACTAAACATGGCTCATTAAGTGGACATAACTTGGTGCTGTCTCTGTGGTTTTATTTTTTATTTAACCTTTAACCAAGCCAGTCAGTTAATAACAAATTCTTATTTACATTGATGGCCTATAATAACTTCTTGCCCTGATTTGACCTTTGACCCTTTCCCCCTCTTACCTGGTAGGAAGCAGTTGAAAGCCGAGTACCTGATGTCCATGGAGAGTTCAGAGGGCCTGCTGGAGGAGATGGGGGCCCAGGCTCTGTCCAGTGGAGCCTACCACTCACCAGAGACAGTTACCCAGAGCATCGACTCGGTCAGCCACGCAGACGTCGTCAACGTGAGTACACTTCAACATTCACTACTGCTAGGGAAAGAAGGTATTATAGGCCATCAATGTAAATAAGAATTTGTTATTAACTGACTGGCTTGGTTAAAGTTAAATAAAACCACAGAGACAGCACCAAGTTTCATGTCCACTTAATGAGCCATGTTGTTTAGTGAACTCACTTTGCTCTGGTGACATCATCCTCGGACATGCCTCCCTTCACAACCCCTGTCACCTGGGTGATGGCAGCTTTGATCACCTGTACAGAGGGACAGTCACTGTTAGGGAAAGTCACTTATCAACATATATCAGGTTCTAACATGTTCTTATGTTACTACTGCATTATTGACCTTCATGGCTAAGACATAATGTATGTGTGTGTGTGTGTGTATATATATATATATATATATATATATACACACACACACACAGTTGAAGTCGGAAGTTTATATACACTTAAGTTGGAGTCATTAAAACTCGTTTTTCAACAACTCCACAAATTTCTTGTTAACAAACTATAGTTTTGGCAAGTCTGTTAGGACATCTACTTTGTGCATGACAAAGTCATGGCATGGTTTTAGAAGCTTCTGATAGGCTAATTAACATAATTTGAGTCAATTGGAGGTGTACCTGTGGATGTATTTCAAGGCCTACCTTCAAACTCACTGCCTCTTTGCTTGACATCATGGGAAAATCAAGACATCAGCCAAGACCTCAGAAAATAAATTGTAGACATCCACAAGTCTGGTTCATCCTTGGGAGTAATTTCCGAACGCCTTATTGTACCACGTTCATCTGTACAAACAATAGTACGCAAGTATAAACACCATGGGACCACGCAGCCGTCATACCGTTCAGGAAGGAGACGTGTTCTGTCTCCTAGAGATGAACATACTTTGGTGCAAAAAGTGCAAATCAATCCCAGAACAACAGCAAAGGACCTTGTAAAGATGCTGGAGGAAACGGATACAAAAATATCTATATCCACAGTAAAACGAGTCCTATATCAACATAACCTGAAAGGCCGCTCAGCAAGGAAGAAGCCACTGCTCCAAAACCGCCATAAAAAAGCCAGACTACGCTTTACATCTGCACATGGGGACAAAGGTCATACTTTTTTGAGAAATGTGCTCTCTAGAACTGTTTGGCCATAATGACCATCATTTTATGTTTGGAGGAAAAAGGGGGAGGCTTGCAAGCTGAAGAACACCATCCCAACCGTGAAACACGGGGGTGGCAGCATTATTTTGTGGGGGTGCTTTGCTGCAGGAGGGACTGGTGCTCTTCGCAAAATAGATGGCATCATGAGGCTGGAAAATTATGTGGATACATTGAAGCAACATCTCAAGACATCAGCCAGGAAGTTAAAGCTTTGTTGCAAATGGGTCTTCAGAATGGACAATGACCCCAAGCATACTTCTAAAGTTGTGGCAAAATGGCTTACGGACAACCAAGTCAAGGTATTGGAATGGCAATCACAAAGCCCTGACCTCAATCCTATAGAACATTTGTGGGCAGAACTGAAAAAGCCTGTGCTAGCGAGCTGGTCTACAAACCTGACTCAGTTACATCAGCTCTGTCAGGAGGAATGGGCCAAAATTCACCCAACTTATTGTAGGAAGCTTGTGGAAGGCTACCTGAAATGTTTGACCAAAGTTAAACAATTTTAAAGGCAATACTACCAAATACTAATTGAGTGTATGTAAACTTCTGACCCACTGGGAATGTGATGAAAGAAATAAAAGCTGAAATAAATCATTCTCTCTACTATTATTCTGACATTTCACATTCTTAAAATAAAGTGGTGATCCTAACTGACCTAAAACAGGGAATTTTTACTAGGATTAAATGTCAGGAATTGTGAAACTGAGTTTAAATGTATTTTGCTAAGGTGTATGTAAACTTCCGACTTCAACTATCTATTCACATTGGATATACACTAAGTGTGTAAAACATTAGGAACACCTTCCTAATATTGAGTTGCACCCCCCTTTGCCCTCAGAACAGCTTCAATTCATTGGGCATGGACTCCACTAGGTGTCAAGCATTCCACAGGGATGCTGGCCCATGTTGACTCCAATGCTTCCCAGAGTTGTCAATTGGCTGGATGTCCTTTGGGTGGTGGACCATTCTTGAAACACACGGGAAACTGTTGAGTGTGAAAAACATAGCAGCGTTTCAGTTCTTGACACTTAAATTGGTGTGCCTGGCACCTACTACCATATCCTGTTCAAAGGCTCTTAAATATTTTGTCTTGCCCATTCACCCTCTGAATGGCACGCATACACAATCCATGTCTCAAGGCTTAAAAATCATTATTTAACCTGTCTCCTTTCCTTCATATACACTGATTGAAGTGGATTTAACAGGTGACATAAGTAAGTGATCATTGCTTTCACCTGCTCAGTCTATCATGGAAAGAACAGGGGTTCCTAATGTTTTGTACACTCTGTATGCCGGTGAATATATTGCCCCCTTGGCTATGGGGGTTGCTGTCTGTATGTGCCCCTAAATCCTTCATTTCCCTCTATCTTCCAAACTATACCTCCATCTGTCCTATAAAATAATGTTTGGGTAAAGTGATCGGAAAGCCATTCTCCAAGTAAAAAAATGAAGGGGAAAAAAATAAACTATATGAATAACATTTTTGAAGACTGATTTCTGTGTGCATCCTACATTTACGTTTATTTATAGCAGATCAGCTGGGGACACAAGGGGAATAAGGGACAATGTGATAAGTGTATTTTGTTTTTCCAGGCTGCGAGAAAGTTTGTGGACGGCAAGAAATCGATGGCAGCTAGTGGACACCTCGCCAACACACCCTTCGTGGATGAATTGTGAAAAGAAATAAACCATAAACAATGAAACAGTTATTTAACATTTTAACCTGGGCAGGTTGTGCCTGGCTGCTCACTCCAGAAATAGGAACCTGGTTCTGATATGAAGCCCATGACTTCATCTCACAGCAAACGATAATCCTTTGTTAACAAATCATGTTAAGTTTGTTCTGCAATAATTATGCTTTTTGTTGTCAATTTCTCTGTATATTTGATGTAAATTCATTAAATGGTCTATCTACAGTAATGGCAGTCTGATTTGATCACCAAGATGAATGAGTAATGATATCTTTGTTATTCCGCCCAGCTGCTGCAGGGGGAGACGAAGAGCCTTAAATCTGTTGGAGCTGCTACATCAGCAAAAATGTTGCATCTAGTGTAGCAGCCAAGTATGTTAGAATGAGGGAAAATTGTGGGGGTATTGTTTATATCAAAAATATAAACGCAACATGTTTCATGAGCTAAAATAAAAGATCCCAGAAATGTTCCATATGCACAAAAAGCTTATTTCTCTCATTGTGCACACAATTTTGTTTACATCCCTGGTAGTGAGCATTTCTCATTTGCTAAGATAATTCATCCACCTGACAGGTGTAGCATATCAAGAAGCTGATTAAATAGCATGATCATTACACAGGTGCACCTTGTGCTGGGGGCAGTAAAAGTCCACACTAAAATGTGCAGTTTTGTCACACACCACAATGCCACAGATGTCTCAAGTTTTGAGGGAGCGTGCAATTGGCATGCTGACTGCAGGAATGTCCAACAGAGCTGTTGCCAGAGAATTATGTTAATTTCTCTACCATAAGCCACCTCCGTTTTAAAGAATTTGGCAGTTGTCCAACCAGCCTTTCAACCGCAGACCACATGTAACCACGTCAGACCAGGACCTCCACATCCGGCTTCTTCACCTGTAGGATCGTTTGGGGGGTCAATTTATTTAAGTTGACTGATTTCCTTCTATGAACTGTAACTAAGTAAACATTTTGAAATTGTTGCATGTTAAGTTTATATTTTTGAGTATATTGATCGATCTGGAGTTTGGTCAAACACGTTATCAAAAATATGGCACAGCAAAAGCAGCTATTAAGAATAACCGCTATGGCTAGAGAGAGAGGGGCAAAAAAGGCCTTGATGACTAAACATGACAAATCAACACATAACGACTGGGTGTCAGTGACTCATGTATTCAAGGAACGTAGTGAATAATAAAGCTACATACCCATGTGGGTCTATTTAGGTTTAACATGTATTGCCCATTGGAGGTGGTGGAGTGGTGCTTGAATCAGTGATTGACTGACTGTGGTAACAGGGAAATGCACTAATATACCTCATGTGCCATAAATGCCATGAAGGCTATAGTGTGGGGTCTTCTGAGAAAATCTAATCTTATTAAACAAATTAAGAACTTTTTCTCTTCAAATGGGTATACATTTTATTAGGATCTCTTTTAGTCCTCATTTGGACTAACCTTCCAAGAGTCCTTAAACATTAATACAATTCATAATACATTTTAACATATAACACACTGTCAGCTAAGGACCTCTTCTACCATTCGAATGTGTTCATGTCATTCCCTGGTCAGCCAGTGGGACCTACAATTGAGTGAATATGAGCACACAGGATATAATTTTTCTAAGTTGGGTCTCCTGCATATTCTAGTGTCAATTTCGGGTTGTTCTGTAAAAGCTTACAGCTGTAATCATACAGGCAAGCAATACAAATTTTTCAGTTTTTGATTTGTTAAAAAAGAAAACGTCCCATGATTGTGTTCAGGACCCTGTCTTTGAAGCCTGAAAGATAATTCATAAAAATCCAAATAACTTCACAGATCTTCATTGTAAAGGGTTTAAACACTGTTTCCTATGCTTGTTCAATGAACCATAAACAATTAATGACCATGCACCTGCGGAACGAACGGGAGGCAATTAAGGTCACAGTTATAAAAACTTAGGACACTAAAGTGGCCTTTCTCCTGACTCTGAAAAACACCAAAAGAAAGATGCCCAGGGTCCCTGCTCATCTGTGTGAATGTGGCATAGGCATGCTGCAAGGAGGCATGAGGACTGCAGATGTGGCCAGGGAAATAAATTGCAATGTCCGTACTGTGAGACGCCTAAGACAGCGCTACAGGACGGACAGCTAATCGTCCTCGCAGTGGCAGACCACGTGTAACAACACCTGCATAGGATCGGTACATCCGAACATCACACCTGCGGGACAGGTACAGGATGGCAACACCAACTGCCCGAGTTACACCAGGAACGCACAATCCCTCCATCAGTGCTCAGACTGTCTGCAATAGGCTGAGAGAGGCTGGACTGGGGGCTTTTAGGCCTGTTGTAAGTCAGGTCCTCACCAGACATCATTGGCAACAACGTCGCCTATGGGCGCAAACCCACCATCGCTGGACCAGACAGGACTGGCAAAAAGTGCTCTTCACTAACAAGTCACGGTTTTGTCTCACCAGGGGTGATGGTCGGATTCGCGTTCATCGTCGAAGGAATGAGCATTACACCGAGGCCTGTACTCTGGAGCGGGATCGATTTGGAGGTGGAGGGTCCGTCATGGTCTGGGGCGGTGTGTCACAGCATCATCGGACTGAGCTTGTTGTCATTGCAGGCAATCTCAACGCTCTGCGTTATTGGGAAGACATCCTCCTCCCTCATGTGGTACCCCTCCTGCAGGCTCATCCTGACATGACCCCCCAGCATGACAATGCCATCAGCCATACTGCTCGTTCTGTGCGTGATTTCCTGCAGGACAGGAATGTCAGTGTTCTGTCATGGCCAGCGAAGAGCCCAGATCTCAATCCCATTGAGCACATCTGGGACCTGTTGGATCGGAGGGTGAGGGCTAGGGCCATTCCACCCAGAAATGTCCGGGAACTTGCAGGTGCCTTGGTGGAAGAGTGGGGTAACATTTCACAGTAAGAACTGGCAAATCTGGTGCAGTCCATGAGGAGGAGATGCACTGCAGTACTTAATGCAGCTGATGGCCACACCAGATACTGGACTGTTACTTTTGACCCTCCCCTTTGTTCAGGGACACATTCCATTTCTGTTAGTCACATGTCTGTGGAACTTGTTCAGTTTATGTCTCAGTTGTTGAATCTTATGTTCATACAAATATTTACACATGTTAAGTTTTCTGAAAATAAACGCAGTTGACAGTGAGAGGACGTTTCTTTTTTTGCTGAGTTTATGAGAACTGGGTGATCTATATATTCTCTCCAAAGCAGAAACACATTGGGTAAAAACTGGTTGAATCAAAGTTGTTTCCAGATTATTTTAACCAAAAAATGTAATGATGTTGTGGAAAACTGATTGGATTTGCAAATAGTCATCAACTTAAAGGTATTTTGTATTTTACACCCTACTTTTAACCTAAATTCAATGACAGGGTGACATGTTTGGTTGATTTCACATTGAATTCACGTTAGTTAACAACTCAACAAAATGTGCATCAAAACAAGATGTTAAACTGACATCTGTGCCCAGTGTGAAGACTCACATTGCTGAGACTGCTGTGTTGAGTGGGTGGGAGGTTACTTTCTGCTGATTGCTTTGCTGCTCTAATGGAATAGTGGAAAGCGCTGACCAGCAAAGTACTGCTATCTGGCACACTCCCTTGATAGATCAGAGGATTTGCTTTGACCTTAACTACAGCACATGTCAGTGAGAATAAACTAAGGCATCTACACATGCTTTTGTTGGCAAAAATGTGTCACAAAAAGGTAATCATACAAACATTTCAGATTGTCGTTTTTTCCCCCCATCACTCCTATCTTGGGGACCACTTTTGTCTGGTAGAATGGACACTTATTCAAACATGGGATAAGGAGCCTTTGAGTGTTAAAAGGAAAGGCGTTACTTCTTCCTCTGATGAGAATAATAAACGGTTTGATGAATGTCATGTCCTTCTAAATGAGTGGTCTCATCTACCCCCTCTGCATGGTCCCATCTGTCTCAAACGTCTCTCACGCCAACGATCTCGCGAGACGATAGCGAATGCCCCCTGTGTGTGTGTGTGTGTGTGTGTGTGTGTGTGTGTGTGTGTGTGTGTGTGTGTGTGTGTGTGTGTGTGTGTGTGTGTGTGTGTGTGTGTGTGAGAGAGAGAGAGAGCTGTTGTGTCTGTGGAACGCACTGCGTGAGGCACGGTGTTCGGTTGATAGGGGGCCAAGCTAGTGGGCTAATCGGGGAAAGCATAATCACCACCTCTCCTAGCGGCTTTAATAATATCGTATTTCCATATAAAGATTATGCGAAAGCCGCCGAGCCTGCTCGAGCTGCCTTGGTTCCTACTTCGCTATGTCCGCACCAGAGCTTGCTAGCTAGCGTTCTATTTACACTACTGATGCTATTCCAGCAGCGGAGAAGGGGGCATGAATAAGCAAGAGGGAGGATGGGTTCTCGTTTTCCTGACGGCTAGCTAGCCTTAGAGCTTCGCTGAAAACAAGGACATACTGAAGGCACAGCATTATTCGATTATTTAGTACCTCTGTCTGATGGAGTTTTGTTCGTGAAATGGTTTAAAGTACTTCTTCAAATGGGGGTTCGGCCGTCAAGCACCTTCTCTGGGTTGTTCGGCACACGGAGTTCGAATGTGGGAAATAGCTAGCTAGGTGGCTAGCTATCCGGCTAGTCTCAATAACCAAATGCTGCTGCTACCGTGCAGATCCGAGCGAGAACACCAGCGACTGGAGACTTGGGCCCTGACGTTGCGCCAGCTCCTTTTGCTTTATCGGAGGAAGATTCGGGTCGAAAAGATGGTCGTTCGAGATGTGATTTTTTTCCTCCGTTTTTAGCCATATGTAAGCGGAATGAAGGTGTGTTGATTTGCTGTTGCTGCCATGTCCAAATGAATAATGACAGGCTGAACCTCCAAACCAGTTGAATCTCTTTTGAAGGGGGTGAGGTGGACTGATAACTATCTAACGGAAACATATATCTAAAAACTGTATCTCTGAGGTTTACACTCCTTGGTCTTACCTGGAACTCTAAGCCACGTCTTTCATATCTGCTAATTTAAAGCACACAGACTTGAGCTGCAAATATGGATAAATTAACAATTATATCAGGATGTCTGTTTCTGGCAGCGGATATCTTTGCAATCGCAAGCATTGCAAACCCCGACTGGATCAACACAGGCGAATCTGCAGGTAATTGGGGAATTATTGAACTCTTATCTTTGACATTGACCACTGTATTTTCCTTTTAATGTTACAGCATCACTGATGGAATGATTCCCCTTTGCAGATTGTTATACGTTATACATTAATTGAAGCCTTTACCTGCTGCTGCATTCACCCTCTAGCAATGTTTACATATCAGCAGGGGTATCTTGTCCTCTCTGCAACTCGTTTGTTCTATGTTCCTCTGTGATTTGAAACACTGGGCTACTAATCCAAAATAGGGATGCATAATAAATATATAATGTATATATCACATGTAGATATTATTTTAGGCCTATATAATAAGTTATTGCTGATATATTGGGGACACACAGAAATAATTTGATATATGTTGTGTTCTCTACTACTCTCTTTCCCATGTATTACGTAAGGGTAGTGTTGTAATGATTTCATATTAGCAAGACCAAGAAGCACTACTCTGTAATTTCTTGGCGGCGGTTGTTTATTTAGCAGATAGATCTGTCATCAGAGCAATTGGCCACGTCAATGACCACTTCGAGGTCAATCCTAAGGGTCAATCGACAGACTTGATCAACTGTAACAAGTGTTGAATACAGGCTTCCTGCTGGCCTCCCGAATGCCAGTTGGTCTTTTTCTGTTGACAAGCCTCAAAACGTATCCACATGCCATTAATAGGCTGATGCTCTTCTTTGTACCCACCCCCACCCACGATGATGACGGCTTATAGTGGGAACTGGGTCAGGAAGGGTTCATGCACCAATGTGAAACCAGTGTAGCCTGTCAGCTGCTGCAGCAGGAGCTGTTTGTTTTCACTGCCCTATTTTCTAAGAAGAAACGGGACGGATGTTTTCAAAACACTGTTTCTGATGTGTGCTCACTGTCTTTATCTTTCAATTGGACTGTGTCCACACACACTCTCACACATCAACTCAAATAAGCCTTCTATGACAATAACATTCATGTTTGGTCTTTAAAAACGACTTGACAATATTGACACCCTTACTGGAAATGAAGAGTAGCTAACTCATGTTCGACAGTAAATAACATTGTAATTACATGTAATTAGAAAGCATGCTGAGTTGCTTCAGTATGCCTACTCAGCAATGGCCTCAGTAACCTATTCCTGCTAGGCTGTGCCATCTGCCTCACTCCTGCTTTGTTGATAATGGTCACACCTGCAATTAGCCTACCACAGCAAAAGTGCTGGTAAGTGTAGGGTTGCATGCATTGCAAACCACACATCTTAGTGTTTCCCCTTGGATTTTTGTTCAGCAGTGGTGGCAAGGGTAGCGTTAGGGCAATGACATGCAAGCTGTTCCCATAGACTTCCAGTCATTGAGCCAACGACTATCCATTTAAAAGCGAGTCTCAGCCGATATTGATTATAAACAACCATTTTTTTTGCAGTGGTGGCAACAATTAACAGTGGTGGGCCACCCCTGCTAAATGAATATAGGGAAAACAATGTCATAACCGATTCCAATTATATAATGTTTTAATTCTCAACAAAAAAATACTTTCCAAGGCGCAACTCAGGCTGCAATTGGCCAAAAGGGTTTGTTTTGGTTTGGCTGCTGGTTTTAGTAGAGCGGTGCAAACGACCATCCTCTCAAATCTCCCACTGTTCTCACTTCCCCTCCACAGTCTTCCCTGCGGTTTCTTTGATGATGATGGTGGGTCTTTTGTTGGGCTGTTTATGAGATGGAAAGACCCTTCTTAACATCCTGTCTCTGAAGGAACCAGGCTTTTTGGTATCCTGTGCTTCTCATCATACCCTCCTGGTTTTGTGACAGGCTGCGGGTATTAGGTGTTATCGGTCCAATTCATTATAGAAGTAACTCAATATAGAGAAGAACATTTCCAGCACATTGACAGCCTTTTAATGGATGGCAGAAAAAGTCATTTGGTCAGGGTTGGCCTGTGTGACGCATCATAAGAATTTCCCTCTGTCATCATGGTTTGATTGTGATGTGTTTGTAGACATAGTGGTTAGCCTAATTGCTCACCACAATTTGGGAGATAATTGTAGATCTTACACTCTCAACAAGCACATTAATGGAAGTGATAATTTGATTTATTTTTGGATGAAGGGAAAGCAAGCATACAAATGCAGTTTGTTTTGTAATGTTTTTTCTTCTTCTGTTCTCAATTTATACTGGCATAATTGGCCTAACACAGCCTCACTTCTTTAATGCCTGTACAAGTAACAAATAGGCTATGCTCTATTTGCCCCCAAACAACATTGCTATAGTAGAAAGATTTTAACATAAAAAAAACCAGAAACAAGCAAAGAACTCTATCATCAGTCTTCAGCCTCTGCTTTTGATTAAGTCATCTGAATGTAATTTATGGAGACTGAATGTATTATTGGTTGTAAAGACATTGTGTGACCAATGTGAATATTGCTTTAATCTTCATCTGTCAGTTTCAGTTTCTCTTAGTTTCTCTTAGCGTAGCACAAAGATGCAGACATGGCAATTTGCAAAGCATTAAATCATCTGCTATCCTTTATTTAACTAGGCAAGTCAGTTAAGAACAAATTCTTATTTACAATGACGGCCTACCCTGGCCAAACCCAGACAATGCTGGGCCAATTGTGCGCCGTCCTATGGGACTCCTAATCATGGCCGGTTGTGATACAGCCTGGAATCAAACCAGGGTCTGTAGTGACACCTCTAGCACTGAGATGCAGTGCCTTAGACCGCTGCGCCACTCGGTGACAAACAATCTGTGTAATTGTTTGTCACTTGATTACTCTTCAGAGAAGGCATGTTAATTACTAAGTGATGAACAGATATGATTCTACCATGGAAGACGTAAATGTTTGACAGGGTGGAATCTCTCTCTTCATCTTCTACTGATGCTGGCAAGGCTACAGTGGGCTCCCAAGTGGCGCAGCAGTCGAAGGAACTGCATCTCAGTGCTGGAGGTGTCACCCCTGCTCCCTGGTTCGAATCCAGACTACATCACATCCGAGCGTGATTAGGAGTCCCAAAGGGCAGCACCCAATTGGCCCAGCATCGTCTGGGTTTGGCCGGAGTAGGCCGTCATTGTAAATAAGAATTTGTTCTTAACTGACTTGCCTAGTTAAATAAAGGTTAAATAAAATAAAAAATACAGTGGGTGTATCTCAATAGTCTAAAGTGGCTTCCTTGTCTCCTATCCTCCACCTGTACCGAACAGGTGAATTCCTGGATGGCTGTCTATCCACATGGCTTTAACCTTGTGAGGTTCTTTGGCTCCTGACCCCATTTTGATA
This sequence comes from Oncorhynchus clarkii lewisi, assembly GCF_045791955.1. Taxonomy (NCBI): domain Eukaryota; kingdom Metazoa; phylum Chordata; class Actinopteri; order Salmoniformes; family Salmonidae; genus Oncorhynchus; species Oncorhynchus clarkii. The sequence goes on along the minus strand of NC_092159.1, from coordinate 56,220,126 downwards.
TAAAAATAATAATTGCGACACCACGATGTAAAAAATTAAATTAAATTAAAATAAGTTATGTAATCAACTGCAATTGTTTACTTTTTTAGTTTGGACTATGACAGTATGAAGTGACTGAAGTGCATCAAAGGTATGGCAATAATGTTGGATGATCTTCTGTGTAGAAAAGAACATCATCACAGTCCCACTGGTCTTGTCCACTCGGTTCTAACGGCTTTTGGGCATAGTACAGGGAAACAGTACATTTGTAATGATGCAACACAACATTTCACAATTTGTTATCATGGCAAGTGCTTCAATACAGAGTTCTACAAAGTGTTTCATTATAAATTAAAACATAATAATGCAAGAATGTAGGCAACAATGCAGCAACCTTCTCCTCTGTTTCCAGCTGGCTGAGGAGGTTTGTGACTGCCTGGGATGATGACTTTTCTGCCAACAAAAACTCTCTGTACAGATGAACATGCTCTGCATGGTACTTCACTGCCTCAAATGAACTATTCCATCTGGAGCTCACTGCTTCAGGAGGAGCCTTGGCCTGCACAAACTCCTTCATAATGAGGAAGCTCACCCATCTTCTATTTCTGACAGGCTTCTTGAAGAAGACAGATCTCATCCATGTCCCAAGTGATGCAACTTCAGAGAAGTATTTGTAGTGCTGCCAGGTTTCACCCTCCAGATTGATGACCTGATAGAGACAGGGTACATGGACACTGTTGGGCATCTCTCCTTTCAGAACCTCCTTGTATGCCTTCAGGCAGTAGGAGGCATTGTCTGTGACCACTGCCCAGGCATCATTCAGGTTCAGATGGCTGCTGTGGAGGGAGGCTAGTATAGCTTGGGAAAACGTTGAGTAGTTGCATCTGTCCATGAAAATGACATCTACCAGAAAGTACTGGTTTTCAACACCTGCAATGAAAGATAAGGACAAACTTTAATTATGTTTTAATCTAAAATAATATTGTGACAAAATTAGTGTTATTTAAATTTCAAGTGTAAACACAATATAGATACAGTGATAGTTAGCTAGATGGAGAGGCAGACGGCTGCTGACATTATGCATCGCTATATTTCACCACGAAAGCTTGTCGTTTGGAATATCACAATTTGCATGCGGACAATTCACAGCCTACATTTACATTCTGCAGTTGCAGCGCTTTATTAATAGGCTGTTAAGTTAACTCACCAATGACGATGTTTAGAACGCTGCAATCCCCTGGATCTGTTGTCTGGTCAACAACCACCACAAACTTCTTCCCACGGATCTTCATTAGAACGGCAGTCATATGTTGGCAGCACACACGGGGCGGGTGAGTTTGACAGAGGCTGCTCTCATTTTCGAGGAACGCTCCTTCCTGTTTGCAGTGCTTCACACTTAAAACGGCCATAGCTTTCTTAGCTTTTCTAAGGGGATCGGCGCGCACACAGCCGCAAAGTCCTGAATAAATTCTCGTCTTGAATCTGCTGATGAGCTTGCACTAGAAATGGTTGTTTGAAGAGGTATGCTCTGGCTAACACGGTGCTTTTCCTTGTTTTTCACATGGGCTTTAGACTTTAAGTGGTCATCACATGTATTTTTACGGGTCCAATCAATAGTATGTTGACATAATTTGCAGAACAGCTTATCGCCTGACTCATAGTCCTTTGGGTATTGCTCTGCTCTGAATTTAGGGGTTAGGGTCGAAGTTTTTCGTATTTTTGATGACTTGGCCGTCCTAGACGGCCTCTTCGACATGTTTCTCAAAGTGACAGCCAAGTTGTGAGGTGACGTAAGGGTCCCACGCACAACCTCCCCCCTCAAAACACCCCAATCGAAAACTGAATTATTTATCTAGGCCTACTCGTCTAATTTTACAATTATGAAATCATTTTCAATTTCAGCCAAATTATGGAAAATTCTGCAATCTTCCATGTTTTACAGTTGATTCCATTTTTATTACCAAATTCCGTCTGCGTTTTCAGCATCTCGGAAATCATAGGGCCCCACATAAACCACTCTTTTTTATTAAAACCGCATCTAGGTTAATGATGTAACCCTGGTTCTATGAAGTAAGCGCACATTTTCTCTCGCGACCCCATTTTCAAAGCAGGTGACCCCTCATGGGGTCGCAACCCCTAGTTTGGGAAACCCTGACCTAGCCAGTGCATTCAGTAAAGAGGAGTGGAGGAGACCAGCAGAGGTGGTCACTTTAGGCTATTGAATTGCATCCTTTGTGTGTTACCCACACACATTCCTCATTGCGGGGCATTATGGACCGGAGTGAAATGTCACCCAAACACAATCCTAGTGGAATTTGCCCCTATGCTCAGATCTAGGATCAGATGACCATACCCCAGCATTAAACCTAAACCATTACTATATAAAAACAAAAAGCAAACCTGATTTGGGATCAGTGGCGGAGGACCTCATCATGGTGTCTCTCTAAGGTCAAAGTGTAGAGAAACAGAAATGCCACCCAGGCCAATTAGTAGGGATGCATGAAGATGTTGCCCACAGACACTGATCATAGGTCAGATTTTTGTAACCTCCTAATTAAGTTAGCTGTACCTACATCAGTTATCTGGATTAGCGTTAATGGAACCAGGATTTTGATTTTGAGCTACTCATTGACTCTTAGGGTGGTGCCCTTATTACGGTGCCTTGATTTCCTACAGGAGAGCTCGGCAGCTCTAAACACCCCTGTAATTGAAACCTTGAGTCAGATACCTTGTGTGTATAATATACAGAAGAAGGGTTGAGTCTCCTCACTCAACACAATGCCACAGCTGTGTTTCCTAAATGGGTTACTCTACACCTGTCTTTGGTCACGGCTAAAGATAATTCTAATGAAGGAGATAACATTATTGATTTGTAGTTAAACAAGACCAATTGAAAAGCCTGCAAGTGAGTAAGTCATAAGTAGAGTCTGGAGTTTCTCCAATCCTGACTACGTAACCTGACTAGGAACAACTCCTGGCCCAGGGCAACACAGAGACGTTTGGGGACCACGACAACCACTGGCACAAAAGGAGGAGAAATGTTGGCTCTCCAGCTGAAAAGACCCTGTCCTCACCTCTGTGTGACGTTCCCAGGCAATCACAGTAAACTTCATTTCCTGCCTGGGCTTCTACACAAAGCCCATTATTACTGGCAGTGTCAGTGTCACGGAGACAACTGTGAATCTGCCCGCAGCCCTCTGCCCTCCTGTAGATCCTGTTGTCTTCAGAATGTCTCTGTCACCATCTGAATGAAAATAGACCCACACACAGAGAGAGACAGTGAGATTAAAAAGGGTCACGGTTCAGTATTTAGTGTTATTTTGTTTTCTTGACTGAAATGTGATATGCCATCTCTCACAATGCCATCCTACAAGTAGACTTGATGAAGAGATCCTCGCTTCACCTTCCAGCTGCCAGACATATGTAGCACTATCATTTCATGCAGGAAGCATATTGTGTCTTCTTTACATTTCTTTCCAAGACAAAAAGCGTGGTCAACTTGATGATCATTTCAGCACCGTTTTGATGGGACAGCACCATCGTGCTGCTTTGAAACAAGCATGGGGCATTATCTGAATATCTGTTTGAAAAATAATAGCAATCTATATTTTCTAATCTGTATCATGAGGAAGATACTCCAAATGTAACAGCCTACGCCTGCTCCCTAACAAAGCGGAGCCAGGGTAGGAAAAAAAGATAAAGGGTGCAGAGGTTCATCCAGGTCAAATTTGAGATTTCTTTACATGATCGGAAAGAGCAGATTGTAATGTTTTCTAAAGCACATACAGGACCTTCAGGAACTATTCACACCTGTTGACTTTTTCCACATTTTGTTGTGTTACAGCCTGAATTTGAAATTGATTAAATGTATATTTTGTGTCAGTGGCCTACACACAATACTCCATAATGTCAAAGTGGAATTATGTTTTTAGAAATTGACAATTTAATTAAAAATGAAACGCTGAAATGTCTTGAGTCAATAAGTTTTCAACCCCTTTGTTATGGCAAGCCTAAATAAATTCACGAGTAACACTTAAGTCACAAGTTGCATGGACTCACTCCGTGTGCAATAACAGTGTTTAACAGGATTTTTAAATGACCTCATCTCTGTACCCTACATGTACAATTATCTGTAAGATCCCTCAGTCGAACAATGAATTTTAAACACAGATTCAACCATAAAGACCAGTGAGGGTTTCCAGTGCCTTGCAAAGAAGGGCACCGATTGGTGGATAATTATAAATAAAAAAAGACATTGAATATCCCTTTGAGCATGGTGATGTTATGAAATACACTTTGGATGGTGTATCAATACACCCAGTTACTACAAAGATACACACGTCCTTCCTAACTCTGGTGCCAGAGAGGAAGGAAACCTGAGGGAATTTACCAGGCCAATGGTGACTTTAAAACAGTTACAGATGTTTTTTGGGGGGCTGTGATAGGAGAAAACCGAGGATGGATCAACAACATTGTAGTTACGCCACAATACTGACCTAAATGACAGATTGAAAAGAAGGAAGCCTGTACAGAATACAAATATTCCAAAATATGCATCCTGTTTGCGATAAGGCACTAACGTAAAACTGCCAAAAAGGTGGCAAAGAAATGAACTTTGTCCTGAATACAAAGTGTTATGTTTGGGGCAATTCTTAACACAACACATCACTGAGTACCACTCTTCATATTTTCAAGCATGGTGGTGGCTGCATCATGTTATGTGTATGCTTGTCATCGTCAAAAACTAGGGATTGTTTGGGGATAAAAATAAATGGAATAGAGCTAAGCACAGGCAAAATCCTAGAGTAAAACCTGGTTGTCTGCTTTCCAACAGACACTAGGAGACAAATATATCTTTCAGTAGGACAGTAACTTAAAACACATGGCCAAATATACACAAGTTGCTTACCAAGATGACATTTAATGTTCCTGAGTGGCCTAGTTTACAGTTTTGACTTAAATCGGCTTAAATCTATGGCAAGACTTGAAAATGGCTGTCTAGCAATGATCAACAACCAACTTGACAGAGCTTGATGAATTTGAAAAAGAATGTGCAAATATTGTACAATCCAGGTGTGCAAAGGTCTTATAGACTTACCCAGAAAGACTCACAGCTGTAATCGCTGCCAAAGTTAATTCTATCATGTATTTACTCAGGGGTTGAATACTTACCTAAATTAGATATTTTTGTATTTCATTTTCAATACATTTGCAGAAATGTCTAAAAACATGTTTTCACTTTGACATTATGGGGTATTGTGTGTAGATGGGTGAGATATTTTTTTTAATCCATTTTGAATTCAGACTCTAACACAACAATTTACAGTCGTGGCCAAAGGGTTTGAGAATGACACAAATATACATTTTCACAAAGTCTGCTGCCTTAGTTTGTATGATGGCAATTTGCATATATCCCAGAATGTTATGATAAGAAGAGTGATCAGATGAACTGCAACTAATTGCAAAGTCCCTCTTTGCCATGCAAATGAACTGAATCCCCCCAAAATATTTCCACTGCATTTCAGCCCTGCCACAAAAGGACCAGCTGACATTATGTCAGTAATTCTCTTGTTAACACAGTTGACGAGGACAAGGCTGGAGATCACTCTGTCATGCTGATTGAGTTTGAATAACAGACTGGAAGCTTCAAAAGGAGGATGGTGCTTGGAATAATTTTTCTTCCTCTGTCAATCATGGTTACCTCTAAGGAAACATGTGCCGTCATCATTGCTTTGCACAAAAAGGGCTTCACAGGCAAGGATATTGCTGCCAGTAAGATTGCACTTAAATCAACCATTTATCAGATCATCAAGAACTTCAAGGAGAGCGGTTAAAATGTCGTGAAGAAGGCTTCAGGGCGCCCAAGAAAGTCCAGCAAGCGCCAGGACCGTCTCCTAAAGTTGATTCAGCTGTGGGATCAGGGCACCACCAGTACAGAGTTTGCTCAGGAATGGCAGCAGGCAGGTGTGAGTGCATCTGCACGCACAGTGAGGCGAAGACTTTTGGAGGGTGGCCTGGTGTCAAGAAGGGCAGCAAAGAAGCCACTTCTCTCCAGGGAAAACATCAGGGACAGACTGATATTCTGCAAAAGGACTGCTGAGGACTGGGGTAAAGTCATTTTCTCTGATGAATCCCCTTTCCAATTGTTTGGGGCATTCGGAAAAAAGCTTGTTCAGAGAAGACAAGGTGAGCGCTATCCTCAGTCCTGTGTTATGCCAACAGTAAAGCATCCTGAGACCATTCATGTGTGGGGTTGCTTCTCAGCCAAGGGAGTGGGCTTACTCACAATTTTGCCTAAGAACACAGCCATGAATAAAGAATGGTACCAACACATCCTCCAAGAGCAACTTCTCCTAACCATCCAGGAACAGTTTGGTGACGAACAATGCCTTTTCCAGCATGATGGAGCACCTTCCCATAAGGCAAAAGTGATAACTAAGTGGCTCGGAGAACAAAACATCAATATTTTGGGTCCATGGCCAGGAAACTCCCCAGACCTTAATCCCATTGACAACTTGTGGTCAATCCTCAAGAGGCAGGTGGACAAACAAAACCCCACAAATTCTGACAAACTCCCAGCATTGATCATGCAAGAATGGGCTTCCATCAGTCAGGATGTGGCCCAGAAGTTAATTGACAGCATGCCAGGGCGGATTGCAGAGGTCTTGAAAAAGAAGGGTCAACACTGCAAATATTGACTCTTTGCATCAACTTAATGTAATTGTCAATAAAAGCCTTTGACACTTATGAAATGCTTGTAATTATACTTCAGTATTCCATAGTAACATCTGCCAAAAATATCTAGACACTGAAGCAGCAAACTTTGTGAAAATTAATATTTGTGTCATTCTCAAAACTTTTGGCCACGACTAGAATAAGTCAAGGGTTATGAATACTTTCTGAAGGCACTGTACAGGCACCTACAAACTCTCATGTGCAATAAAAAATGTTTTGTTCGATGACAGCTATTTTATTCAAATAGCCGTCCACACACATCTGCACACCCCTACCCTCACTCGTCACCTGTGCCGGCATGCGCTGGGGATATATACATGTGAAAGTCTTATGCCGGCAAGAATGTGGTAAAGATGGACCTGTTTGAAAGGGGGTCATGTTAACATTGCAAAACAATTGCATGCAACAAACTGTAAATCCTATGTGAAAGGGATATTAGTGACACTTAAGTGAAACAGTTTACTCTATACTCCTGTCCAAGTCCTTTTTTCATGGCAAGATTAGATTTCTACTTTTGGTGATCTGAACACACACAACACATATTGATAGAGAATCTAAGAGGCATAAAAACATTGGATTAACACCGCCGTTCCACAAATCCATGCCTATAACCGAGGGGTACAACATCACCCTGAAAACACAGTGGAGGGGAAGCTTTGACATGAGCTGTGAGAGAGAACAAAGTCCACCATAGAAGAAGACCACAAGGGGATAGTCGTGACAATTTCAGAAAAGAGAACAGCCAGCAAGGCCGTCATGGCGTGTATAAATTCTGTGTTGGAGTGTGTGTATGTGTGTATGTGTGTATGCGAAGGGAGAAAATGATGTACCTCTCTTATCTCTCTCCCGCTCTGTCTCTCACACTCTTCTGTTCTATTCATCGGTGTGTTGACATGGACGGCTGATTGTCTCTCTCAGTGATAGGTCGTGTCGGTGGCTGTTTTTAGAGTGATTTCTGGTCTACTTCTAAATGGCAAAGCCAGCAAGCGGTGCCAAGCCCTCCCACTGCTGTGAAAATGTTCTGTTCTGATCGCTCTGTTCTGACTAAACAACCTTTGCGCTGAGGTACAATTGAGGAAATTGTTTTTGTTGTTTAAACAAAGCCGTGCCATTGAAAATGTTATATTTAAAAGCGTACATCTGGAAATAGCTCTTAATTTGGCCTCGTCCTTGTACAGCCAAAGTATCCCTGTTGCTTCCTTGCGTGCTATTGGGGCATAAGGTTTGGATAACTGTCTTGGTTAGCCTTGTTTTAGTAGAGCAAGCACAGTTACAGTAGGCTGTATGTGTGAATGTAGCAAGTTAATATTTGATCATTAACCCTTACTTTACCAGATACGTTAACTGAACACATTTTCAACACCCTGGCCAGGGAAGAGTTGCAGGGGAGTGTAGAGAGATTGAATGAGCCAGTTGGAGGTGTTGGAGGTGGCCATGCTGTTTCCCTGTACCAGCTGTACCAGAGAGCAGAATCCTCCTCCACCATCTTTGTCTGCACTGACTGGGCAGCATCCTGTTGTAGTACGTGGTCAGGGCATGAGGGACTAGGGGGAGAAAGAAGTGCTTCGCTGTTGAAAAGTATACTACCAGCTTCCTGCCCTCTCCCTTAACAAGTGCTTTTATGTTGTTGTGTTAAGTATAACTGTGTGTGTAAGCGTCTGTCCTTTTATCATGGAACTAATATGAAGAAACGTGTCTTCTGGAAACACTTGGAAAACTTATGCAGTGGTAACTAACTTCAGACCGTGGCTATGCGTTTTCCTACCTTTCAAGTCCACCTTTGAAGACTGTATGTAGTGTTTGTTTGTGTACGGATATTGAATATGCAGCAAGCTTGTGTGTGTGTTGTTTGTATACGTCTCTGGAATGAATGTGTGTATGTATGCGTGTCTTCACCTGTGCGTGTGGCTATGTAGTCGTGTGTGTGTGTGTGTGTGTGTGTGTGTGTGTGTGTGTGTGTGTGTGTGTGTGTGTGTGTGTGTGTGTGTGTGTGTGTGTGTGTGTGTGTGTGTGTGTGTGTGTGTGTGTGTGTGTGTGTGTGTGTGTGTGTGTGTGTGTGTGTGTGTGTGTGTGTGTGTGTGTGTGTGTGTGTGTGTGTGTGTGGGGACAGTCAACACTACAGTCTACCTTCCCCTGCAGCCCTGTGATGTAAGTACAAGAACGGCCGGGCTGTTAAAACCTGCAGTGGCTGCCTTCCACCTCCATACTTCCACCCAGCAGAGTTTAGAGGCCTCCTGCTCCACTCATCCCTCCAGTGCTGCCTCCACCTCCATACTTCCACCCAGCAGAGTTTAGAGACCTCCTGCTCCACTCATCCCACCAGTGCTGCCTCCACCTCCATACTTCCACCCAGCAGAGTTTAGAGACCTCCTGCTCCACTCATCCCTCCAGTGCTGCCTCCACCTCCATACTTCCACCCAGCAGAGTTTAGAGGCCTCCTGCTCCACTCATCCCTCCAGTGCTGCCTCCACCTCCATACTTCCACCCAGCAGAGTTTAGAGGCCTCCTGCTCCACTCATCCCTCCAGTGCTGCCTCCACCTCCATACTTCCACCCAGCAGAGTTTAGAGGCCTCCTGCTCCACTCATCCCTCCAGTGCTGCCTCCACCTCCATACTTCCACCCAGCAGAGTTTAGAGGCCTCCTGCTCCACTCATCCCTCCAGTGCTGCCTCCACCTCCATACTTCCACCCAGCAGAGTTTAGAGGCCTCCTGCTCCACTCATCCCTCCAGTGCTGCCGCCACCTCCATACTTCCACCCAGCAGAGTTTAGAGGCCTCCTGCTCCACTCATCGCTCCAGTGCTGCCTCCACCTCCATACTTCCACCCAGCAGAGTTTAGAGGCCTCCTGCTCCACTCATCCCTCCAGTGCTGCCTGCTGTCTGGCTAACAGTAGCTAACACCTCTCTGCACCTACACTAATGACAGTATCGCCATGCTCTCCCATGCTCAGGACCAACTCACACAGCCCTCATTTCCTCTCATTTAGACACAGACTGGGCGAGAAGCAGTAATCTAATGGAGATAGAGAGAGGGGGTGAGAAACAGTGATCTCACTCAAAGAAGAGTGAATATGGATGGAGGGAAAGAAGGAAGGAACATAGAGAGAGAGAAGTTGTGATAAACAGTGAGACGTCAGGAGGGAGGGGATGGGGATGGGGAGAAGAGAAACAGATATGAGCTGTGTGAATACAGAGAGAATAGAGGGGAGGCACATGGGAGGGAACACCGGAGAAGAGAAACAGATATGAGCTGTGTGAATACAGAGAGAATAGAGGGGAGGCACATGGGAGGGAACACCGGAGAAGAGAAACAGATATGAGCTGTGTGAATACAGAGAGAATAGAGGGGAGGCACATGGGAGGGAACACCGGAGAAGAGAAACAGATATGAGCTGTGTGAATATAGAGAGAATAGAGGGGAGGCACATGGGAGGGAACACCGGAGAAGAGAAACAGATATGAGCTGTGTGAATACAGAGAGAATAGAGGGGAGGCACATGGGAGGGAACACCGGAGAAGAGAAACAGATATGAGCTGTGTGAATACAGAGAGAATAGAGGGGAGGCACATGGGAGGGAACACCGGAGAAGAGAAACAGATATGAGCTGTGTGAATACAGAGAGAATAGAGGGGAGGCACATGGGAGGGAACACCGGAGAAGAGAAACAGATATGAGCTGTGTGAATACAGAGAGAATAGAGGGGAGGCACATGGGAGACGGTTAGCTAGAGACACAGGGATCCATGGAGATTAGAACTGTTAATAATGTTTTTATGGGGACTGTCAGTATCTTTGTGAAGAGGCTGTATTATTGTGTGGGACAGTGTATGAGTGTTTGTGTGTTACTGGTTGTTGTGCTCTGTGTATATCTGGATGTCTGTCTCTGTACACAGCAGCAGTGGTGGGTCTTGCTGTACCCTTCACCATCTCTGCTCTGCGGTGGGCTGGGGGGAAATGAGGCGTCGCTCCATTGCTCACACTTTTCATTTTAGATTCCAGGTTTATTTATCCAGATGTGTAGTCTCACGGAGTGTGTGTGTGTGTACGTTTGTGTAATTTATGTCAGAGTACCATGTTTTTGCATGCCGTGTGTGTGTCGTGTCCAGTGGTGTGTGTGCCATGCCGTGCCTGCCTGTTGTAAGGTAGGAATTCCACTGAGAGCTAGTGAATCAGCAGGAGGCTGGAGGATCCTGGGGGAAATGGCCATAAAACAAGACTATTAGTGCTATCAGAGCCCGCTGATGTTCCACACACACACACTTCCCGTCCTCAGACAGGTTCAAGGTTACAGTACCCAGGCAGGAATATATGGCCTATTTCACTTCAGAAATAGGCTCTTGGGTAAGCTCTAGTGCTCTGGTGGGCGTTCCAGGTGCCATTTTAGTCTGCCTCGCTCTGACCTCCTTCTTTCTTTAGTCTAAAGGCTGAGTAGTTCTTCCGGTTGACAGCAGAACACATTGGCCCCAGTGCAGACTGCACAAGGCAAGGCAATAATGGCCTTCTAGAATGTTGGTATTCTTGGATGTAGCCTATTTTAGAATATCCAGGGCTCGGATTCTAGATTATGTTGATTATATAATCTCTAAAATGTTCTCTATTGTTCTAGCACATGAAAGCATTCTCCAACAGAGGAGCATTAGGCCTTCATAGTGTTTGTACGTGTGGTTAGGGAAGGGTTGAGGCGGTGTTTGCTTGTTATTGTAGAGGCGGTGTTGTGCTGGCCTGCTAGCTGTTATAAAGGGGACAGGATTTCCTCTGGACTGATGGCCAGTGGACTGTTTGGCTCGCTGTGGGATACCAGAGGAGAGGAGACCCGCCCTGCCCCAGTGCAAGAGGAGATTCCCAGGCCAATCTGTCTTTCAGCATCTCCACCATTGGACCTCCAATATGTATTGTATCATCTTTTCCACCATGTCTTTCCAAGTTGTTGTAAAATTCAAGTATTGTCGATAGCCTACCTGGTAAGATTATGGTGAAGGTGGTAGTAAAACCCACTCTTCATATCCGAGCCCACCTTTCATTAAAAAGACTACAGGTTCCTACCACCTAAACCTTTCATGAAAAAGACTACAGGTTCCTACCACCTAAACCTTTCATGAAAAAGACTACAGGTTCCTACCACCTAAACCTTTCATGAAAAAGACTACAGGTTCCTACCTCCTAAACCTTTCATGAAAAAGACTACAGGTTCCTACCACCTAACTTTTCATGAAAAAGACTACAGGTTCCTACCACCTAAACCTTTCATGAAAAAGACTACAGGTTCCTACCACCTAAACCTTTCATGAAAAAGACTACAGGTTCCTACCACCTAAACCTTTCATGAAAAAGACTACAGGTTCCTACCACCTAAACCTTTCATTAAAAAGACTACAGGTTCCTACCACCTAAACCTTTAATTAAAAAGACTACAGGTTCCTACCACCTAAACCTTTCATTAAAAAGACTACAGGTTCCTACCACCTAAACCTTTCATGAAAAAGACTACAGGTTCCTACCACCTAAACCTTTCATGAAAAAGACTACAGGTTCCTACCACCTAAACATTTCATGAAAAAGACTACAGGTTCCTACCACCTAAACCTTTCATGAAAAAGACTACAGGCTCCTACCACCTAAACCTTTCATTAAAAAGACTACAGATTCCTACCACCTAAACCTTTCATTAAAAAGACTACAGGTTCCTACCACCTAAACCTTTAATTAAAAAGACTACAGGTTCCTACCACCTAAACCTTTCATTAAAAAGACTACAGGTTCCTACCACCTAAACCTTTCATGAAAAAGACTACAGGTTCCTACCACCTAAACCTTTCATGAAAAAAACTACAGGTTCCTACCACCTAAACCTTTCATGAAAAAGACTACAGGCTCCTACCACCTAAACCTTTCATGAAAAAGACTACAGGTTCCTACCACCTAAACCTTTCATGAAAAAGACTACAGGTTCCTACCACCTAAACCTTTCATGAAAACGACTACAGGTTCCTACCACCTAAACCTTTCATGAAAAAGACTACAGGTTCCTACCACCTAAACCTTTCATGAAAAAGACTACAGGTTCCTACCACCTAAACCTTTAATGAAAAATACTACAGGTTCCTACCTCCTAAACCTTTCATTAAAAAGACTACAGGTTCCTACCACCTAACCTTTCATGAAAAAGACTACAGGTTCCTACCACCTAAACCTTTCATGAAAAAGACTACAGGTTCCTACCATCTAACCTTTCATGAAAAAGACTACAGGTTCCTACCACCTAAACCTTTCATGAAAAGACTACAGGTTCCTACCACCTAAACCTTTCATGAAAAATACTACAGGTTCCTACCACCTAAACATTTCATGAAAAAGACTACAGGTTCCTACCACCTAAACCTTTCATGAAAAAGACTACAGGCTCCTACCACCTAAACCTTTCATGAAAAGACTACAGGTTCCTACCACCTAAACCTTTCATGAAAAGACTACAGGTTTCTACCACCTAAACCAAACCTTTCATGAAAAAGACTACAGATTCCTACCACCTAAACCTTTCATGAAAAGACTACAGGTTCCTACCACCTAAACCTTTCATGAAAAGACTACAGGTTTCTACCACCTAAACCAAACCTTTCATTAAAAAGACTACAGATTCCTACCACCTAAACCTTTCATGAAAAAGACTACAGGTTCCTACCACCTAAACCTTTCATGAAAAAGACTACAGGTTCCTACCACCTAAACCTTTCATGAAAAAGACTACAGATTCCTACCACCTAAACCTTTCATGAAAAAGACTACAGGTTCCTACCACCTAAACCTTTCATGAAAAGACTACAGGTTCCTACCACCTAAACCTTTCATTAAAAATACTACAGGTTCCTACCACCTAAACCTTTCATGCATAATATGATACCGTTTTGCTTACTGAGGTAGAAATCTCCATGAAGACGAGCACACACTGATTTAGTGTCTCTCCTATGGTTCTCAGTGGTTTGATGTGTGTGTGTGTGTGGGTGTGGGTGTGTGTGTGTGTGTGTGTGTGTGAGAGTGACCTACGTGTGGCTGCCTACGTAACTGTACAAGTGTGTGTGCTCATGAGCTAGTCTATCTCTGGCAGACGTCATCATGGCTCAGTCCAGAGGCTATAAATCCTCTGTGTGTGTCTGATCAGTGATAGATGGCTCCAGTAGGCTCTCCGCCATAGGCTAGATATTATCTCCTCTCCTCCGTGTTCCAGACCAACAGATGTGCATACTTACTGACTGACTTCAAGATCAGGGAAGAAACTCTCCTGGAGAGAAAGAAGCTTCTTCAGTTTGAAGTGAAAGAAAGTGAAGTAGGAAGAGAGGAAGAGAGAGGACAGGAAGGTGTGTGTGTTTGGTGGATAAATCAAAGGGAGAAATACTGTACTATGTCTGATGGGAGAAGTGAGATGAAATATATAGTAGCGATGTGAACTACTGTCACGTTAGCTAGCAGAATTTTAGACTTTTTCAAAGCCTCTGCTTCTTAATGAACTGACACATTATACAGGGAATGCTGAGGTGTCGAGACAAACATCCGGATACAGTGTGTGTGCGTGCCTGTGAGTGGATAATGATTTATGTCTGTTGCTGTGTGTACGTGCACCTGTGTGTGAGAAGAACCATTACAATCTGTTGCAGTGTGTGTGTGGGAGATGTGCATGCTTGTGTGTCCTTGTGTGTGTTACAGAGCAACAGCCTCAGCCTCCTCTGACATAATTGGGACCTGTAGGCTGCAGAGAGGAGCTCCTAGCAGGTATTGGTTCACAGACAGATTAAAGGGGGGGAATTCCACAGTAACGGAATTAAACTTTGTCTCAGTCTTTTCACTTTAGAATGTATGCCAAACAAAAAACATTTATTTTCAAAGTTTAACAAACAATAGAGCTCTATGCACAAGGACTACTTTTAACAATTTCCACTTTTTTATTTTTTTACAAAAACAAATTTAATGTAAGAACTGTGCAGATGGAAACTTTGGTAACGGAATTACTGTAAAATCTCCCTCAGGTTTTTATGTGACCACGTTTTCCAAAAACGGTTAAATATACGCTCAGAATTAAAGATACACAATGCAGAACACCATTTCCTGGTTGCAAAAATTCTAATAGTTTGCCTAATTTCAGTTTGTGACAAAACAAGCAAGTATGGTGTAGAGAATCATTGTGCCATCTAAATCACTGTGAAATAGTATATTTTCCATAACAGAAAATATAGTATTTTCATCTGTTTAAAGCTGGTGTACAAACCCAAAAGTAAAACGCACAATTAGAAGCATAGAAATAGCTTGCATAGAACAAATATACAGCTTCTTAGACTTGCTTTCAATGTGAATGGCCGATCTATAACTCACATTTCTATGTGAATTTGGTTGGGTCGCCCAAAAAGTTACATATTGCAGCAATAAGATTCAAAGATGTCTGCAGAAAGAATGGGGTGTCACCTATGGCATGTGGAGTTTAACAGAAATCTATTTTGGATATTGAACTACAGTAAGTGAAGTGGAATTACGGTAACGGAAATACATCATGGGTCCCTGATCTATACGACACAGAAATGAGTAAATATGGATATGAATATCATTGTCTTCATGTTTTACACGTTTGGGCATCGCAGCACAGATGAGTGGAGTTCTGTACAGCGCAGTAGGATACAGTATAGTTCAGTACAGGACAATATACTGTACTATACGCCTCTTATTTATTGTCCTCTACTATATTGTACTGTACTATTGTATTGGACTGTACTATACTATGCTCTACTCACTGTGCTGTACTGTACTCAGTACCAGAGGTTGGAACCGAAATTATTTTACAATCGTTTCGTTCTGAAACAGAACCATTATTGTTTTCATTCCGTTCCACTGTTCCGACCAGCAAAATAAAGTTCTGAACCGGTTCGAACCAACAAAAACTACCGGTTTATATGGTGCCTTTCTGTTCCTTTTTAAACTTCTGAAATCAGTGCGGATAGAGCAGCTTGTGGTGGAGCGGGCAAAATATTTACATGTACTGGACAGATGAGTGTAGGGTGTGAGTTGGGACTGACATTTTGCAGTGGGGAGAGAGAGAGAGAGAGAGTGTTGAGGAGGCTTGGCTTGAAGCGCTGGGAATCTTATGACATGCATTACCTGAATTAGGCCCACAGAATTATACCTATGGAGGAGCGGCTTCTATAAAGGAACTTTGAATGTCTTTGAACGTCATAGTTGACTTAACGTTGGACCTGCAAGCTAGCTAACATGTTTGTGTGTGCAGAGCAGCACCGGAATTCAAATAAAAACACATCCTCCTCCCAGTGGTGCAGTGGTGCAGTGGACTAGCTGTGCCACTAGAGACTCTGGGTTCGAGTCCAGGCTCTGTCGCAGCCGGCCGTGACCGGGAGGCCCATGGGACAGCACAATTGGCCCAGTGTCGTCCGGGTTAGGGAGGGTTTGGCCGGCAGGGATGTCGTTGTCTCATCGTGCACTAGCGCCTCCTGTGGCGGGCCGGGTGCAGTGCATGCTGCACTAGCGCCTCCTGTGGCGGGCCGGGCACAGTGCACGCTTGTTATTTCCACACTGTACCACATTTGTTTTCTTTATATGCCTCTATTTTGTGAAAGTCACTTTTTCGCCACAAGGGGCATTGTGCCGATTTCTAGAGTGCTTTTGTTACCCGCACTGCCTCACAGGCAAGATTTGTGGCAAAAAAGTACATTTGCACATCTTTGGCTCCAGTGCTGCCTCACAGGCACTATTCATGGCAAAAAAAGCACAAGTGCACACCAGAAGCTCTTGCTAGGAAATTAGCAGTTCTCAGCTGTTCGCAGTCTCTTACTAACGGTAAGAACGGCCGATTGCCATATTTATTTTAGTTACATCACTCAGTTATTACATTTCAATTACATTTAACAAACCAAATACCATTATTTTTAAGGTAAAGTAAAAATACAAACCGGACTGTGCATCAATACCTGTATATAGTCAAATACAGTTTACTGCCCAGCCCTACAAGGATGTGCCCTAACAGTGTGGCTGGTGAGAGTATTTAAATGTGTGTATGATCTAACACCTATTCTCTCTCTCTCATTTATATATATATATATATATATATATATAGGTGCCCTGACGGTAGGCCTGGTGCGGCAGTGCCAGACCATCCACGGTCGGGACCGCACCTGTATCCCCCCGCGGCTTCCCCCCGAGTGGGTCACCACGCTCTTCTTCATCATCCTGGGTATCATCTCCCTCACGGTGACCTGTGGCCTGCTGGTGGCATCCCACTGGCGCCGTGAGGCCACCAAATACGCCCGCTGGATTGCCTTCACCGGGAGTAAGTGACCGAAACGACCCTACCTTAATGACGGTCGAGTGTACATTGACCAATCAAAGCCAAGCTCAACCAACTGTGTCTCTTCTCTTTACTGATAGACGTTACTCAGAGACATACTACACTTGACCACTAAATAAAAAAATGCACCCTCTCTATCACCCTGTTAAGTAGCTTCACCAAACAAGCTGTAGGCCTAGGTCTCTCTCTCACTCCTCTCTCCAATCTCACTCCCCTCTTTCAAGACATAATTTCCTTGGAATAACACTCCCCTCAACACCAGTGCATCTGTCTACGAGCAGATATACCCTCTCCTACACAGGGGAGGGGTAGGGGTAAAGAGAGAGTAAGTTGAGGGAGAGAAGCGGAAAGGGGGAGGCGAGGGAGAGGGGGGCTGTGAAAATATTGGTTTAGCTTTGCATTCATGCCCAGAATTTCAGTGGTGAAGCTGATTTCAGGTAAACCAATGGAACCAATGTGTGTGATGTTGGCGTCTTTTGTGTGGGCGGTGTGTGTGTGTGTGTGTGCGTGCGTGCTTGTATGCTGTATGTGTCTTCTCTATCCTCCATGCCTCCAGATCATCCCTTCCCTGCAGCTCTTCGACTGAGAAGTGCATTCTATGGTACCTGTGTGGGCGTCATAGAGTACCACTCAATCGCTTCTTTTTGTCTTTCAACACTCATCCCCCTCTTTTTAGACAGGCATTCAGAGGAGACACTTCTTAACTCAATACCAACCCAACATTCAGCAGCCCTGCTGAGCTGGGCTGTTTCGTAAGGCTGTGTAGGTGTTCATATTCTGATTGGTTGTTTAGCAAAGAGAAGAGACGCCCCCCCCTCTCTCACTCACTCACACACGTAGAGAGTTTTACTAGCACACAGACACATTTGATTGAATTGGTGCATCACAGTCATTATATGTTAGTCGTATTTAGAGAACAAGAAGGATTATATTTCTATGGTGTATTTACCCAAGAATCCCCCAATAATCAATTTCCCTCCAGCCCGTCTAAAAAGATGCGTTGTCAATGTGTTCATTGCAAATCTGTGTCACGTGCTAAATGTAATTTTATTGAGTAATTTTTTGACAATCACACATCGCTCTGAGCCAAGTGATGAAGTTGCCCTGGCAACAGGGAGGATATAGTCACAATCATCCAGGGTTCCGTTGGCTGTATCAGGTTCTCAGTGATAATCTCTCTTTCTCTTTCTCTCCCTCTTGTGCTTTCACATTCTATCGCTTTCTCTCCCACTCTCTGTCACTGCAGTGAAGACTACCATTGATGGCTTCTTTCAGACAAAGAGATGCATTTTAAAGGAACAGGGAAAGGGGAAACCTAGTGAATGCATTCAACCGAAATGTGTCTTCCGTATTTAAACCAACCCCTCTGAATCAGAGAGGTGGGGGGACCTGCCATAATCGATGTCCATGTCATCGGCAACCGGGGAGCAGGTGGTGTTGCGGGGGTTAACTGCCTCGCTCAAGGGCAGAACGGCAGATTTTTCCACCTTGCCGGCTCGAGGATTCGAACCATCAACCTTTCGGTTACTGTCCCAACGCTCTTAACCGCTAGGCTCCCTGCCGCCAGAAAGAAAGATATTGAGAGAGAAGGAACGGGAGAATGTTTGTAGATAGGGGGTAGAGATTGAGAGAGAAGGAATGGGAGAATGTTTGTAGGTAGGGGGTAGAGATTGAGAGAGAAGGAATGGGAGAATGTTTGTAGGTAGGGGGTAGAGATTGAGAGAGAAGGAATGGGAGAATGTTTGTAGGTAGGGGGTAGAGATTGAGATGCGTGAAGAGGAGACTACAGAATGACACTAAGCTACGCTGGACCAGGAAGAGGGAGAGAGGGAGACGAAGAGGAAATGAGAGTGCGATTGAGAGACTGGAGAGGTAGAAAAGCATCACTTGTAACCTGAGAGCCAGCTATGGGAGAAGGGAAGGGGGTAGAAAGTAAGAGGGCTTTGAGTATTTCCCTGACAGTGCTGAGCACTGCACCTCACAGGGTTGCTGCTGCTGCTGCTGTTTAATGGGCAGGCTGGGCTTTCTCCTTTCAGGAAAGAGGGAAGGGGAGGGAGAGGTAGAGTGAGGAGAAGTGGTAGACTAAAAGGGGATTAAAAGAGAGGTAGAGTTAAAGTGAGGGAGAGATTGAGTATGTGATAGAGTGAGGGGGCTGGGGGTTGGGATAAGGGGCATCTGTGATTGGTGCTCTGTTACAG
This sequence comes from Oncorhynchus clarkii lewisi, assembly GCF_045791955.1. NCBI lineage: Eukaryota > Metazoa > Chordata > Actinopteri > Salmoniformes > Salmonidae > Oncorhynchus > Oncorhynchus clarkii. Next base: position 56,200,875 of record NC_092159.1, on the reverse strand, counting down.
AATGAAAGGTGCATGGAGAGGGGGGTAGCTAATAGGGGGCTAACAGGTGATGATTGCTGGCTGGGGAAAGGAAGCTACCAGTAGGCGTAGCTGGCCCAGGGCCACTGCCACCTGAAAGGACACTTTTGTACAGCCAGCACAGGCCTCCTTCTGTCCCCTGTACACTACAGTCTTTACACTAGGCTCTAGCCAGGCCTCCTTCTGTCCCCTGTACACTACAGTCTTTACACTAGGCCCTAGCCAGGCCTCCTTCTGTCCCCTGTACACTATAGTCTTTACACTAGGCCCTAGCCAGGCCCCCTTCTGTCCCCTGTACACTACAGTCTTTACACTAGGCCCTAGCCAGGTCCCCTTCTGTCCCCTGTACACTACACTCTTAACACTAGGCCCTAGCCAGGTCCCCTTCTGTCCCCTGTACACTACACTCTTAACACTAGGCCCTAGCCAGGCCCCCTTCTGTCCCCTGTACACTACACTCTTAACACTAGGCCCTAGCCAGACACTACTATGTCCTCGCAAACCCCACTGTCTGACTTCGCTGTACACTACACCCTAGGTACAGTGAGGTACAGTATTCTGACAGGCTAAGGATCAGTAACATATCATAACATATCATCAGTAACATATAAGGTAGTTTGAAAAACACTGAGGTTCTGGCTTGCGGTGGTTAAACACATGGCCGCGGCAGTGAGGACAGACGTAAATATTAGCCGTGTCTGCCCAGTCCGGGGGGGTTAGCCAGACAACACTCTCCTCGCTAGCTGGCAGCACAGACAGGGCACATTCAGCCAGCCAGCCTGCCTGCTAGTGTAGAGAGAGCCATAGAGAGCCAGCTGCATCATCTGAGCCATTTTAGCTAGGCTAAATCAGTCCCTTTCTGAGGGGGAAAATAGCCTGTGTGGGTTTGGGCTGGAGGACATGATGTGTAGCTGTAGTGTTGTGGAAGCATATGAGGAGTTATTGCCCCAGGCCTCTTTTGATTTCCATCTACGTGCGTTTGGAAAATCAGCCCTATGATTGGAGCTTTAGTTAGTGCACTTTCATCTGTAAGCCTTTGATTGTGTGTTTGGCAAAGCAACATGATTTGATTTAGTCCGTTTCCAGTTCGTCTGTTCAGTGGTAATTCACAGGAATCAGAGAATGATCTGGTTTGACTTTCGATTGACAGTTGCACTTATAGACAAGACCCAGCTAACACTTCCCAGCTAACACTTCCCAGCTAACACTTCCCAGCTAACACTTCCCAGCTAACACTTCCCAGCTAACACTTCCCAGCTAACACTTCCCAGCTAACACTTCCCAGCTAACACTTCCCAGCTAACGTTCTCCTTTGGTTATTTGACATACAGTGCCTTCAGGAAGTATTCACACCCTTTGACATTTTACTGATGTTGTTGTATTACCGCCTGACTTTAAAATGGATTACATTGAGATTTTGTCACTTTTTTTGCACCTCATAATGTCAAAGTAGAGTTCTCTTCTTTTTAATCATTATTATTATTATTTTTAATTACATCTGAAATGTCTTGAGTCCGTAAGTATTCAACCCCTTTTGTTATGGCAAGTTAAGTTCAGTAGTAAACCGGTTCAGTAGTAAACATTTGCTTAACAAGTCACATAATAAGTTGCATGGACTCACTCTGTGTGCAATAATAGTGCTTAACATGGTTTTTGAATGACTCCCTCATCTCTGTACCTCTGGACAAGCAGTGCATTTCTAACACAGATTCAACCAGTGCGATTTTCCAATGCCTCGCAAAGAAGGGCACCTATTGGTAGATTGGTCAAAATAAAAAAAAGCAGACATTGAATATCCCTTTGAGTATGGTGAAGTTATTAAATACACTTTGGATGGTGTATCAACACACCCAGCCACTACAAAGATACAGGCGTCCTTCCTAACTCTGTTGCCGGAGAGGAAGGAAACCACTCGGGGATTTCACCATGAGGGCAATGGTGATTTTTAAACAGCTATCACACTCTGAGGATGGATCAACAACATTGTAGTTACTCCACAATACTAACCTAATTTACAGAGTGAAAAAAAGGAAGCCTGTACAGAATACATGCATCCTGTTTGCAACACGGTAATAGAATAAAACTGCAAAAAATGTGGCAAAGCAATTCACTTTTTGTCCTAAATACAAAGTGTTATGTTTGGGGCAAATCCAAAACAACACTTCACTGAGTATTACTCCCCATATTTTCAAGCATAGTCATGGCTGCATCATGTTATGGGTATGCTTGTAAGGACTGGGGAGTTTTTCAGGATAAAAAAAATAACTAAAGAGAGCTAAGCACAGGCAAAATCCTAGAAGAAAACCTGGTTCAGTCTGCTTTCCACCAGACACTGGGAGATTAATTCACCTTTCAGCAGGACAATAACCTAAAATACAAGGCCAAATCTACACTGGAGTTACTTACCAAAAAGACAGTGAATGTTCCTGAGTGGCCGAGTTACAGTTTTGACTTATCTGCTTGAAAATCTATGGCAAGACCTGAAAATGGTTGTCTAGCAATGATCAACAACCAATTTTACAGAGCTTGAAGAATTTGGGGCAAATGTTGCTCAATCCATGTGATAATCTCTTAGATACTTACCCAGAAAGACTCACAGCTGCAATCGCTGCTAAAGGTGATTATAATATGTATTGATTCAGGTGGTTGAATACTTATCTAATCAAGATATATTAGTGTTTTATTTTTCCAGAATTTTTTTACAATTGTTAGATTTTTTTCCCCACTGACATTAGAGTGTTTTGTGTAGATCGTCCTGGGCACTAACATTTGGTAGCTGGGGAGGCTGCAATATCTTCAAATAAATATTCTGAAAGCCCCAAAATAAAACCAAACATGAGGAGTTTCATGATGCTAATTAACAATTACTTTTTTAATTAACTGGTCCTACCAAGAGGCTAATCACTTGGATTAAGACCGATAACTACCCTAATGATTTTACTCCTGACCTTGTCCCTGTGCCCAGTCACTGCTTACACATACACACTGAACACACACACCGTATTATGCCCCATCAGGACTGGTGTGTCACTCCACTTTGTGGGGTGCCAGAGCAGTGACTTATTACAGTGTTATATCACTTCTCTCAGCAGGAAGTCTAACACACTAATTGGTGTCTTGAAATGGACGCCAAATGCTTGTCTCTTCAGAAATATATATTTATGGCCTCCCGAGTCGCGTAGTGGTCGAATGCACTGCATCGTAGTGTTTTGCGGTGTCACTACAGCCTTTGGTTCGATTCCCAGGCTGTGTCACAACCGGCTGTGACTGGGAGTCCCATAGGGACACAATTGGCCCAGCATCGTCCAGGTTAGGGGAGGGTTTGGCCAGGGGGCTTTACTTGGCTCATCGCGCTCTAGCGACTTCTTGTGGCGGGCCGGGCGCCTGCAGGCTGACTTCGTCAGTCGAACGGTGTTTCCTCCGAAACATTGGTTAAGCGAGCGGTTGTTAAGGAGCGCAGTTTGGCGGGTCATGTTTAGAAGGACGCATGACTCTCCCGAGCCCGTTGGGGAGTTGCAGCGATGAGACAAGATCGTAATCACGAAATTGGGGAGAAAAAGGTGGCAAAAGTTTGGACACACCTACTCATTACAGAATTTTTAAGAATTTCTACTATTTTTTACATTATAGAATAATAGCGAAGACATCAAAACTATGAAATAACGCATATGGAATCATGTAGTAACCCAAAAAGTGTTAAACAAATGTAAATACATTTTATTTGAGATTCTTCAAAGTAGCCACCCTTTGCCTTGATGACAGCTTTGCACACTCTTGGCATTCTCTCAACCAGCTTCATGAAGTAGTCACCTGGAATGCATTTCAATTAACAGGTGTGCCTTGTAAAAAGTTCATTGGTGGAATTTCTTTCTTTCTTAATGCGTTTGAGCCAATCCATTGTATTGTGACAAGGTAGGGATGGTACACAGAGAGCCCTATTTGGTAAAAGACCAAGTCCATATTATGGCAAGAACAGCTCAAATAACCAAAGAGAAACTTGAAGGTCAGTCAATCAGGGAAATTTAAAGAACTTTGAAAGTTTCTTCAAGTGCAGTCGCAAAAACCATCAAGCGCTATGATGAAACTGATGAGGACCACCACAGGAAAGGAGTTACCTCTGTTGCAGAGGATACGTTCGTTAGATTTAACTGCACCTCAGATTGCAGCCCAAATAAATGCTTCACAGAGTTCAAGTAACAGACACATCTCAACATCCATGTTCAGAGGAGACTGAGTGAATCAGGTCTTCATTGTCGAATTGCTGCAAAGAAACCATTACTAATGGACACCAATAATAAGAAGAGACTTGCTTGGGCCAAGAAACACGAGCAATGGACATTAGACCGGTGGAAATCTGTCCTTTGGTCTGATGAGTCCACATTTGAGATTTTTGGTTCCAATCGCTGTGTCTTTGTGTGGCTCCCACCGTGAAGCATGGAGGAGGTTCAATTCACGTATAGTTTCTGGATCCAAACACCCGTATCCAAACCGGTTTGCTGGTGACACTGTCAGTGATTTATTTAGAATTTGAGGTACACTTAAGCAGCATGGCTACCACAGCATTCTACAACGATATATCATCCCATCTGGTTTGCGCTTAGTCGGACTATCATTTGTTTTTAACAGTACAATGACCCAACACACCTCCAGGGTGTGTAAGGGCTATTTGACCAAGAAGGAGAGTGACGGAGTGCTGCATCAGAAGACCTGGCCTCCACAATCACCCGACCTCAACCCAATTGAGATGGTTTGGGATTAGTTTGACAAAGTGAAGGAAAAGCAGCCAACATATGTGGGAACTCCTTCAAGACTGTTGGAAAAGCATTCCAGGTGAAGCTGGTTGAGAGAATGCAAAAGTGTGCAAAGCTGTCAACAAGGCAAAGGGAGGCAACTTCGAAGAATCTAAAATCTTTGTCACAGATCCCCCCCGGGACTGCTGCTCATTCCGTGCACCAGTTCCGGAAGTCTACATCACCGTCCTCTAGGCGTCAATAAACTGTCTCATTATGGACACCTGGTTCCCATTCCCCCTGATTAGTAATTGTATATGTGTGCCCTCTGTTCACCATTGTCTTGGTCGGTTACTGTTCCCATGTCCGTCGGTCTTGTGCTTTGTTGTTTCGACTTTCGTGCTGCGTGTATTGTGCACTTGTTATTACAGGTCTCGCCCTGTGTATTTATTAGAGGTTTAACCTCACTCTTTTGTTTGGGTTACATCCCTGTGTTTTTGTATACGTGTTTTGATTTGGGCTTCTTCCCCGTGCCTTTTCATGGCATTGTATTTTTGGGTGGAGTATTAAAACCCCCTATTACGTATTCCTGCGCCTGTCTCCAATCATTTATACAACGTGGCAATCTTAAATATTTTTATTTCAAACACTTTTTTGGTTACTACATGATTCCATATGTGTTATTTCACAGATTTGATGACTTCACTATTATTCTACAATGTAGAAAATAGTAAAACAAAATAAAGAAAAACCCTTGAATGAGTAGGTGTCCAAACTTTTGACTGCTACTGTATATATTTATTTATTTTTACTTGTTGGTTTTTTATCTAATGATATTTGTTGCTTTTTTCGACACAGAGTAGAATGCCTGGGGAACATGTCTGCAGTCTCTCTCCTATAGCTCCTGGTATGTCTCAAACGGCCCCGTCATGATGTGACAGTGTTTGTGATGGAGTGGCCCTTCTATTGCTGCTGATAGGGAGAGAACTCGGATACTCTACCATAGAGGAGAGCAAAAGTTATTTCACTGCAGAACACCGCATGTCCACTGAATTAGCGTTAGCCTAAGTGATTAAGTTACAGTATATCGAATTAGCTTTTAAAGTAATCTTTTAAAGAGTATGTGTAAGTCCTTGGCTTTGCCGTTTCAGATTAGTAACACTGCTTCAGATGGACAGATTCACTCAAAGCCCACAGAATCTATGTTGTGCGTACATGTGTGGGTGTTCAGTTGGTGTTTGTGTCTCTTGATCTGGCCCTGAGTCCCTCTCTACCCGCTGCCCTGACTGTCTGAAGAGAGAGAGATGCTCCCTGGTCTCGGCTCCCTCTAGCTGAGTGGATTATAAAATTACCTCAGTTTGTTACAACGCCAACTCACTTTTCTCTCTCCTACTCTCTCTCTTCTACTCTCTCTCTCCTCCTCTCTCTCTCCTACTCTCTCTCTCCTCCTCTCTCTCTCCTCCTCTCTCTCTCCTACTCTCTCTCTCTCTCCTACTCTCTCTCACACACACACACAGAGTCTTGTGTAACTAACCTTGTGAGGACACACAATTCAGTCCCATTCAAAGTCCTATTTTCCCTAACACTAATTCTAACTTTAACCCTAAACCCCCTAGAAATTAGAATTTTACCTTGTGGCGACTCTCCACAGTTGTTCAGTTTTTCTTGGGATTACTATTCTTGTGGGGACTTCTGGTCCCCAGTAGTATAGTTAAACACGTCCACACACACACACACACTTTCTCTCTCTCCTCTCTCCAATCCTCCATCTCTCTCTCCCTCTGATCATTGATCTGCTTGGAAGCCCACTGAAAGGCCCCATTATCCTATGCCGAAGAGCGTCCCGTCTGCCTGTTGTTTTTGGAGCTCTTGTAAAAGCCTGCATGGTCTGGTTGTGTGTTCGTGGCCTTGGTACATTCACGGTGGTGAGACTGGAGTGTGTCTCCTTCACAGCTAAGGTCTATTTATGTAAAAGGGTTGAGGCGTGATGGTGTCTGGGGCCTTGGATGAGTGTTTTGGTTCTGTAGTGTGTGTGACCTTGTGCGGTAGGTAGTATGTAGGCCTACTGAGGACGAGTGATGATTCAGTCATTAAATTCATCAATTAACAAATCAAGTCAATCTTTATTATACCAGAGGGAGATTTGGTTGACAAGCATCCAGTCCATCCCAGGTTTCATCCTAATTGAAAGCGGAGCTGTCTCCAGTGTAGCAAACACCACAGGAAATAGTAAACTATTCCAACATGTCTAACATTATCTCTCTCTCTCTCCCCCTCAGTGATCCTGTTCTGTATGGCGGCGCTCATCTTCCCCATCGGCTTCTACATCAACGAGGTGGGTGGCCAGCCATACAAGCTGCCCAACAACACGGTGGTGGGCTCCTCCTACGTCCTCTTTGTCCTCTCCATCTTCTTCACCATAGTGGGACTGCTGTTCGCAGGCAAGGTGTGCCTGCCCGGCTGACTGCGGCTACCACTCTGCCACCTGGACTTTAAGCTGGGGCCGAGGAGAAACATACCAAGGAGATCAATAAAATGGAGGAAAAGAAAAATGGACGACTAAAAAGAAAAACACTGGCCAGGAAGCAGGGATGGGATGTCTCTGATGGACGGTGTGACGATATGCAGCTGGGGCGGTTAACGCGGAATAACAAACTAACTGAGATGAATAGACATGGACGAATATGGACGCTGTCGAACTGACTCAGGCTTTTTTTTTCCCTCTCTGCCTTTGCTTATTTAAAACATGTTATTTTTACATTGTTGTTGTTGCACTTTGGAGAGCGATGTGGGAGACACACGTCCACTCCATGGGGGGGTGAAGAGGAGTGGGGGGGGGGGGGTTGGAACGACCGCTGTCCTTTCCCCAAACCCCCTGCCGTTGCCACGGCGACAGTAACTATGACATCACACCTTTGGAGGATGTCCACTTCACCCTTCCTGCCCAGCGAGAAAACAAACCGTTGTCATCTCAACTGTTCCTGTTGCTATTTTTGGCTTCTTACACTATTTCAGTTGTTTTAGTTTCTTCCATTTAGTGTTTTTTGGGGTTGTTGCTTTCTCCTCTCCCCCTTTTTCACTGAGGTGAAGTCTGGGCCAACGAACCTCTGGAGGAGCTGTAAAGGTATAGGCTGCTGCTGGGGTCATTGTCTCTCTGCCTCCCCATGTGTGGTCTGGGACAAGAGTCACTTCAGCCATGGTTAGGCAGTAACTAGGGAGGGGGTTATTTGGAGTAGAGGGGGAAGGTTGGTTGAGATGACATCCTAGCTTGCTGGGTATGAGCAAGTCCCCTTTGGAAGAGGGAGGGTGGACTGCTACATTGGCCTTTCCATCTTCACCCTAACCTTAACCCCAGCACCATGACCCATATAATCCATGGGATTTAGACAGGTGCGCTGTTCCAGAGAGGGGAGGGTAGGACCCCAGGCCCTGACGACCACGGTTCCCTAATTAACCAGGCACCACACAGTAAGTCAAGCACCTACCAGCTGCTCTACAGGAAAGGAAAAAGGGAATGAAGACTGAGAGCACCTGGATTATTATGAAACATGGATGGGATCAGGCAGGAGGGATGTTTTGTTTTTGCTTTGTAAAATAGTAATAAAAGGCATCAGGGACTGCAGGTCAGGTCGTTGTGTGGGGCTGTGCCTCACTACTGTGCTGTGCCCGATGCCTGTGAAACACACACACACACACACTAACAGATGCACAAAAGACTCGCACGCAAACACACACACGTGTTTCGGGCTCAATCTCCAAGTCATGGTGAAGTATTTGTTGTCCATTTCCATTCCTGCTCAGCTTTTCTTTACGTTGGTCTGTATAATATGGATAATGAAGAAGCCCTTTCTGGTTCCTAGTTTGATTTGTTGTTGTGCCATGATCAGAATTTCTGTTTTAGGAAGCACTGTGCATTCAAGGGTATAGCTAATAGCAGAAGAGGCACCACAAATGTATAAAAAAATAACTTCTTACCTCATATTTTTTTCTTATTCAAACTACTACTATTGTGTTTTCCAAACCATGGCGATGAGTTCCCTAGAAATGGCATAAAGCTTGTGATCAACGCAAATGATTTATCTTTCACTGAATAAAAAGAGAAAAAAGACGGCTGTGTTTGAGTCTGACACAATCACTCTACATACTGCATAATGTTTAGTCTGTTTCAACATGTTAGTGTTCAGCTCCAGGCCTCGAGGGCCACCATGTCAGCTGGTTTATGTGTTGCCTGGTTTGTCATTTATCAACTAGTGTCTTTGACTGGTAAGGAGTAGCCAATCACACCGGTCTCTGATAAAAGGCAATGACAAAAACCAGGGCGATGTTCAGTAGGTGAAAACCTCCCTGTTTCAAAAGTTATGTAAAATGTATAAAATAATCCAGAGGACCTATTTACTATTTATTTATTTATTTTACCACAAAAATTGTTTAATTGTGTGTGTGTGTGTGGGGGGGGGGGGGGGGGTCAGTTATATATTTTTCAGTTTCTTCTGGAATAATCTGTAGAAGAATGTGCCATCTCCAAATGGCCTTCCCATGTGAGCGTTTTAAAACATTGCACTTTTGTCAACACAAACCTATGTAGAAGACAGAGGCAACCAAGGTGCATCTCAGTTGAAGGGCTATATGTTTTCAGTCAGCCTGCAAAGTGCTTATTGTTCATCTGGAAATGAGCACCAGTGGAGTTAGTGAAGAACAAAACGTACAGTACCATCCCAACCACGTGACTATTGATTCAAGTTGTTTCTTTTTCAAGACTTTAACAGTGTTTGCCATATTCACCTTTGAATTGACTTCATCTCCAGTTAAGTTTTACAGTCAAACCTATGAGTGACTTTTCATTCGTGTTCATACTGCATTCATGTTTCTGTTAAATGTGGATTTTGTTCAGAAGTCTGTGTGCTCAGTGTCCAGCCAAGAATGGACAAAGATTTACATAATGCAACTGATTAAAATGTTCCTTCCATCATTTACAAACACTAATGATTTACAGTACAAAAAGGAATGATGTATCCACAGCAAAATGATCATCTGATTATATGGAGGTGCACATTCACTGTTTGGGTGAGTTATTAGCAAGACACTAGTCACTAGCATCATCTGACTGTATAGAATAAAAGGCACCAACTATGCAAATAAAGACATGAGCTCTACAGGTGTAAGAGTCAAGGCTCCTCTTCCATCTAATTACAGCATCTTGTCTGTCAACCATCTTGAAACTAATCAATGCCTGTGATGTGATCCATACTATCAATTAATACAAATAAACAAATGAAATAAAGGGCCACATTTACCAATCACTTCCACCAGTGCAAAGTTTGCACCTGTTATGTTCTGAGAGAAAGAAATGAGTATTTTAAAATGAAGTTAAACCATGAAAGTGTCTTTAGTAACACCTGCTTCACTCCCCTTGGATAACAACAGATGGAGCAAACTTCACACCAGAGCAAAACATTTAGGTTGCATCCCAAGTGGCAACCTATTCCCTATCAAATGGCACCCTATTCCCTATCAAATGGCACCCTATTCCCTATCAAATGGCACCCTATTCCCTATCAAATGGCACCCTATTCCCTATCAAATGGCACCCTATTCCCTATCAAATGGCACCCTATTCCCTATCAAATGGCACCCTATTCCCTATCAAATGGCACCTTCTTCCCTGATCTATTGGTATATAGTGAATAGCGTGCCATTTGGGCCATTTTATAATGAGGAATGTCCCAAATCTGGTTGTTTGGCTAAAGAGAGCTGGTTCTTGTTTGGGTATTAGGTGAAGTCTGCAATTTTGCCATTCAAATTAATTTACCAGCTAGATTGACCCCCTAGAGTCTATGTCCGTGCCCCTGTGGAAATGTAATTAGCATAATAAACAAATCCCCATCAAAATCTGTCTGTTTAAAATTGAGCCTTTGCGGTGGAAGTTGGCCGAGCTACAGCAGTGTTTGTCAGACAATGACACATCCCGGTCTTCTCACGAAAATGTCTGTAGTGTCCAAACCGTTTGGCCTCCAAACTAATAGAGCCCCACAGTGGAGGTGTCATAATTCCCATAAAAGCTAGCGGTCAAACAAGGAAATGGTTCCAATCATTTTTCCAACATTTATTTTTCCTATAGGGAATGTTAGAAACACTTAAAATAAGGGCTGGGTTTCGTGTAGGCTTACCCTGCCGTGACGTTTTGATAACAGTGTAAATCTCTCTCGGACAAGGTGACTTTTATCAATATATTTACTCTCAGATTCGAAAATGCTAATTAGCATCAAAGTAGACACCATACAAGACTACAAAACATCCCTTATTTTAAGTGTTTATAAAATCTATGGGGAAAAATGAATGGTGGATAAACAATTACAACCATTTCCTTGTTTGACTGCTAGGTTTTATGGGTATTATGACTCATACTGTGGTGCTCTATATGACCACTCTATGGACAGATGAGACTCTCACGATGGTGTTCTCCGTTTTGTGTTCTCTACGATCCCCAAAATTGTCACGGGACTCGTCAGAAGTCATTACAGCCGATCTGCTAACTTCTGTCTGTAGCGTCCAAACAGTTTTGGCTACACACTAACATGACCCCTCTATGGAAAGGTGAGACTCTCACGAACACAGAAAGGTGAGAATCTAATAAACATGTCGGCTGATTTACTCTATGACCCTCACAAGACGCATCTGATGGGTAGCCCGGTACCAGGTAAAAGTTTAGTGCGCCCCAAAAAAGGTTAAATATGGGCTTAGACTCTTAAGGATTAAGTTCAGTCAACCAGAGACAGTAAGCTTTTCCTGGCCATGTGACCTGACCAGTAACAACTCTGGGCCTAGTCTACACTCTTAGCAAAAAGGGTTCTTTGTCTGTCAACATAAGATAACCCTTTTTTGGTTCCAGGTTGAACCTTTTTGGGTTCTGTGGAAAGGGTTCTACATGAAACCCAAAAGGGTTCTACCTGTGACATAATGGGTTCTACCTGGAACCAAAAATGTTTTTTCAAAAGGTTCTTCTATGGGAACAGCCGAAGAATCCTTTTAGGTTCTAGATAGCACCTTTTTTTCTAAGAGTGTATAGCCTAGTATATAACTTAGATTCAAAGGTTTTCCAGGTGACATCACGTGATTCCCAAAAAATTCCAGACCCTGATTCTGTCATGGAGTGATCTGATATGGTTGCCTTCAGACTAGACCATGAATTTGTTGCAGAACAGCTTTACATGCATAGAGAACAGCAGCCACATCTCTTCCTCCTCAATGGTGACTCATCTACATACACTACGTGTCTAATCTGTTTATCTGCTCTGTCTGAGCACACACTCTTTCCACCCATTCCCTCACCATCTGAGGTTCTTCCCCTCTCTTTGTCTTCTACTCTGCTCTGTTAGCACAATGTTGTTGTTTATATCAGTAGCTCGAGCTAAATGACAGCTGAAAGCCTTCACAGAGCCATAGTGTATGTGTGTGCACATGCATGCATCTGCGCATGTGTGGGTACCTTATGTATGTCTATGTGTGGGTGTGTGTGTATGTTTGAGTGACAGGTTATGAGGTTTGAGGATGAGTCTCCCAGCCTAGAATTACATGGGCTTCCCTCAGGGCCCTGGCTGATGAGCCCTGGTTGATGAGCCCTGACAGATCTGAGAGCAGTGTGGGTGTGCTGGATGGATTCAAACGGTCAGAGGCTCTCTCTGGTCCCTCAGCTCGTCTGTGACTAACCAATCCATCCATTTGCCACCATAAAAATAGAATGCCATTTTCTCTTCTAGGAATGATATTTCTGTTTGCCACATTCTCGTGCTTGGAATGAGTCATTGGTAAAAACAGTTTGAAGAGGAGATCTATAGTCACGCTGAAACCATTTTAACACAGTTTTATATGATTAAAACCGAGGGAGAAATGTATAGAGTGTTTGAGACCATTCTCTAATGCAAATTAGTTATCAATTAAGAATATTTGTTTGTAGTTAGCGTTAATTAAGATGAATCAGTTGCGAACTTGACTAAAAGCATCACGGTCGTGTGGTGATGAATTAAAACAAAGAGCTAATCTTAAATTGACCACTCAATCGCAATTAAGAGATCAATTAATTAAGCTTGATTAATTGAGAGCTCAGAACGTAATCAAATTGAAACCCTGCAATCAGATTGGCCTGAAGCAACACCATGCAGACATAATAATGATGGGTCCTTTTTCATGCTGATGAATATAAAGCCTATTTTTCTCCACATAATGTTACATTTTAAGTAGGAGCACAACCTGTGATCATATTAGGATACCTAATCACCAAGAACATGTTTTGAATCTATTTTCAAAATCTGGCCGTGACCCCACTCTCTGAGTGTCTCAGGGAGAGTGGTAGATACTAAAAACACATTTCCATTTCACACATGCATATTAATACACGCTTGTATTGGTGTGAAATAGGACAAATATAAGCACCCATCAATTTTTTATTATACATCTGTATAATTTATAGAGAGCTAAGAGAACTGTGGAAGAATAGCTGACTTGATGAATGATGATTAATTCTACTGATGAAATGTTCATAGGGCCATATCAAGTACACAGTCCCTAAATATTTTCTGTTGTCTTTACTTATACCAACACACACACACACACACACACACACACACACACACACACACACACACACACACACACACACACACACACACACACGCCCTATAGGCCTATATCAGTCAAAATGGTACATTGCTTTGATGATGGAAGCAACCCACATCTTGTCTGTATAGATTAGCAGACCACATTGAGGTTATCAACGAGAGAGATGTTCACTGTACAAACAACTGACTCCTCAATGGGAGTAAAATGAAGAGTCTTTGGCGATGAAGCACACTCAAGTCGATGTCGATTTTGAACATTATTTGGTATTTCTCTGCCGGAAATGCTGGGGGATTATTGTAATAATCACCAATGTATGTTTTTGTGGTGTATGTCTGGGAAATATCACAGGTTATAATTGTTCATATATTTGGGGATTTGAACTTTTCAGAATGTGTTTTTATTTGTATTCTTCTGTTGATTTGTGGTTTATGAACAAGGAACCCCTTTTTATCACCTGTACTTATGTTATTGAGCAAATGTACCAAAATAAAATCCACTGCTTAAGGATTTCATGAACTGACTGTTTTAATTCCTGCATACTCTACATTTGTCTTCATAAAGGTAACATTTTTACATTATTCCTAACACATTTATAGCCTAAGCACATCATTAATATGACATTATATATTTAGATAGAGTTTAATGAATGTAGGTACATTGATACATGCATAGACTGGCGGGTAGGAGCGGTGGGCCAGCAACCGAAAAGGTTGCTGGATCAAATCCCCGAGCTGACAAGGTAAAATTCTGTCATTCTGCCCCTGAGCAAGGCAGTTAACCCACTGTTTCCTGGACGCTGAAGATGTAGATTAAGGCAGCCCTCTGCACCTCTCTGATTCAGAGGGGTTGGGTTAAATGTGGAAGACACGTTTCAGTTGAACACATTCAGTTGTATAACTGCCTAGGTATTCCCTTTCTTTTCCCGTGGTCCTGTGTAGCTTAGTTGGTAGAGCATGGTGCTTGCAACACCAAGGGCTGTGGGTTTGATTCCTGCTGTGGCCTGCCATATGTAAAATGTATGTACGCATGACTAAGTTGCTTTGGATAAAAGTGTCTGCTAAATGACATATGTTAGTGACCTAAATGTTGCTTAATTGCTCCATACTACTCTTTAGGTGTAGTAGCCTACACACTGACAGGTGCTGATATCATCTCTGTAGGTGTTATAGCCTAGACACTGACCGGTGTTGATATCATCTCTGTAGATGTTATAGCCTAGACACTGACAGGTGTTGTTGATATCATCTCTGTAGATGTTATAGCCTAGACACTGTCAGGTGTTGATGTCATCTCTGTAGATGTTATAGCCTAGACACTGACAGGTGTTGATGTCATCTCTGTAGATGTTATAGCCTAGACACTGACAGGTGCTGATGTATAGGGGCATATGTTACGTGGGTGGTAAGTGATGTATAGGGGCATATGTTACGTGGGTGGTAAGTGATGTAAAGGGGCATATGTTACGTGGGTGGTAAGTGATGTATAGGGGCATATGTTACGTGGGTGGTAAGTGATGTGTAGGGGCATATGTTACGTGGGTGGTAAGTGATGTGTAGGGGCATATGTTACGTGGGTGGTAAGTGATGTATAGGGGCATATGTTACGTGGGTGGTAAGTGATGTATAGGGGCATATGTTACGTGGGTGACAAGTGATGTATAGGGGCATATGTAACGTGGGTGGTAAGTGATGTGTAGGGGCATATGTTACGTGGGTGGTAAGTGATGTGTAGGGGCATATGTTACGTGGGTGGTAAGTGATGTGTAGGGGCATATGTTACGTGGGTGGTAAGTGATGTGTAGGGGCATATGTTACGTGGGTGGTAAGTGATGTATAGGGGCATATGTTACGTGGGTGGTAAGTGATGTGTAGGGGCATATGTTACGTGGGTGGTAAGTGATGTGTAGGGGCATATGTTACGTGGGTGGTAAGTGATGTGTAGGGGCATATGTTACGTGGGTGGTAAGTGATGTGTAGGGGCATATGTTACGTGGGTGGTAAGTGATGTATAGGGGCATATGTTACGTGGGTGGTAAGTGATGTATAGGGGCATATGTTACGTGGGTGGTAAGTGATGTATAGGGGCATATGTTATGTGGGTGACAAGTGATGTATAGGGGCATATGTAACGTGGGTGGTAAGTGATGTGTAGGGGCATATGTTACGTGGGTGGTAAGTGATGTGTAGGGGCAAATGTTACGTGGGTGGTAAGTGATGTGTAGGGGCATATGTTACGTGGGTGGTAAGTGATGTGTAGGGGCATATGTTACGTGGGTGGTAAGTGATGTATAGGGGCATATGTTACGTGGGTGGTAAGTGATGTATAGGGGCATATGTTACGTGGGTGGTAAGTGATGTGTAGGGGCATATGTTACGTGGGTGGTAAGTGATGTATAGGGGCATATGTTACGTGGGTGGTAAGTGATGTATAGGGGCATATGCTACGTGGGTGGTAAGTGATGTGTAGGGGCATATGTTACGTGGGTGGTAAGTGATGTGTAGGGGCATATGTTACGTGGGTGGTAAGTGTAGGAACATAATCTCACAGAAATTATTATACGTATGGAAACATTTGATTTTCGAAGGAATGCAACAATGTTTTTTCTTGCTAAATGCATGCTTTATGCGTTATGGCTTTCACGTTTGTTGACTGTGATAGATTACTGTGTCAGTGCTGCCAAGTGCACTTATATGGAAACGTGGTGCCCATCTGCTCATTTGATGGCCTTCCAACTCGATTTAGTTCACCTGAGCAGATAATACCAGCTAGGCTGCAGCAGTCTCTCCTTCTCCAAGCAGCAGTGAGGAGGGAGGTCATTGTAGTGAATTTGGCAGGAAGCTGGAGCCTACACTCTAAAAATTAGGGGTTCAACAAGGGTTCTTCTAAGATCCTCAAAGTTCTTTGAAGAACCTTAGTGTTCATGGCACTGAAAATTGCCCCCAAAAGGTTATTCCTAAAACCCCATAGGAGGTGGGGTTCATCGAGGAACCTCCTTAGTTGGTGGGGGTTCTTGCAGGAACCTAACTGCCCAACTGAAACAGGATTTGTGTAACGGCAGATTTTCTCCTCTTCGTCTGAAGAGGAGTAAGGATCGGACCAAGATGCGGCGTGGTAAGCGTTCATCACGATTTTAATAAGAAAAGCACTGAACACTATGAAATACAAAAACAATAAACTAATACGTGAAATAACCAAACCGAAACAGTTCCGTGTGGCGACAAACACTCACACGGAAACAAACACCCACAAACCAACATTGAAACCCAGGCTACCTAAATATGGTTTTCAATCAGGGACAACGATAAACAGCTGCCTCTGATTGAGAACCGTATCAGGCCAAACACAGAAATAGAAAAAACATAGAAACATAAACATAGACTGCCCAACCCAACTCACGCCCTGACCATACTAAATAAAGACAAAACAAAGGAAATAAAGGTCAGAACGTGACAATTTGAATTTGAAAGGACAGCAGGTGCAGGCACTTAACTGAAAAATGTAAAGATCTCCTCAATTTAAGGTTGGTCCCTTATATGATCTAAATGGATATTGTTTTGTAATGATACCATCTCTCTTTTCATATTTGTGAAAATCTTTCTAAAACAAAGACTGGACACAATTCAATGGATATCAATCAACAAAGAGGTAAGAATTTGTAGGCTATAATATGTTGTAGGCTATAATATGTTGAAGGCTATAATATGTTGAAGGCTGGCTGTATTGGGTGCAGATGACTGAACTGCTCACTTTTGTGTCTGTGTCGGTATACAGACGAGGAGGCATACAAAGGTATGTCAATTGGTATGTTATGCAAATCACATGTACCATCCCCTTCCCTTACCTCTTCAATGAAAATCCAATAGGCCTCTACAATACGGACAAGGTATGTGTATGAAAACCATCATCAAAACAGTTTTATTCATTCACATTTAACACAAAAACCAAGGTATGAATACTGTTGTGTGCATGTTTTGTTAAATATCTGTATAATTACTATTTTTTGGATTCACAGACTTCACCCTCCCCACACCTCTGATGAAAATAACAGGAAACCTGTTCAATCACCATGCACTGCTAAATCATTCTGCCTATGGATACAGAGAACACCAACACATTAACATCAACACACCAGAGGATATACCCATTGGACTTGGGGCTCTGCTGGGAGTTTACCTCATATTTAGATTTCTTTATGCTGCTTTGCCACTAAAATCATAATAAACACAGACAACTAAAATATTGTGTTATTGTTATGCGTATTATTGATAATAAGAACCCTTTTAAAGGGTTCTTCAAAGAATGTATAGGGGTTCCCCCATTGTTTCAATTTGAAGAAGCCCTAAAGGATACCCCAGGAACCTTTTCTTTTTTAGAGTGCAGTGATACAATGCATAGCAAGCACCTTGTGGAAATAAGAGTATATTATATTTAATGCAAAAATTGTTCACAATGGCAGGGTTATGGACTTTATAAAAATACCAATAGGCCTACCAGAGGGGATGGGGAAAACGTAGGCTATACAGTGCCTTGCGAAAGTATTCGGCCCCCTTGAACTTTGCGACCTTTTGCCACATTTCAGGCTTAAAACATAAAGATATAAAACTGTCTTTTTTTGTGAAGAATCAACAACAAGTGGGACACAATCATGAAGTGGAACGACATTTATTGGATATTTCAAACTTTTTTAACAAATCAAAAACTGAAAAATTGGACGTGCAAAATTATTCAGCCCCTTTACTTTCAGTGCAGCAAACTCTCTCCAGAAGTTCAGTGAGGATCTCTGAATGATCCAATGTTGACCTAAATGACTAATGATGATAAATACAATCCACCTGTGTGTAATCAAGTCTCCGTATAAATGCACCTGCACTGTGATAGTCTCAGAGGTCCGTTAAAAGCGCAGAGAGCATCATGAAGAACAAGGAACACACCAGGCAGGTCCGAGATACTGTTGTGAAGAAGTTTAAAGCCGGATTTGGATACAAAAAGATTTCCCAAGCTTTAAACATCCCAAGGAGCACTGTGCAAGCGATAATATTGAAATGGAAGGAGTATCAGACCACTGCAAATCTACCAAGACCTGGCCGTCCCTCTAAACTTTCAGCTCATACAAGGAGAAGACTGATCAGAGATGCAGCCAAGAGGCCCATGATCACTCTGGATGAACTGCAGAGATCTACAGCTGAGGTGGGAGACTCTGTCCATAGGACAACAATCAGTCGTATATTGCACAAATCTGGCCTTTATGGAAGAGTCGCAAGAAGAAAGCCATTTCTTAAAGATATCCATAAAAAGTGTCGGTTAAAGTTTGCCACAAGCCACCTGGGAGACACACCAAACATGTGGAAGAAGGTGCTCTGGTCAGATGAAACCAAAATTGAACTTTTTGGCAACAATGCAAAACGTTATGTTTGGCGTAAAAGCAACACAGCTGAACACACCATCCCCACTGTCAAACATGGTGGTGGCAGCATCATGGTTTGGGCCTGCTTTTCTTCAGCAGGGACAGGGAAGATGGTTAAAATTGATGGGAAGATGGATGGAGCCAAATACAGGACCATTCTGGAAGAAAACCTGATGGAGTCTGCAAAAGACCTGAGACTGGGATGGAGATTTGTCTTCCAACAAGACAATGATCCAAAACATAAAGCAAAATCTACAATGGAATGGTTCAAAAATAAACATATCCAGGTGTTAGAATGGCCAAGTCAAAGTCCAGACCTGAATCCAATCGAGAATCTGTGGAAAGAACTGAAAACTGCTGTTCACAAATGCTCTCCATCCAACCTCACTGAGCTCGAGCTGTTTTGCAAGGAGGAATGGGAAAAAATGTCAGTCTCTCGATGTGCAAAACTGATAGAGACATACCCCAAGCGACTTACAGCTGTAATCGCAGCAAAAGGTGGCGCTACAAAGTATTAACTTAAGGGGGCTGAATAATTTTGCACGCCCAATTTTTCAGTTTTTGATTTGTTAAAAAAGTTTGAAATATATCCAATAAATGTCATTCCACTTCATGATTGTGTCCCACTTGTTGTTGATTCTTCACAAAAAAATACAGTTTTATATCTTTATGTTTGAAGCCTGAAATGTGGCAAAAGGTCGCAAAGTTCAAGGGGGCCGAATACTTTCGCAAGGCACTGTATGAACCCTCTTGGGGCCTACACTTTTAGTGGAAGCCAAACAAAATAGATCATGCCTGCCAAGAACAGCAACCTGGTCTCTGAATCTTTCATATTATTCTGTACGTGGAGACACCCCATTCTATGATATGTTACGTTTCGTATGGTATGTATTAATTTGTGGGTGTCCATCACCCATTTCGTATGATATGTTATGAATTACAATTTGTGTAATATGTTACACATTTTCCAAAATGTACAATATGCTAAACGTATGACATGTTACAATTTCTAGCTAGGTGCTAACGTTAGCTAGCTGGCTAATGTTATCTAGGGCTGGGGGTTAGGGTTAAGTTTAGGAGTTAGGTTAAAGGGTTAATTAAGGTTAGGTTTAGCTAAAAATGTTAAGGTTAGAGGAAGGGTTAGCTAACATGCTAAGTAGTTACAAAGAAGCAAAAAGTAGTAAGAAGTTGAAAAGTTGCCAAATACCTAAAATGCTAAAGTTCTCCTGATGAGATTCAAACTTGCAATCTTTGGGTTGTTAGAGGTTTGCGTTATACACCCACCCTGACTAACCATCCTACTTTTGTTTTTGCCTTAAGTAACCATTTCTCTTATCAACACTACTAAACGTAACATATCATACTAATGCTGGTGTCCCGGATTGATATTTACTATTTTACGTCTAGTCTATGAGACCAGGCTGAGAACAGTGTTATTAGGCCTGCCTAGGCCTACCCTACAGGTAAAATATTAACGTTTTTGATTCAGATGTTAAATCTATATAACATTTTCTTTTCAATACAGTTACAGGTATTTTATGTTCCATGCCTTTACCTGCCTCTTTATGCGCTCTCTTTCAAAAATGCGCACTCACGCGCACAGATCGGAAATTGTCGGTCACCTTGGAGATGAGAAACATTGAAGAGGGTAGGTTACGACTGTCTCAGCCTCGACTTTCCACACGAAAACTCTCATCGAAGCACCCTCAATATATCTGTACAACTTTATATACGATTTATTAAGCTTTGAGACAAAACCGATGATTGCATAAACTGGCGCGAGGCACCATTCGGACACATCCATGTTTTGCGTCTTCAGAATGTCTTGAGAAAGACGCTCTGATTGTCCACCGGTCGACCCTGCAAGCAAAGGTAGAACGCGCTGGTGAAATTGTATCAATTTACAAATGACAAGATTCTGAAACTCTGCTGCATCCTATCTAATTCAGATATGATCTAATTTAATCGCATGTTTTCAAAAACTCTAGTATTTTTCTTGAAATAAGGAGTAGTCTAAGAATATGATGCCTTAAACCAAAGTGGTTAAAAAAGGGCCATCCTGGGAATATGATAATGATTTGCCTGGAAACCCGAAGTTGGGCATAAATGAGAATTTACACCAAAGTTTCCGCTCACATCTACAAGCCAGAATGTTTAATAACGTTACATTTTAACGTACAGTACTTTATCGGTTGTCTTTTGCAGTTGGTCGTTTTTGGCGGTAGGAATGTGAGACAATATACCCCCCAAAATACAGTGCACTCTGGAAGTATTCAGACCCCTTAACTTTTTCCACATTTTGTTACTTACAGCCTTATTCTAAAATGTATATTTTTTCCCTTCATCAATCTACACACAATACCCAATAATGACAAATCAAAAACGATGTATTTTTGGCAAACTCCAAGCAAGCTGTTTACTGAGGAGTGGCTTCTGTCGGGCCACTCTACCATAAACGCCTGATTGGTGAAGTGCTGTAGAGATGGTTGTCCTTCTGGAAGGTTCTCCCATCTCCACAGAGCAACTCTGGAGCTCTTTCAGAGTGACCATCAGGTCCTTGGTCACCTCCCTGACCAAGGCCCTTCTCTCCCGATTGCTCAGTTTGGCCAGGCAACCAGCTCTAGAAAGTGTCTTGGTGGTTCCAAACTTTTTCCATTTAAGAATGATGGAGGCCACTCTGTTCTTGGGGACCTTCAATGCTCCAGACATGTTTTGGTACCCTTCCCGGATCTGTGCCTCGACACAATCCTGTATCAGAGCTCTATGACAATTCCTTCAACCTCATGGCTTGGTTTTTGCTCTGGCATGCACTGTCAACTGTTTAATCAGCTTCTTGACAGGCCACATCTGTCAGGTGGATGGATTATCTTGGCAAAGAAGAATTGCTCACTAACAGGGATGTAAACACATTTATGCACAACATTTTAGAGAAATAAGCTTTTTGTGCATTTGGACTATTTTTGGGATCTTTTAGTTCAGCTCATGAAACATGGGACCAACACTTTACATGTTGTGTTTATATTTTTGTTCGGTATACATACATTTTTCAAAGCGCTGCTAGTACCTTGAGATTTATATCACCCGAAGCATGCGCAGAAAATCGTCAAGTACTGTTCAGGGGTTAGTGCTTTATGATTAGTGTTATTTGAGGTCAGTTCTGTTTCGGTTCGATTACTAAAAAATATTCACTGTTTTGATTTCGGTTTAGATTTTTTTTTTCAACGTTAAATGCATTTTGCATTATGTGGGTTGAAAGCTGTAACAAAACAGAATAAAACAATTAATAAAAGTTCCATGATGGTAGTGACTGGCTATCACTGCTTATTACTTATTAACCATCATTTATTCAACTTTAATAAAATAATTCAGTTTTTGTGTATATTACGTTTGTTTTCTTTAATTACTTCAGTATTTCATTCCAAGTCATCATCATCTCTATAGAGCTGCTGCCTATGCTGTCTGGCAAAATGTCTATTTTAGTAGTTCTTCGATGTAAATAAGGCATTGTAGTTAATTACCACATTTTATGGGTTAAACTATTTGGAATATTGGCCTGTTGGAAACTACTACTACATCGCACAGTTCAGACTGGATTTGATTTATCTCTGGAAAAACTCATTGAGCTCACAGAAAAAAAGAACCAAATTGAATTCAAATAATTTATGTCGGTCAATTAGTTGTTTAAAAAACGTTTTAAAAAATGGTTAATCGCTCAGCACTATTGGCAGGAATGCAAAGCGTCTAGTGCATGTATTTGTATGTTGTGCGCATGCTTCAGGTGATAGATATCTGAAGACCCTCCCTCCCTTCTTATCCTCTCCTGGGAAGTCTGCGCACAGCAGAGGAGGCTGGTTGGCTGAGCTATAGGAGGATGGGCTCATTGTAATAACAGGAATGGAGTTAATGGAACAGTATCGAACACATGGAAACCGTATTTCTTCTTCCGGTCCATTTGTTCCATTCCAGTCATTACAATGAGCCCATCCTTTTATAGCTCCTCCCACCCCCTCTGGTGGACAGGTGTCTGACAGATGGCTGCATGGCTAAGATCCTTCATGAACAGAATCAATGGGTATTGATTACACTGAAGCCCCAGTCAGTCTGTGACAGTGCTGTGCTGCTGTTTTGTTATTCCCCGGTGGCCACAGAGCTCACAGGGTTACTGCCTCTGTCTGAACTGTGTCTCACTACAAACTCGCCTAACTACACTGGATGTCTCCAACTGTTCTGCACTATTTTGACCTAAATTTAACTAGGCAAGTCAGTTTATAACAAATTCTTATTTACAATGATGGCCTACACGGGCTAAAAACGGACACCGTTGGGCAAACTGTGCGCTGCCCTATGGGACTCCCAATCACGGCCAGATGTGATGCAGCCTGGGTGTGCAAAGAGGATGCTAGTTACTGTACTTTGGCAGGTCTTACAGATGCCTTTGAGGAACTCTTTTAGAAGAAGTCAAGAGTGTCATATTGCGTTGTCTGTCATCAGATCAGAGGTGATGCCCAATTATCCATGTTAATAAGCCACCGGCCTATGAGGATGTTGCACACTCCAAAGGTGTTGCAGCAGGTTGCACACTGTTACCAAGGGTTGCATGATGCACAATATTGCCATTCTGAATGAAGGTTGGAGATACAGTGTGTTTTATAGTGTGTTTTTATTGGGTGTTATAGTGTGTTTTTATTGGGTGTTCATTGGTGAACAGGTGTGATGGAAGCGGCCAGTACTTCCCTCAGAGATGACTGCCCTCCCTGGGAAGATGTGTCTCTGTCTGCCCCTCACAGAGACGATGGTCTACTGGTCACCCATGTCAACCAAACACAGGACTTACTGGTGAGCTGGTCAAGTTCTCTCTTGAAAAATACATTTTATCTCCATGAGACTAACCTGGATAAATAGTGTTTAGACTTCCCTTGAAAGCATTGAATTGAATTGATTTGTAGTTTGTTTGTGTCTAATGTATAATCATTCAGATGCTGAATCCACAGTGTAATGGGGTAAATCTTGTTTGTGTCTTTATAGTTCTTTCTCCATGTTATTACTGCCTGTGTCGTCGCTGTCTGTGTTTTAGTCCGTATTGCCCCTGTCTGTCTGTAATGCTGTCTGTGTTTTAGTCCGTATTGCCCCTGTCTGTAATGCTGTCTGTGTTTTAGTCCGTATTGCCCCTGTCTGTCTGTAATGCTGTCTGTGCAATAGGCCTACCTTATGTCTTAGTCTGTATCCCTCTAAATGTTTCTATATACAGTATATAGTACTAAGGCTTACTTTATGTCTGTAGTACTGAGCCTCAAAGTATATCTGTACTCTACCTTACTTTCTGGGCTCCTATCTGTAGTTGTGAGCCTCAGAGTGTATCTGTCCTCTACCTTACTGTCTGTGCTCCTCTCTGTAACCCAGAGGTCACAGGGTCAGGCTGCGGAGTGGAAGAGCTCCTCTGATTGGCTCCTGACCCACAGTCTCTACAGCTCCGGCCTCTCCCTATCAACACTCCTCTCACACGGGACCACTAAGATCAGGCAAGTGTGTGTGACAGGGGCCTGCTTTACATATCTGGGCCCATATTCACAAAGAGTATCAGAGTAGAACTGCTGATCTAGGATCAGTTTTGACTGAAATCATAATAAAAAAGAGCATGAACCTGATACTAGATCTTTTACACTGAGACGCTTTGTTAATACGTGTCAAGGTCCCTAGCACGCCTAGCTCGTTCCATGTTACAAATGCCCTATGCATCCAACTTATCCCATTTGGGCAGTTATTGCCTGAGCAAGGCTGCCTGAACGGCCACGTATGAGCTATGACCTAATAGCAGTTGCCCTTGTCCCCTGCTCTGACCTCTCTGTGTTGGTGGACGTATGAACTATGACCTAATAGCAGTTGCCCTTGTCCCCTGCTCTGACCTCTCTGTGTTGGTGGCAGTGCTGAGGAGGACGGAGGCCTCAGCAGACAGCTGGAGATCACTGCTGCAGCACTCATTCACTTTGACTTCCAGCTGTACCAGTGAGTACTCCTCTCTTAACACACACACACACACACACACACACACACACACACACACACACACACACATACACACACACACATGCGTGCAAACTCACACACACACACACACACTGGCATGTGGTGCCACGCACACACAGGCACACATACACACACTGGCATGCACCCACGCGGGCATGCAAGCGCACACACACACACACACACACAAAACAAGTGCTGTCACCCACACACACACAGCTGCAACCGTGACTGCCAGTGTTTGTGATAATGAACGTGTTGTTTGGACTCTACAGGGCCATTGAGCTGTACCATGGCAGAATAAGATGGCTGAACCAAGGAAGTATGAAGGCATGGCATAGTAGATCTTCTTCATCATCATCATATACACTATATAACTATTGCTATACAACCTAAAGTGTCCAGAGTGACAGTTTAACTGTGCCATTCCCTTGTGTGTGTGGCAGGTGTTTGGGCTGGTGAAGGGGTCCAGAGTAGGGGTCATAGTTGACACCTCAGATGTTAACTGCACCAAGGACAGACTGCCAGATCTACAGAGGAACCTCCTGGTAAGATAGATAGACATTTAAACCACTGGCTTCACCTTATCATTTACTGGTGAGATACATATACATTTAGACCCCTGGTTTCGCCCAGCGATGTTTATAAACCCTGGATGACTGACAGGGACCGGTGTATTAAAGCTACCATGCAGTATCTTGGTACTACTCCTCCCTTGAAAAAAAGATTTTGGAAGCTATAAAAATGCAATTATTCATGTCTAGATTAGTTTTTGACATGTTTATTCTATTACAGACACTTTGATGCATACTTTTAAATTATATCATGTGAGCTAAACATACAAAGGAAAAATTATATTTAAAAAATGACCTTAAAGTATTTCTTTAGAGAATACTAATATTAGTGTCCTCACTACAACTTAAACATTCTTAAATACATGTAATTTTGTCCTTGAAACATTTAATTTAAATACTGTAGAATTTCATTCATTCCTATGGAGGACTGCTCCTACAAAGTAGTGCTAAAATGGCCGACCAGTGGCTTCAAAGCCTCTCAATGGCCAATATATTGCATCAGCAATCCAGAGTTTGTATACATCATTGGTTTCACCTCATCATTTACTGGTAAGATAAATAGATATTTAAACCCCTGGTTTCACCTCTCATTTACTGGCAAGCTAGATAGACATTTAAACCTCTAGTTTCACCTCATCATTTCCTTCATTTACTATGGGCTTTGTCTCTCAGCAAGCATTGAATGTGTGTGTGTTTATGTGTGTATGTTTGTGTGTGTGTGTGTCAGTCTCTGATAGAAGAGCAGCTCAGCTGTAAGCGTCAGCTGTACCTGATGTCCTGTGGTACTGAGACCAGCAGCCTTTGGGACGGCCCCAGAGACGTCGACACCTTCAGGTGAGAAGTCCTAAGAGAGGTCATCGAGGTCATAACATTGTGCTTTAAAGGTGTATCCCATAACCTTTTTGTCCCCTGTGGCCATCAGACTAAATGCTGAAATAATCCATGCTCAAACACACACATACACACACCATTTAGGCATAGCTGTGGGAAGTAGGGTGCTGAGGGTGCTGCAGAACCCCCTGCAAAATTGAAATATTTTTTGTTGTTGAAAAAATATATATTATAAAAATATAATTTAGAAAAATCAGAAAAGTACTGCCCTAGGCCTTTAATAGTCCTGTATTAGCAGACCGATATATCAGTCTGCAGCGTGGGCAAAACGTTTTTCCAGCCCCTCCCCCAAACGACTTCCCGTGGCTATGCATTTAGGTACCCTGTCAACCTGCCAAGTAGTTTTCTTTAACCAGAAAGGAAACTACAGATTGCACCTTTGACCCAGTTGTTCACCATCGAGAGGATATTATAACTGACATGTATCCCTCAAGTGTTTTGGTGGGATAAAATACTATTATTTTTCAGATGTTGCTATAGTATCCTTAAAAAGCTGCCCAGTCACTTTAGTTCAAGTTCCATGATGATAGCAGAGGACTCTGGATGTTGATGTAACAGCATGGCGCTGGAGGGGAGAGGCCTGCTGGACTGTCTCACGGCCTTTGTGTGTGTCCCTGCAGTCTCACGGACCTAACCCAGCACAGCGCCCACTGTTTATTTCAGCTCGCTCCTGCGTTTATTTTCATTAGGGTATAATATCTATTTTAATATGCTTCTTATGCCTCTTGTGTTATTTTAGATGAGTCATTTGGGAATGCGTGTGTACATGTGAGAACAGTTTGTGCCTGTGTTAGTAGAGGAAGACACACACACACACACACACACACACACACACACACACACACACACACACACACACACACACACACACACACACACACACACACACACACACACAGGGAAGAGTGAGAGCTACTGTGCACTGTTCTGTGGTAACTGACTGGCTGTATTCAACACCAATGCCAAAGAATACAAACAGAATGTGTTTTCATACTGAACATTTTAGTATCTATTAGTGTAAATAAATGTTAAGCGTTCTATCTTTTAATACCCTCATAGATCATCACTCATTCCTAACGGTTAAGTGTATCTGTGCTTATAAAAACAGTCCATTCCTACACTGGTTTGTGAAAACATAAACTGTGAATAGTTTGGGGGACGCCCATATTTTCAGGTAGAGTCATACACTCATGTTTCCTTGATGAAATAGCACAACATACAGTTGATCTAGTACTGTAGGAGGTAATAGAGCTACAGTGTTGGGTTAGAATACAAATAGATAAAATACAAACAAGTTCTGTGTGAAACGTCCGTATACACACTTAATGCTATTTTGTTTTTGTTGTTCTTATTGTTGTAAGTATATACAGTTGAAGTCGGAAGTTTACATACATCTTAGCAAAATACATTAAAACTCAGTTTTTCACAATTCCTGACAATTAGTCCTAGTAAAAATTCCCTGTCTTATGTCAGTTAGGATCACCACTTTATTTTAAGAGTGTGAAATGTCAGAATAATAGTAGAGTGATTTATTTCAGCTTGTATTTCTTTCATCACATTCCCAGTGGGTCAGAAGTTTACATACACTCAATTAGTATTTGGTAGCATTGCCTTTAAATGGTTTAACTTGGGTCAAACGTTTCGGGTAGCCTTTCACAAGCTTCCCACAATAAGTTGGGTGAATTTTGGCCCATTCCTCCTGACAGAGCTGGTGTAACTGAGTCAGGTTGCAGGCCTCCTTGCTCGCAAAAGCTTTTTCAGTTCTGCCCACAAATGTTCTATAATTTTTTGAGGTCAGGGCTTTGCGATGGCCACTTTAATACCTTGACTTTGTTGTCCTTAAGCCATTCAACTTTGGAAGTATGCCTGGGGTCATTGTCTGTTTGGAAGATCCATTTGTGACCAAGCTTTAACTTCCTGACTGATCTCTTGAGATGTTGCTTCAATATATCCACATCATTTTCTTTCCTCGTGATGCCATCTATTTTGTGAAGTGCACCAGTCCCTCCTGCAGCAAAGCACCCCCACAACATGATGCTGCCACCCCCGTGCTTCACGGTTGGGATGGTGTTCTTCAGCTTGCAAGCCTCCCCCTTTTTCCTCCAAACATAAAATGATGGTCATTATGGCCAAACAGTTCTATTTTTGTTTTATCAGACCAGAGGACATTTCTCCAAAAAGTACAATCTTTGTCCCCATGTGCAGTTGCAAACCATAGTCTGGCTTTTTTTTATGGTGGTTTTGGAGCAGTGGCTTCCTCCTTGCTGAGCGGCCTTTCAGGTTATGTCGATATAGGACTCGTTTTACTGGGGATATAGATACGTTTGTACCTGTTTCCTCCAGCAACTTCACAAGGTCCTTTGCTGTTGTTCTGGGATTGATTTGCACTTTTCGCACCAAAGTACGTTTATCTCTATGAGACAGAACGCGTCTCCTTCCTGAGCGGTATGACGTCTGCGTGGTCCCATGGTGTTTATACTTGCATACTTTTGTTTGTACAGATGAACGTGGTACCTTCAGGCGTTTGGAAATTGCTCCCAAGGATGAACCAGACTTGTGGAGGTCTACAATTTTGTTTCAAAAGTTTTTGCTGATGTCTTGATTTTCCCATGATGTCAATCAAAGAGGCAGTGAGTTTGAAGGTAGGCCTTGAAATACATCCACAGGTACACCTCCAATTGACTCACAGGTACACCTCCAATTGACTCACAGGTACACCTCCAATTGACTTCGCCTATCAGAAGCTTCTAAAGCCATGACATCATTTTCTGGAATTTTCCAAGCTGTTTAATGGCACAGTCAACTTAGTGTATGTAAACTTCTGACCCACTGGAATTGTGATATAGTGAATTATAAGTGAAATAATCTGTCTGTTAACAATTGTTGGAAAAATTACTTGTGTCATGCACAAAGTAGATGTCCTAACCGACTTGCCAAAATTATAGTTTGTTAACAAGACATTTTTGGAGTGGTTGAGTTTTAATGACCCCAACCTAAGTGTATGTAAACTTCTGACTTCAAGTATATGTCCATTTATCAATATGTTTTAGAAAGAGCTATACC
The DNA here is from genome assembly GCF_045791955.1 of Oncorhynchus clarkii lewisi. Classification (NCBI taxonomy): domain Eukaryota; kingdom Metazoa; phylum Chordata; class Actinopteri; order Salmoniformes; family Salmonidae; genus Oncorhynchus; species Oncorhynchus clarkii. Next base: position 56,171,557 of record NC_092159.1, on the reverse strand, counting down.
ATTTGTGTGCTCATGGATTTCAGTTTGTGTTGACTGCTGTGTGGGTGTAATTGAACATGAACTTGAACTAGATCTAAACTGCTAGTTTCTGTAGGCTGACTCGTTGTCAGTGGATCTGTTTAGGCTGCCTTCTACAGTAGATTGTGTCTCTGTGGCCTGTTCTCTCTCCAGACTGCAGGAGGCTTGTGGCTGGGTGGATGAGCTGGGAGCCAGGGGGGGATGTAACCTCCTACAGGCCCTGAAGAGAGGCCTTGACCTGGGCTGCACTCAGCTTGACTCCCTGGTCATCGTCCTGGGCTCCAGGTGAATCAACTTCAACAGGACAGTGATGTAGTGGGACTGATGATGAAAGTACAGCAATAACTACATTGGGTTGTACACTATCTACACATTGGGTTGCATTATGTAATATGAATGGACTAATCAGAGAGCAGGGCTAGGATGACCAATCAGAGAGCAGGTGTATGACAATGTAATTATTATTATCATGTCATTTTTAAGGGACAAATCAGAGGGCAGGGTTATGATGACCAATCAGAGAGCAGGGTTATGATGATCTTATGATGAAAGGACCAATCAGATAGCGGGGTTAGGATGTCATTGTGAAGGTACCAATCAGAGAGGAGGATTATGATTATGTCTTTTTGAAGAGACCAATCGGAGAGTGGGGTTATGACGATGTCATTATAAAGAGACAGATCAGAAAGCAGGGTTATTCTTACACATAACAAGTAACAAGTCCCCTGTGTTTGATGATAGTACCTCCTCCTCTAACTTCTCTCCTTTCCTCTCTCTAGCCCTGACCAGACCGCAGATGCCCTCTTTGATTACGTAGGACAAAGCATTTTGGGAAGGACGTTGTTGATCCATGTGGTGTCCTACTGTAGCGTTAGCCCTCTGACCATTGTGAGTCAAACTGCTTGACCTTCAGGTCACCAACAATCATGTGTTTTTATTAATAGAGGGACAGATTTACTAAACTTTCTAACCTGTGAAAAGTTTGGTCAATGATTCACTGTGTCTCTGCCTCAAACAGGCAACTGTAAAGAGACTAGCTGAAGTTACACAGGGATGCCACCACATCTTCTCAGCTTCCCTGGTAACCTGTCTGTCCTGATTGTGCTATTTGTGTTTGTGTTTTAGTGTGTTGTGGTCCAAAAATAACTTTCCCTGCTGTTTGCGTGTGTGGTGTGTGTCTGTGTGTGTATCAGGGTGTAGTAGACAGCAGTACAGATGTGGAGCTGCTGTGGACAGAGATCAAGGCAGCCAGAGAGCTGCTGGGACACACTGAGGCCCTGCGTCAGGGACGGCTGGGGGACATGACTGTCACTGTGGTGGGACAGCAGGTGAATGGACTCTGTGTGTGTGTGTCAGTGCTGGTGTCTGTGTGTACAGCATTTTCTTGAACATCTAACATAAACCTTTTAGTGAATCTTTCCTGTTACTGTACTCCCCCAGATTTCCACAGAGTTGGACAGCTTTTCACTCTCTCCTTCGCTCCCCAGACCACCCAATCACAATGTCCCCCTGAGCATCAAGCCCCCAGGTGTCCCGCCCAGCTCCTCGGCTGATTGGCTGAGGAACCATGGACTGAAAGGTAAGTGCTCTAGGTAGAAGTTACACATAGGCACAGATCTAGAATCACCTTACCCACTTTCATCCTAACCTTAACCATTCAAAAGGAACAATACAAAACTGACCATAGATCCGTGTTAAAGTCAACTTCATCCTACTCTAAAAGTAACTGTGGCAACCAAGTATTGATTCCAAAAGCCATTGGCCATGACAATAATAGATTCAGATTGAAACTGAATGATGCCTCTGTCCTAAACTTTGATGTTGGATGTATTATCTAATCCTCTCTCTGCCTGTAGCTAAGAGACTGGGGCTGTACCAGGTTCTGTCTCCCAATGCCTATTCTCGACTGGAGGGGT